>NW_020837954.1:26033187-26191758 GCF_003676395.1 Aethalodelphis obliquidens | reverse complement strand
AAAAAAAAAAAAAAAAAAAAAATTTGCATAAATCATATTGATCACATTCATATTGACTACAGCCACTTCCTTATCTCTATATTTCCTTACATTATTCTTCATATCACTAGCATTTTAAAATAAAGAATATATATGTATGTACTCAAGTATATTCAAATTCTCATGAAAGCAAAACCCAAGAAAAGTAGCTTTAAAAAGACATCAGTAAGTACCTTTTACAAATATTGCCCAATTTCCACTTAGACTTATTAGCTGATTTATTTAAAATAGTGGTTTCCAAACCCATAAGTGTATCAGAACCATTGAAGAACTAGTGACAGGGCTGGGAATCTCAAAAAAAGTAACAAACTCTCCAGATGATTCTGACACTCATTTGTGACCAGTTGCTCTGTTAATACCGATGCTAAAGTAAGATTTAAATGAAGAGGCCAGATTAAAGATACTTTTGAAATGTTTCATTTGAAAGCCCCAAAATACTTTAGGTACTGTTACTCCACCAATTCATTTTATCCAATGAATAAAAATGTGTGTTGGTGGGGAGGTAATGTGTTAAGATGTGTTAGTAATCTTTTTATCACAATAAGGACATTGATGTCAGTGCATCCAATTCAAATTCACAAAGGGTTGCCTATTTTTAATTTTCTGTGATGTGACTGGAGTAACTAAAACTGTGATCATTAGTTTGGTCAATAGGAAGCTGCTGACCTTAAACAAATAGACTGCCAATTATTTCTCCAGCAAAAATGGGCTTACTCAGGACCAGCAAAGCATTGCCATTCGGGGTCTGCACCCATGGTGAGTCACTTGCAAGTCCCACACAACAGGGAGAGGAGATCTCTTTCATAAAGGGGAAAAGGAAGTTGGGAGGGTTATAGTAAACAGAGTCCATTGGAGCAACTGAGAGTTCAAAGTATAGTGGCTTTTCATTGGCTGAGTCTCTCATTGGCTGAGCTCTTGCCAGGCAAGAAGAGGAAGTCTTTCTTCTTCCTTTTGGGCTCTGCTATCATTGTAGGGCATTTTAACCCAACTCTAGTTCAACTGAGGTTTCTGTTTATTAATTTTTACAAAGTCATTCAACTAAAGATAAAGCAATAGAGACTACCAGTCTTAGTGAATAATGTGAATAACATGAATAATGCATCTCCGGAAACATCACAATAACATTAAGTCCCCAGAAACTTCCACATGAATCTAATAGCATGTAAATGAATCAGAGTCTTAACTAACATTTCTGTAAATATGCTGCAGGGCAGCTCTGAGAATATAGACTGAACAGAATATATAAGCATCCCAGTTTTTATTTCTTCCCATTTCATAGCTTTGCTCTTTTAATGCTGCCTGATAAACATCTATATATTTCATGCCCACTGCACTGGCCCACTCAGGGCTTTGGAAGGTGACCGACACCTCATGGATAAGTGCAAGCCTGCATGGATAGATACTGTTTTGTTCTATGAATGACGAGTGACTTCAAAAGAGTGGTTTCCAGGAATAAAATAAAATGACAGTTGATGGTTTATTATTTACTGTGTTGCAAGTACTGTGGCAAGGGTTTTAAATTTATTACCTCATTTAATCATAGCAGTCACCCCCTGAGATAGGTACCATCACAATTCCTACTTCACAAATAAGGAAACCAGGGCACAGACAACATACCAAATACAAAATGCCCCTTAGTATTAGAGTTTGTAAATAATTTTTTTAAAGCAAAATGGAAAAGTCACATTTTGCATCTGCATTCAATACAATTTTTAAAACCTGACACTAGAGTGTCCACTTTTTAGCAAAGTGTTTGATTTTTCAGACAGCAAGCTATGGTATCAGAAAACTTCGAGAAATACCCAAGATCTGTGCCCACTCAAAGGTGTGCAAACCCAGATTTGAGACAGGAAGGGCTGGGGACAAAATTCTCAGCCCTGTTGCCAGTGGACAGATCTATTTTTAAATAATTACAAAGAATTAAATGAATTTATAAAGAATTATATATCATTTGACAAGAAGGTGTCAATAGGGCAGTGCCTGATGGCACCCCTTCCACCCTAACAGCTTAAGTTTGCCCGGGTTTTAAACTGATAAACGGAAGGAAGAATGACAAAGCTCTCAGGTAAGTTGCCATTGTCTCTGCATTCTATCTGCAGCCTGGCTTTTCCCCTTCGGGTTTCCAGTTACTTCATCTGAGCCACACACACAACATAAAGGAGAGAGTTGGACAGTGCAGGGTCCATGTAGGGAACTGATGGCAGTCCCTGGAATCACCTTTGCCTTTCGTTCCTATGGTTTTGTTTATCATTGCTAGAGCCGAGCTGTAAAATGTAGCACGCGCGACAGGAGCCTCCTCTGTCAGCTGTGGCTCCCAGAGTGACCGTCAGCCCTGCCCCGACAGTCTCTAGGAGGAATGCGAACAATGCAGAACCACCCACAGCTGGAGGCTCCCAGTCTGAATGGGGTGGTAGGGACCGAATTACTGTCCCCACTGATGTGGAGGATAAGGATCGGGCACCATGCTATCCTATCTCACTCCAAACCCACGGAAAGAATTTGGCAAACGTTCCATTTCTTAAATCAGAGATTTCCCCATTACTCTTCGCCAACTTGGAGAACTAAAAGTCCTTGAGTTTCAGGAAAAGCCAGGCATTAAAACCTTTTGAGAGATTTGGGGAGAGATGAGTTAAATTGGAATGATTTTTTAAAATGGTTTTAGATGGATTTATGGATTACCTTCCCAAAGATATAAAGATATCAACTTGTCTTGTGAATTTAATCTTTAGCCTCAGTTTTTGATATTGCCCCCATTACTTGTAATTCCTACTTCAAACTAAAATCCCTCTAGCTTTGTGACTTATGCTAATTAACAAGGAAAAAAAATGTTTTCCCTGTTCTCCATTCCCTTGAAGCTTGTTTTTAGATACCGGGCACTGCAAGTGTGTGTGGTTGGGCAAAATGTTATTGCTAATTGTACTGTTCTGGCTGATTACATGCCATTTGCTTGATGTCAGTTTTTTCCCCCAGCAACTATTTCCAGCCAGTGGTATCACTCTTATGCATTATGCTTCCAAAAAAAAAAATTGCACAAATATGTTTCTAAAATAAAGGAATGACACATACATTTAACATCATTCATTAACATACGAAATGGGGGCACATCAGTTGTAGAGTAAAACCAGATTTCAAAGGATTTTGATTTAATGGTTGTGAATTCAAATGTTCATTCTTTCCCTTAAATAGGAGACATATTCATATAAATTTCCTGTCAGTAACTTTAAAGAAAAACAAACATTTATTTTTTAAAATGTAAAATACAATTACTGTTTACTTAAAATGTTTATGAATGTGAGGAAATAGTTCAAAATGAATATGGCCTTTTCTTCCCTATGGTGTCTCCATCTTTTCATCCCCAGCCCTCTTGGGGAACAGGGTCTCTCCTCCTCCCCCTCAGGCCATCCCTCTCATTGTGCCAAATCAGGACAGAGAAACAACCACTCCAGGACCCATGGGACATGAGCACAGTCCCCTGTAATAATGAGAGACCTTCCAGAGGTCACATCCCACATTCTGGCCTTTTCCCTTTAGATTTTATCTTCAAATTGGACCTTACGTATAATAAGTGACAGCATTTTGAACAGCATTTTGCAGCATTTAAACCACAGGCATTATCTCATGGGCCTTGCAAAACAGGACAGGGACTTCCTGAACCATCATTTTCAAACCAAGTCAGCATTTCACATGGCAACTTCTGTAGAGCTGCCCAGAATGGGCCAATAGCACACAGCTAGACAGATGGTTAACTTTAGGCAAATTTGATGACTTGACTAAAGTGATTTAATTGGTTGCAGAGTGGAACAGAACTCTAGAGTAGGAGTGACCAGGAGCAGACAGGCTATGATCCCTGCCTGCCTTCCTCACTTATTCTGCAGATGTAAATGTAAGTAGCTCAGAGCAAAGGGGTAGGTACACACCAAATGAACTCTTTTATTGTGTTCTTTAGTAGGAAAAAACAGTTGTTTCCTAGATAAAGGATATTTGGAAAAGACCAATGGTAGCTGCTTTATTGAGTGATTACTACATGTCAGGCATTCTCCTAAGTGCTTTGCAAGTATTGTTTTTCATTTAATTCTTATGCCTCCCACAAACCTGTGAAGTAGATAGCATTGCTTTTCTCTTTGTAATCACTTAAAAAAGATGAGGTAATTGAGTCATGGAGAAGACCCTTGTCCTAAGATCTTTTCTCCCCAGCTTTGAGATATAATGGACATATAATATTGTGTAAGTTTAAGGTGTACAGTGTGATAATTTGATACACGTATATATTGCGAAATGACTACCAAAATAAGATTAGGTAAGGTTAGGTAGCACATCTATCCTTGTCTAAGTTCTAAAGTTAGGATTCAGTCCTAAACAATCTGATTGCCGAGAGTAGTCCTTAACAGCTAAATGTACTGCCTTGCGATAAAATTTAAAATATTAAAGGAAATGAGAGCATTTTAAATTGTTTTCTGAATTTATTTGTTTGAAAATTGAAAAACCGAGAGCCTTTACTTATATGCCAATGATTTTGTTTGCCAGTACCTGGGCTCAAGTAATTCAGAATGGCTCTGGGTCCATACACTGGACCATGCCATCCTCTGCCTACTTAGTACTGGAAAAGACCTGAAGCTTCATACCAAGCACTGCTCAGGAGTCTCTGGGAGAAGAATCGGAAAATAGAATTTTAGAGCTGGAAGGAAACTTATAGATAGTTTAATCTCACCTTTTCATTTTATAAATGAGAATACTGAAGCTCAGAGAGATTACGTGACTTTACCAGGTTATACACTGCTAACTAGCAGCAGAGCCAGGATTTGAGCCTGGGCTTTTTGTCTGCATTCTTTCAGTTACACTAAGCTGCCTCCAAATCCGTGAGATAGGATTTTCCATTTCCTTTTCCAGTGTTTTAGGAAATGTCAAAAGCTAATATCCATTATTTAAATAAATTTATCTAAATTTATTTTTGCCTCGATTATATACATTGGTAAATGAAAATGTGTTTGAATTTCCCAAGAGTACTTGAATTTCATGAGTTTTACATTTCCTACAAAGGGGCCAGGCTCAGCAATTTAATTTTCATGGGCTAAGAGCTCTGATTAAAAGCCTTTACCTTGACAAATAATTGGTTTTGAGAGTAGGGGCTAGAGATAATTCAGAGACATGATGAGCACTCATTAATTTACTCAGACATGTATTGCATGCCTGTTATGTTTTAGGCACTGTGCTAGCTACAGGTCATACAAATATAATTACGACATAACTTCTTCCCCTTTAGGAATCATTTTCCCCTTTCTTTCCTATTAGCAAAGGATCTGATATAATCTTGCTGCTCTTAAATTAGGTTGATGTTTCCCAAGGTGTATTAAGGGTACTCCTTGTGGTATGCCACATGATTTTAGACGGTAACAGACAAGCATTTAAAAAGAACAGTTATGAGTCCATTTCAATGTAATATTTTAGAAAAATGAAATAGCTCACAAACCCATATTCAATGGATGTGATGGCTTAGAACATGGCTAATTATGCTGGTGACTACTTTCTGCAGACCGTATGCACCACAGCATGACACTCAGGCCCGTTATGTAAACCTTCTACCATAACATTTAGAAAGTACGACAATATGGCTTTTTGAAAGTACAGCTGATATGGTTTAATAGCATGGATTCTGCAGGTACTGAATTTCTGTGTTCATCGCTGTGTTCTTTTAAAAGATACATCAAAATGTCACCTCTGAAGGTTGACAGTCATTTAGCACGTGAAGTATAATATATAACTTTATTATGCTGACCACTCATAATGGCCGTTCTCTCTAAGGAAATTATTTTTAGGTAAATGTGTTAGAAATTGATTAGGGTTATTATTTATACTGCTTGCTTTAAAATGTTGTATTTGTAAAATACAATACTTTTTTATTATAACTTTATGGTTACCTTCTAATTATGGCAAATAATTATTCACTTTTTTATTTTTAATTCAAAGATGTGCCACTGTGTTCATATTACAAACAGTAAACACCAAAACTAATCAGTAAAAACAAGTCATGTTAAACTTGTTTAATGAGATGGTTGAGGTTTCAGTTAGCATCTGTAGCCTCACCCTATATATCTGGGTGATAGGCTTTCTCCTATATTCAAACTACCTTACACACCTACATCACTGCCAAGTACTGGGCTGTGAAGGATGGGGCAACATGCAAAGGCTATAACAGTCTGGAGGAAGCTAGCAACTCAGCTTTCCTAAAAAACCCTGATACTACATATGATTTAAAAAAAGAGAGTGAGAGAGAGGAGGAGGGAAACAACAGCAGACTTTCAGGCCCAATCTTCAGAGAGTTTCATTTAGTAGATCTGGAACTGATAAATCTTCATTTAAAAAAACACTGTCATCAAAAAATTCAAACTGACAGAAAACTATGGTAAAAAAAAAATCCCCATATATCCCATTATTTAGATTGAACAGTTATTAATATTTTGCCATATTTGCTTCCTCTATGTTTTGAAATTTTGTTTGTTTTTTGGCTGCCCCACATAGCTTGCAGGATCTTTGTTCCCTGACCAGGGACTGAAACCAAGCCCCTCGGCAGTGAACGTGCGGAGTCCTAGCCACTGGACTGCCAGGGAATTCCCTGAATTATTTTAAAGCAAATCCTAAACATCATGATATTTCACACTAAACACTTGAGTGTATGTCCCTAGAAAACCAGATACAGTTATCTGGTTACACAGCTAATAATAATTCCTTAGCCTCCAAACTTTCCACTTATCCCCCAAATATCTTCTTATAGTTTGTTTGTTAGAATCCAGGTCCAAACAAGTTCCATGCACTGCATGTAGTTATTATTACACAAGTTAGTGTTGTTTGTTTGTTTGTTAGTTTTTGTTTTTTAATGAAGAATTCCCTTTTCACATGAGACCACCATTAATCAGTGTCTCAATCAGGCTGGCTCTCTAGGCTTTTAGAAGATAATTCAGATTTAGAAAGGGTCATAGATATCATTCCTCTTTCAACATCTTTCTATGCTCTATGGGTTTACCAATCTGGGTCCTGGTTGGAGATATTAGGCAGAAGATGGGTGAAACGGAGAGTTGCCTGGATATGTGAACTTTGGGTAGGACAAGAAAATATACTCCTAAAGCAATTGCAAATTTTCTGTGTCATCTTTCCCCAAAATGTTTCATGAAATGTTTCTGTGATTAAAAGTTTCTCTTTTCAAGCAGCTCAGAAAATCCCCCTATAGCATCCTCCTCTTGAAAGCTGGTAATGCACATTTAATATATTAAAGTCTTTTTGGTGTTACACAAATTTCCCTCCATGTTTCCCAAATGTATTTGATTATGGAGTTGGGGTTTTTTTTCCCCACCACAGATCACCTGTTAACATGTTTGAGAACGTAGTTCGGAAAGTGCATTGATCTATTGTACTATTATTACCACTTTTATTAGGTACACCAATAAACATTTGTTCTGGCAACGTACCTTGTAATCACTTTTGCTAGTTTTTCCCCTCACTCTGAGATCCTGTGGTGTAAACTGGTATTTTTATTCCCATTCAAAAATAAGAGCTATTAAGTATGTAATATGAGCTGAGTAACAAGTTTGCTGCCAGAGTCAGGATTTAATTTAAAGCCCTAAAATTTGAAGACTTAATTGGCAAAAATCCAAATTGTCCCCGAATACTAGAGTTTGTGTTGGTTGTTAGAGCAAACGTAATTTCACAGAATATTACTCATATTCTCATCTCTCGTCCCCTGTCCCTCTTACCACATTCCCAACCTAAGCATGAACAACCCCTAACTTGATGCTCTAAGGACTAGAAGAACTAAAGAAGGCAGTGCTATTTCCCCTGAAACTAGGCATCCTAAAGATGAGTTACCACTTTTTCTTTCATGATGACCATATAAACATTTATGGAAAAAAATGGAGTAAGAGACACGTAAATCAAATATTCCTAAAGACAGAGATTAAGGAGGCCTCCACTGTGGAATCTGTAAATGTGTTTCTTTGAGACAGCTCCTCCAAGTAACCTCTTCTAAATGCTCCACCCTATTTCTCTACTGCTATGACCGCCACCTCTCAGGGATGCCAGGTGATGGTGGGTGGTGATGACATCAGCAAAGGTTCCGCTTACCCGAGGGAAGCAGAACTATTAGTCAAAAAATGTACCAGGTTAATTCTGGAACTTCTCAGTTTCTCACCCTGGGTGGTAAAAATGTCTCTGTGGTTTTTCTCTGCACTACCTGGGCAAGTGCTCAGAATGAACAATCTTTTTTCAGCTGGGAGAAAATCGAATAAGCAGGAATACCACTCCTCCCTGAAGCTTCGAGTTTGATTCCTAGTCCCCAGGGTTTGAACTTTGTATATGCATAGGCACCAAAGTGTGGAAATAATAGAAGCCCTGCACCACAAGCTAATTGTTGGCTGTATAATTTAGACCATTGTAAATCTCACTGTTATGTTTCCTCACTAGTTAACATTTACATGACCTTTTTTCTCCCTGTTTCTGAGAATTTTCCTCCCTTATTTATTTCTTCTCAGTTGGCATACTGAAATAAAATTGGCTCGAAACTACTTGACCTGGGCTTGAATCCCAGCTTTACTCGCTGTGTGACCTTACACAATCTACCTCACCTCTCTGAGCTTTCACTTCTTCACCCATGAAATAGTGATCATAAAATTATATCAAAGATTATGAAAATTTCATGATGTGAAAAATACGAAAATGCTTATCTCATTTCCAGTGTTGGGGCAGTTGACAAATGTTGAGTTCTCTGCTTTCTTTTCTTCTCCTCTGCTTGCATTATCTATCACCCAATCTCACCATTTGGGGAAGAAAATAAAGAATAAATTACTTCCCTGAATTTGTTTGTTTGCTTGTTTTCTTTGAAATAACACCATGGGCTATGAGAGGATTATCCTAAAGGGACCTGCTTCAATTTGCTGGAGCAGAGTAGGAGTTGTATAGGAGCAGCAGCTGGCCCACTGGCCCGGGGGAGAAGATAGTCAGTGCTGAACCTCCACCCCTGCCCACATAAAGTGCTAGGTGTGTGTGTATGCGTCTGAACTTATTCTACTTGTTTGGCCAAAACAAGAAATAGCAAATAAGCATTCCTTTTATGTTGGTACAGACATCAGAGGGCCTGTTTCAAGTCGGTAAATGACCTCTGGTCATTGTAGGATGCTTATGATCCTATTGAATGGGTATAATTAAAAAGACAGAAAATAGTAAGTGTTGACAAGGATGTGGAGAAACTGGAACCCTCTTACATTGCTGGTGGGAATGTAAAATGTATTTTTCACTTTGAAAAATCATTTGGCAGTTTCTTAAGACGTTAAACCTCACCAGTAATTTTGCTCTTAGGAATCAACCCAAGAGAAATGAAAACATATATTTACACGAAGACATATATATGAATGTTCATAGCAGCAGCATTTATAATAGCAAAAGACTGGAAACAATTCAAATGTCTATCAATTGTGCATGGACAATGGAATACTATTCAGCACTAAAAAGAAACAAACTACTGAAGCTTGCTACAAACAAGGATAACACTCAAAAACATTACACTAAGTGAAAGAAACCAGGTGCAAAGGACATACTGGATGCTTTCGTGCACATGTCTAGAAAAGGGAAATATATAGGGACATATTTGGTGGTCACCTAGTGTTGGGGTGGAAATAAGGATTAATTGAAAACAAGCATAAGAGATCTTTTGGGGATGTTGGAAATGTTCTCAAACTGGATTGTGGTGATGATTACACAACTCTCTGAATTTATTAAAAAGTCATTACATTGTACATTTAAAATAGATGATATATCAATTATACTTCAATAAAGCTGTTTAAAAAGAATGCTTATTGTTATGCAATTCATGAAATGATCTCCTTATCAAAAGTAACATTCAGAGGTTGTGGCGAATATGATAATCAGGGTGTATTCTTAGAAATAGGGACACATCTGTCTTTCAGCTCACATATTCATTATTCTCTGATTCTAACAGTAAACAACCCCAGTGCTCCAACTTCCCAACTGGGTGAGCTGTGAGCAGAGGAGGGAAGCAGGATTGGGTGATGTCAGCCGCAGAAGAGAAGGTGCAGAGGGCAGATAAGCAGACCGGAATTACTTCTGTACATTGATGTCAGGAATGGAGGTGGCAGCACACACCTGCATGGCCTGACCTTTGGCAAACCAGCACCCAATACGCGCATCCTGCCACTTCCTATCTTGGCCAGCAGTCTCTCTTTGCCCCACCCTATCCCACTCCTGCTTTTCGATTTCCAACTTCCTCTGAGCTGTGCTTCTTCATCTATTAGTCCCTTGGTCATCTGTGCACCAGGGGGTCCTATCTGGCTAGATCCTCTGAACTGTCTTAACCCCTGTATGTAACAGTCCAAACCAAGGAAAACCCTATCTTCCAATTATTATTTTTCAGTTACTTATCAAACTCCTTTCTAGGTCTCATCCACAAACATATACCTAAGAAGCTAAGATTATTAATTTGCAATTTACATTACTGAAGAAGTGAATGTGGGTGAGAATCTCAAAAAATAGTGAAGTTTGACTAGTTCAGGACTTGATAATTTAATAATTCTCCCTTTTACTTCATCCAGTTCCAGTATTTCACAGGAAAATGATCACGAGGGAGCAGTGTTACGCAGATGAAAGTGATGCACTCCTAGTCTTGATGGTTGTAATTCTACAGGCCTATGAAAAATAATCAGGCATATAAAAAACCTCTACAGGTGTATAAAAGAAATCAGAAATTGTGTGAATTTCACACAGAAAATATGAGATAATTTGGCATACAGTACTTATTTAAAGTGGAAGCCTATTTAAATCTACTTAAAATTAAAAATGCCCTCCCAAACCTATCTGCCAATTGAAGAGTCTGGATTTTGAATTATATGGCTTTTTTTTTCCATAAGAAGCTTAGAGTACTCTGCAAATAACAGCTAATAATTATTGAGTTATTGTGATGTTCTACGCATCTTATTTAATCTTCATAATGACCCTATGAGATAGGAACAATAATTACCCCAAGTTTACAAATGAGGAAAGTAAGACATAAAGAGGTTCTCTGCTCTAAGTGGCCGTTGAGAGGTAGTACAACCAGGATTCAAGTCCAGGTCTTTCCGACCCCAAAGCCAGAGTCCTCAGTCACTACATTATACATCTAAGTAGACCTCATGATAATATCTTGTAAAAATTGTCACCCTCATTTTTACAAATGGAGACGCCACAAGGGGCCAAGGACATATGACTCCCTCAAGAATAGGCATCTAGTGGGTTTCTATAGATTTCTGTCCTTGAGCCGCGTGGGCCTCCTCTTCAGTGTTTTATAAATTGTTCACCAGGTTGTAAGACTCTCCTGAACAGGACTCTCTTCTTTTAGGGTACTCACCAAGAAGGACCATTTGTGTTCAGGTTACCAGGTCATTAGGACTAATTAAGTAGCAACTTTGGTTTACATTCAATGCAAACATTTTGGCATCCGTTCCACTGAGGAGAAGACAGGAGATTATGGGTCAAGAACATTATCACACGGTGGATATATGCACATATTTTAAGTAATTAAAACTAGTCACTTGACTAAAGGTAAATCATTGCATCTCAAATTCCTTGAAAATCTCCCTTTGGTGTGTTTCAGAATTGTTTATCTTCTTAATCTGACATCAGGCAAGAGTAGCAGAGAAGACTGACAAATCCTGAGAACAGAGTGAATGATTTGCAGAGGAATATGCTTTAAAACCTTTCATTGTGAAGATGTGACTCCTGCTATATTCACTGCAGAAAACCCCAGTTCTGAACCTGATGCTGATAAGTAAAAAAAATATTCACACAGCCTGTAACATGCTGCAACCTTTTCCATTTTCCCTACAGATTTCTCTGATCATGAGTTCAAACAATATTACTCAATAATTTTTATTTTCCCTCGATAAGAGAAATCTCAAAACTCTTCCATCTGTTTGGCAAACGAATATAAAATAGAATCATTATTTTCCAGGTCTTGGTATATAACCAATAACAGCTTCCATTTATTGACAGCCTACTATATAGAAGGCACTGTACTTGGCATTTCACAGTATTTCTAATCCTGACAACTTGGCAAGTTAGGTCTTCTTATTCCTGTTTACAGGGGAAAAAAAGAAAAAAACAGAACCGAGGGAGATTAAAAAATTCTGTCTGACTCGAAATTCATGTGCTTTCCATCATGCTTTCTCATTCTTCATCAAGCCTTGGAGTACCACTAAGGATTAGATGATTTTGGGGGCTGCTTGAACAACCATTTATAAGTTGCCTATTTAATGCCTAACAAGTGTAGGAAATGAGAATCCTCCAAAGTAAGACATGGACTTTGTTCTCCAGAAGCTCACAATTCAGTAAAGAGAGGAGAAGAGAATGAAGTTCTATGAAGAATGATTCAGACAGTAAGTGCTAGTGGAGTTTAGACAGGGGCCCAGTTATGAGCTGATGAGAATAGTGGGGAGCCTCCTCAAATGACGTGAGGCCTCGCTGAACCTGATAGAAGACACAGTTTGGATGAGCAGAGAAGAGAGGGAAGAGCATCCTTGGAACCAGGAATGAGCATGCCGAATCCCAGAACAGTGAGGACACCTACCTGGTTGGTGTGATGGGGCTTGTGCTAGGGAGCAAAAAGACTCAAACGCTATAGTGATTTATCCTACAGCAGTTCATTATGACACTAAAGAAGTTACGTTCCAGTCCAGGTCCAGGGAATAGTTATCCAGGTACTGCTTCCTGTCATGGGTAGAGCTTTGTCTATTTTTTGCCATCATTCAGGGGGAAAAAAAAAAAAGTATGGGGAATCCCAGAAAGGTCATGGGACAAATATGGGTTTAGAAATCAGAATTTCTGGGTTCTGTTTTCAGTTTCACTCATTTCTTCTCTGAAAATGCAACAGTAGAAATTACTGAACTTCTTCTGAATTAGTTTCTGCTGAATGGGAAAAAATATATCACCACCTCTCCCAACACAGACAAATTCATCCCATTCTAATTATGCAGATTGTTGGAGGTATGATACCAAGTGTTTCAAGTACTGATTTTGGTAATGAAAGTGCCCCCAAACTGCCCTGCTTCACTTCTGTACCCCTATACCTATTTCACAGCTCATACTATGCTGGAGACACGGTGGGCAGTAAATGACGTGGTTTTAAAATTACAAACAATGTTGGAATCTTTTAGTGAAACAGGAGAAACAGCTTTAACTGTCTTTATAGTCTTCAAGCATTGTTTCTAGATACAATGTAATTATTGTCATTACGATTTTCCTACTACCTGGACAACTTGAACACTTTCCAATGTGTATAATTACACAGTTTTTAATTTGTGCAAGATTGGGGTGAGCAATTCTGTGAGTGAGTTTTAACAAAGCAAGTTAGGCTTCTAGACAAATTTTCCCAAGCTCCCTTGGCTCTAATCTGGACCTTAAAAATTCATTTTACTAACTTGCTGAGCATAAAATATTTGGTGCTGATGTTTAGCTATCTCGGTGCTGCAGTTTAGAAGGGCAAGTGAAAAACATCCCTCGGGGCTCTTGAGGCTGGACAGAAGCAGCTTCGGACTCTGCTCGCATTCACTGGCTAAGCTGTGCCTAGCAGAGGCTGTTTTAAAAATACAGAGCAATGGGAGAGACATATATTCCATCGTGGGATAATACACCATACACACTCACCCTACAAATCCATCTTGCTTTTAGGAGGCCAACAATATTCAAAGCCAGGAAAGAGAGTCCAATTTACCCTTTCATATATCACTCAAATTCTCCCAGACCATTGAAATTTTCTTTTATCCAAATCTGTGAATATTTTGCCCATACGGTGTTCCCCAAAAGGGCTACAGTCTCTTAAGTTGGGAAACATCAAAATAAGGTTCATAGGAAATTCTTTGAATCTATTTCCAGAGCCACTAAGTCACAGCTCATGCCTTATTAATGATCTACAATACCTTCTTGCTTTCATTCCTTTGCTCATTTATTCAACATTTATTGACTGTCTACTACAACTATAGTAAACACAGTCCTTACACCCAGATTGCTCCTAGTGCAGTGGAGTAGACAGATAATAAATGCAGTGTAGAGCCCTATGATGTGATCAGGAGCTAGGTGCTAATGGTGATGGGCGGAGGGCAGCAGTGCTCAGGAAATCTTCCTGGAAACTGTGATAGCTAGGGAAACTCTGAAGGAAGGAGGAGTGGCCCAGATGGAGAAGTTGTAAAGAGGCATTCTAACTGGAAAAACAGCATGTCCAGAGGCATGAGAAAATGTGCATGACCTTTGCAAAAATATGAAAGATGACAGAGCTGGAAGAGGGCTAAGAGGTTTGCAGAATTATAGCTTTCAGAGTCACCAGCCAGCCTCTAGTTTTCACAATCTAATCAATTTGAGTGTTTGGATCTGTGGAATTCAGGAGCCCAAAAGGACGTTTCCTTGATTGGCAGTCAGGAAACATGAGGGCAGACTGGTTCAAAATGCTGAACTCCTTGGGGCAAAGATTCTGCAATGTATCCAGCTGGTGATAAAACAAGAGTATCTCACTTCATTTCCTGAAGTATGATCAGGAAGTCCATCAAGATCATTTTTGTGTTGTTTTAACAATCACCTATTCTTTTCTCATACTCCATGCACCTAAGGTGTTGCTTTAACACATAGAGGTCAGCTGATTTTAAATTTTGATCTATTTTTTTCAAGGAGATGCTGGCATTATTTACTTTCACTGCACATCCAAGAAAACTGAGGATCTTATGAAAAATGGCAGAGACACAAAATAAGTCAGTGCAGAGAAAGAATTAGATTGAAGAACTCCCAAAGCTCGGTTTGGGATGAATCTTTAGGGTACTGTGAATAGGAGCAAATACCCTAGAACAGGAACAGAGCTTATGTGAGCTGGGGGTTGGGCAGCAGCAGAAGCTGGGTCAGGGACTGACTCTGAGTGAAGCTCTAGGGCGGGAAATAACTCTACTAATGGGGACTATAAAAAAGACTTGAAGCTCACAAACATACAATAAATCATTTTCTTCTGTATTTCTTCCTATAACTAAGGATTAGGAGTCAAGACTACTGCTACCCCTTTTCTATCAGCTATGGCCCTCAGCTCCAGCTGGGAGATTGATTTTCTTCTCTTGAGCTGCCCTTAATGATCATTTTATCCTAATTTCATTAGTATAAACATGGTGAGGGTAAGAAATAGCCTATTTGCACCCTGTGGGATGATGTTGATCCCTACTTCTCTCCCCAGACTGCCCCACCGAAGCACAAAGTATGAAACCTGAGGCTTAAATAACTTGGGTGGAGGTGAAGGGGTGGAAAGGGGGATACTCTTGAAGAAAAAAATTATGTATTATGCAAAATTAAGTACAGAAATGAATAATGATTTAGGAAAGAAATCATAACAGGTAACCAAAGCCTTAGAGATCTGGGACGTTTCCTAAAATATCTTTAGGGGAGTTACCAGCATTGCTTCCATAGAGATGCTTCCAGATTGTGTCTGGCTTTCCCTTCACACCTGCAACACTACAGGCTCGGTCCACTCCCAGCACTCACAGGGACCAATGCAAGTGAGGGACTCGAAGCTTATGCTTCATTGGTCTCATGGTTCACCCAGATGCAGTACCACTGAAAAAGGCTGCTGGAGAATGACTTGGATGTACGTCCTGGTTTGCCAGAAAGTCCCAGGTTATGCCTGTTATTCTTGTTTACGTTTTTTTCCAGTTTTACTGAGAAATAATTGGCATACATGGCTGTATAAGTTTAAGGCTTACAGCGTGATGGTTTGATTTACATAAATTGTGAAATAATTACCACAATAGGTTCAGCTAACATCCATCTTCTCTTCTAGCTACAATAAAGAGAAAAGGAGGAAGAAAACCATCAAGGAAAAAAAATACGTCTCCTTGTGATGAGAACTCTTAGTATCTTCTTATAACAACTTTTCTATATAACAGGCAGCAGTGTTAGCTGTAGTCATCATGTTGCACATTACAGTTCTTAGAACTTGTTCATCTTATAACTGGAACTTTGTATCTTTTGACCACCTTCCTCCAATTCCCCCTCCCCATGACCACAAGCCTGATCTCTTTTTCTCTGAGTTTGATTTGTTGTTGTTGTTGTTTTCAGGTTCCACATATAAGTGAGATCATACAGTATTTGTCTTTCTCTAACTTATTTCACTTAACATAATGCCTTCGAGGTCCTTCCACGTTGTCGCAAATATTAGGATTTCTTCAATTTTTGTAGCCGAATAACATTCCATTGTATATATATATACACCACAACTTCTTTATCCATTCATACATCGATGAACATCTAGGTTGTTTCTATGTCTTGGCTACTGTAAATAATGCTACTGTGAACACAGGGGTGCAGATATCTTTTTGAGTTAGTGTTTTTGTTACCTTTAGATATATCCCCAGAAGGAGAATTACTGAATCATATATGGTAGTTCTGTTTTTAATTTTTTGAGGATCCTCCATGCTGTTTTCCATAGTGGCTACACCAATTTACATTGTGCACCTTGTACGATGTAAATTGTGCACAATTTACAACAGTGCACAAGGGTTTCCTTTTCTCCACATCCACACCAGCACTTGTATATCTTGTCTGTTTGATGATGGCCATTCTAACAGATGTGAGGTAATATCTCATTGTGGCTTTAATTTGCATTTCCCTGATGACTAGTGGTGTTGAGCACCTTTTCATGCACCTGTTGACTTTTCATAGATCTTCTTTGGAGAAATGTTTATTCAGGTCCTTTCCCTATTTTTAAATTGGGTTATTTGGGGTTTTGAGTTCTTTGTATGCTTTGGATATTAACCCCTTATCAGATATATGGTTTGCAAATATTTTTTTGCATTTTTAGGTTGTCTTTTCATTTTGTTGATGGCTATGCAGAAGCTGTTTAGTTTGATGTAGCCCCCTTGTTTATTTTTTATTTTGTTGCTTGGGCTTCAGGTGTCAAATCCAAAAAATCCTTACCAAGACCCATGTCCAAGAGCTTCGTTCCAGTGTTTTCTTCCAGGAGTTCCATGGTTTCAGATCTTACATTTAAGCCTTTAAGTTAATTTTTGTGAGTGACGTAAGATATGGGTCCAGGTTTAAATTTTAATAATTTCCTTTTCATTCTGAAAAAACAGTCCTGGTTTGCCTTGTAAAGTGTGTGGTCACCCTATTTATGTTGGGCACCTCTGTGACCACACAAGCTGGTCCCAGGTAGGAGCTTTCAGTTCTGACTTTAGCATCTTCATTGCCTTTCTGCCCCAAGTAGGTCTGGTAGAATCCCAGTTTCCCAGTCTTAAAGTCTTAATCACATGGACCTACTTATTGTGCATTGCAAGGAAGGTTCCTGTTTTGTGTTTTTCTATCTTCTTAAGAGTCATCGTTTTGATATTATATAAATTCACACTTTAAAAAATTTGTCAAAGGTGTGTAAGGCCTCTTTCATTTTAGACATCCAAGAATCTGTAAGTAACACCATCTAATCCAGTAGCTTTAGTTCTCTCTGTTATGCTTTCATGAAGATCCACCCACCTTCTTGAACAGCCTACAGGGTGGAGCAGCAGGACATTCAGGCCTAGTTAAAAACATAGGTCAGTGACTATCCTTTGGGTGAAACACTGCATCTGAATGTGCTGGTGGAGTTAAGGAAGCGTTATCCCGGCAATAGCGTGGCCTTGGTGGGTCACACTGTGTCAGTTCATCACTATTAGAGAAAGACAAGCAAGGCAGGAAATCTCTGCCCCCATGTGAAGCTGGTTTGCAGGCTGGACCAGTGAGAACGACAACACAGCTCCGTTGTGGGCAGGCTACCAGATCCAACACACCACTTCAGAGCCTTGGAGTCAGACGTCAAGCACAAATAACCAGGCTTATTTTCCCTGCCAAAGTCACGTGCAATGTTGAGGTAACATCAAAAAGTTTCCTCTGAGTGATGATTTGGACACATAAACAGTGGCATGGTTAGATGCCACTTTGTGTTTAAAGTAATTATACTACAGTGCTGGAATGTGGCGATGTGAAAGCCCCATTGCAGCAAAGTTGATTCTATTCAGCAAACTGGCAAGTCAGCTGGCCCGGATCCTGCTTCTCCCTGAATTTACTACTTCTTGCTTGGGAACTCTCTCTGGGAAAGTCAGAACTTGAGGACAAGTGTGGGTGCACGGCCCAGCTCTCTAAGGCTGGTGCCAGCTTGCAACCAACAATATGTCTGGGGCACGGCTTGCAGACGTTGGCCCATAGCAGCTGTGGTCACTCATGTTCAGTGGGAGCCCTTGGAAAATTGCTGAGGCCGACGGGAGTGACAGTGGCCATGGCCTGGGTCTGTGTCTCACCCTGTCTTGCCAGATCTTGCTGGGGCTGGACAGTTACTGCTCAGCAAGCTGGAGAAATCCAGCTAGAGAAAGGCTGGTGGTGTGGGCAAGGCTTCCTGGGAAGGTGATTTCCCTAGAAGCGAAGATGATGTCTCTCAGCTGCTGGCTGCAGAAGCCCTGCCTTCATGGGCAGAGGCCAATGTCTGACTGGTGAAGTCTAACTTCATCCTAAATACAGGGACATAGGGCCTCTTTTATCCCTTTCCACTTTGGAATCCTGCCTTTCTCAGGGAAAAAGACCTAGTAATTACTCCTCTACCCTATGTCCTGGCACCCAATCCCCAACCGTGTGCCAAATCAGTGGAACTTTTCTTGTGTCTAGGGTGAATCATTTCCCTTTATCCTCACAGAACTTCCTTCATAAGTTAGTGCTGGCAACTATATTCATGCTAATTAGCCGCCCTTGATGGATTTATTTCATCCAGTTGTAAATTTTAGAGGAGAAGTTCCCAGGCCAACTTAAAAGTAGAAGTCACAGGACAAGCTGAGTGGAAATCAGGTTTGGATGACCTCCACAGAGCAAGTTAAGCCAATTCCCATGGGGTTTAAACACAGTGTTCCCAGGGAGGCAAGTCAAAGTCGAAGGAAGACCTGGAAGAAACCTCATGGAGACCATTTAGTTCAGGCACTTTGCTTTACAATGAGCGACTTGGGGCTCATAAAGGTGAATTAACCTGCCCAATCACGTCGCTATTTACCAGTCACCACTGAAAGTGCAAAGGGCATGGGTGACACTATTGACTACAGGGGAAATATCTGTTTGTCTTCTGGGGCAAATTAAATACAGTTGTCACAAGCAAAGGCCTTGACTATTTTTCTCAAGTTCGTCTTTCTTTTCACTTGTTTTCATGGAGTAATGTTATATCCCTAAAGAAAGCATGTGGAATCCAGCTGATGAGATATTTCAGACTTTCTGAAAAGTATACCAAGTTGCTGATGTAATTTTGGTAGGTACGGGGACCAGCTGTTGGAAAGTATGAACTCTCCAGACATCTGGACTGATCTGTGTCCTAGGCTCCAGTCATAAACTGTGCATTAGCTATAAACCTTTATGCTCTGAGTCTGGAATATTCTCTGACTCCCCATCTGTCTCTGGTGCTTTAAGAGTAGTTAGGGAAGGTAGTGATGGTAGGGAGGTTTGTTTTATGGCGTATTTGGAAAGAAATCTTTCTTGTTATGTTTATGATAACTCTTCCAAATGGTATTTTTTCTTTATGTATTGGCAACAGATTCAAGTGAAAGTCAAGATTTTCTCTTATTTTTTCTTTCTCCTTTCTCTCCCTCTCCCTTCCCTCCTTGTCCTCCTTATTCTTCTCTTTCTTTTCTCTTCTCTCTCCTCCTTTTCCTCCTTGTACCTCAAAGCTCAACTGTGCAATTTAATAAACAGTCACTCACAGTCACAGCTTGTGGAAGGGATACTGTATCAGTCGGTCACTTGTTGAGCCCTGGCCTCCTGTGCACATATGAAAGATAAGGGCTCCTTTATGTTGCCCAGCTTTCATATAGATACTATGAATATTCATCTTCTAATATAAATACGAGAAGACTCTTCATTGTATAGATAATCAAGACCAGGAAGTTTTAGTACAGAATTTTTTGTCATGAGAAATTTCTGTTTTGTGCACAGAGCTGTAATCTTTAAGTTTAAATGATGCCAGAATGATGGTCAAGGGGGTACTAAACCACCAGATGACTGATCGTATTTTTTGCCTCACAACCAATTACTTGAGGTTCTTTAAACATAGGGAGTCCAAGAATCATCCAGATTTCCTTACTATTATAACTATATATATATAGCAGATGAAACTTTGTCAGTTTTTCATAAAATATACATCATAATTGTATTACAATTCTTTACTGATCGCAATGGATTACAATAATTTGCATTTCAATGAAATGATTTTGAAAACAAATCACAAGTACTAATCATCTTCCCCACCGAATCTGTTCCTCCAACAGACTTCCTCATTTCCATGGGTGGCTGCACCATCTACCCAACACCTCAGGCTAGAAACCTGGGAGCCATTCTCGGCACCTCTCAGCCCTCTCACCCTTCACATTCAATCCGTCACCAAGTCCTGCCAATTTCACTTCCACAATATATTTCAACTCTGCCTAATTTGCTTCTCATCTCCATCTACTCCAGTCTTCCCAGGCCACCATCATTTCTTTGCCTTCCACCTGGTCTCTCTTCTTCCACCTTTGCGTCTCTCCAGTCTGTTCTGCTCACAACAACCAGGGTGACCTTTTAGAGAAGTAAACAGGAGCAAGTTGTGCTTCTGTTCCAGATTCCTTAATGCAGGTCTAGATCTCTTGCCACTTTTCCCTTGGCTCCCTACACCCTAACTGCCTTTACTCTTCTTTTGGTGTGTAAACTGATCTGGAACATTTCCTCCTCCTCCCCTCCACCGCCACCCCCATCTCTACTTTCTTTATCAGGCAGGTCTTAACTCAACATCAATCCTCAGCAAAGGTTTGTACCCAGACCAACATAGTTCCCATTGTAATGCTCAAACATAACAACTGGTTCTTCTCTTTCAGAACCCTCACCACAATTGTAAATTTTTATAATATAATACATATTATAATATAACATATACTATATTATATTATTCTATCATACATAATGTCTAGCTTCTCCTGCAGACTTTAAGCCCTATGTGGGCAGACACCATGCATGTCCTGGCTCAGTGCAGGCATATAATAAATGTTCAATAACTATTTGTGAATAAACAGATCGTCATTATAATGCATTTGTACACTGCATGTTTTATTTTACTTTAAGGTGCATGAGTATTCTAATTCCCTTACATTTATGTACCTATTGACCAGATGATTTTATCCCCCTTTTACAGATAGTAAAAAACAGGTTTCAAAAAGAAAAATAAGTTAGGAAAGGCGACTTAACATCCTCAAGTTCAGAGCTGCCTAATACATAGAAAAAACATATTAACAACAGCAATGATTACCATTTATTGTTGTCTTATGATGTTCCAGGAGTGCTCCAATAATATTAACTCATTTAATCCCTAGAACAACCCTGTGAGGTAGGTAATATCTCTTTTATTTGAGAAAATGGAGGTTAGGTAACTTGCTCAGGGTCTTAAACATATATATATGTTCATCATGTTAAATGTTTTTTACATACGTATTCATGTTGGTTATCTCACTGACATTGAGCTCTACTCAGTCAGGGTTCTCATTAGTGAGGAATACTGCATGATTTCTTTTCTTTTCTTTTTTTTTCAACATCTTTAATGGAGTACAATTGCTTTACAATGTTGTGCTAGCTTCTGCTGTATAACAAAGTGAATCAGCTATATGTATACATATATCCCCATATCCCCTCCCTCTGTGTCTCCCTCCCACCCTCCCTATCCCACCCCTCTAGGTGGTCACAAAGCACTGAGCTGATCTCCCTGTGCTATGTGGCTGCTTCCCACTGGCTATTGATTTTGCATGTGGTAGTGTATATATGTTATCGCTACTATCTCACTTTGCCCCAGTTTACCCTTCCCCCTCCCTGTGTCCTCAAGTCCATTCTCTATGTCTGCATCTTTATTCCTGTCCTGCCCCTAGGTTCATCAGAACCATGTTGTTTTTTTTTTAAGATTCCACATATATGCGTTAGCATACGGTATGCTTTTTCTCTTTCTGACTTACTTCACTCTGTATGACAGACCCTAGGTCCATCCACCTCACCACAAACAACTCAATTTCTTTTTATGGCTGAGTAATATTCCATTGTATATATATGTGCCACATCTTCTTTATCCATTCATCTGTCGATGGACATAGGTTGCTTCCATGTCCTGGCTATTGTAAATAGTGCTGCAATGAATATTGTGGTACATGTCTCTTTTTGAATTATGGTTTTCTCAGGGTATATGCCCAGTAGTGGGGTTGCTGGGTCATATGGTAGTTCTAATTTTAGTTTTTTAAGGAACCTCTGTTCCTTAAATACTTAAATACTGTTCTCCATAGTGGCTGCATCAATTTACATTCCCACCAACAGTGCAAGAGGGTTCCCTTTTCTCCACACCCTCTCCAGCATTTAGTGTTTGTAGATTTTTTGATGATGGCCATTCGGACTGGTTGAGGTGATACCTCATTGTGGTTTTGATTTGGATTTCTCTAATGATTAGTGATGTTGAGCATCTTTTCATGTGTTGTTGGCAATCTGTATATCTTCTTTGGAGAAATGTCTATTTAGGTCTTCTGCCCATTTTTGGATTGGGTTGTTTGTTTTTTGATATTGAGCTGCATGAGCTGCTTGTAAATTTTGGGGATTAATCCTTTGTCAGTTGCTTCATTTGCAAATATTTTCTCCCATTCTGAGGGTTGTCTTTTCGTCTTGTTTATGATTTCCTTTGTTGTGAAAAAGATTTTAAGTTTCATTGGGTCCCATTTGTTTATTTTTGTTTTTATTTCCATTACTCTAGGAGGTGGATCAAAAAAGATCTTGCTGTGATTTATGTCATAGACTGTTCTGCCTATGTTTTCATCTAAGAGTTTTATAGTGTCCAGTCTTAATCCATTAGGTCTTTAACCATTTTGAGTTTATTTTTGTGTATGGTGTTAGGAAGTGTTCTAATTTCACTCTTCTACATGATAGCATGATTTCTGGTTCATCTTGAAATTTCTCTTTCTCTCCATGTCCCCTGCCACTGCACTGCTCTCCCTACACTCCCTCTTCCCTTCCCTTCTCCTGTTCCTGGCTTCCCCTCCTGCTGTTCAGTAGGAAAATCTCTGACAGAGCCACTTTTCTGCCAGGCTATTATATACATAGTCAGTGTTCCCACATTCCAAAGGTGGGTAAAAATGTGTGGGGAGAGCGGGGAATTCTGCCAGAACAATGACTCACTGTGCACATGCAAAATGGTTCAATAATAGGTCACTGCCTTAGCGAGAGCAATGCTGCCCGTCCCCAGGGGGAAAATGGGGGCTAGTAGACAGCCCTCCTGTGATCTGGGACAAGCCTTCTATGACAAATGGAAGAGCCATACGCACCATCACCCACATCCTGGTTTTTTATTTCATGGGCATGAGAGGTGATTTTCAAATAGGGATGGGCATGAAATGAGTTCCTGACATGCAGTGGCACACGTATTTATAGTAAGCGTGTACACTCACCTCTAGATTATTCAGCAATTAGTTATGTAAGTGCTGGAGTGTCCGGTTCCCTGGCTTTTCCCAGTGGGGTTGTTTACTTGTTGGTTTTTTTGGTCTAAATTCCTGCTGAGAAGAACTCCCACTAGTAGAAATATAGGATTATGGTGGCATTGGGCTGGGCTGCTTCCTGCCTCGATTTCTTCGAAGCCCAGCCTAAACTGCAGGAAATGACCTAACCCCTTTCTCATGCCTCTGTTCCCTGGAGCCTGTGTAAAGCCCACCTCGGGACCAGTCCCGCAGATAGCCTCCTTGGCTGACATAACACTGCCGCTGGGGGAAGAAATCAGCCCGTGTGTGGATTGGGGCTCTTATACAGGTAGGATCTTAAGACTCACCTGGCTTTAAGATTGCCTCACAATTATTTTGCTTCTCCTCAGCTCCCTTTTCCAGACCTCAGCAGCTGTTCTAGACCTCTTCACTACTTTCCTCAGCCCCCTTACTCTAGTCTGAGCCAGGAGTTCTCAACTGTGGCAACCCATTAAAATCACCCCAGGACTTTTTAAAAATCCCAGGGCCTAGGCTGCATCCCAGGCCAATTATATCAGATTCTCTGGCAGTGGATCCAAGCATCAGTTCTGGTTTATTTTTAAAGCTCCCCAGATGATTCCAGTGTACCGCTAAGGATTAGAACCATTGCCTTAAAGCAGAGAACTTTCCAACTTCATCAGAAAATGTGAGGCAGTAAACACCAACATCTCAAATTCCTATCTGCTCACAAGCTTTTCTACATGTGCCACCACCCTGTTGTCCTGCCCTCTGGTCTTACTGGTTGAGTCACCCCTCTATTTCAGGAAAAACTATGTCCTTTATACCCATATCTTCCAAGATCTTCCAGGACCTGCTTGTATCTCTAATCTCTTCCCCTCTACTGGATCTTTTCTTTTAGATTATAAGCAAGATTAAGTCCCCCTCATCTTTGAAAAGGTATCCATGGAGCTTGTCATCTGTTTCCAGCCTCATGCCCATCTACTCTCCACTTAGTTCTTTGTATGCTGGTAATATTCTTCCTGAATACCAAGGTTTCTTAGCTGGACTCTTCCTCCTCTCTTTTTGTAGGAATTCACCTATGCTTATTGAAATGAATTGCAAAACAATTTGCTATCTAGCTTCTTGGGCAGAATGATGTGGTCTAACTGACTGTAGGTGAATTTCATTTAACCAGGCCCCCATGCTTTTTTCCCATGAATAACTATCATAGAAATGACCTAGGGCAATTACTGAGACATTCTTCTGGACTTCACAGTATGCTACAGAATAATGTCATATTCACTTGTTTAGGATGAATTTCTAAACAAATCCAGTATAGGAATCCTCTCCTCAGAATTTCCACACTTTCCAAGGCCATTGCCCAAACAATAATGATCATGAGAAATCAGAAGAAAGAAGAATAAACAGTGTGGCTTGTACTTTAGACACAGTTTTAGAAATTAAAATTCATACCCTGACACAGTCACTTTATTTTAGAATCCAGCACCATTTCTTTGCAGAGGCAGAGCTGATGCAGCTCTGCAAAGCAGCCGGAATAGGCTACGCCACCACTCTGAGCTCTCACCAGCAGCAGCTTACTGAAGTGTTTCTGTTTCCTTTTGTTTTCCTCTTAAACTCTCCTTCAAAAATACAGGTTACTTCTCAGTCGTACTCCAAACGCTTAGCTCCCTCAAGAGGATAGCCAAATCCCTACCCTGCCTGATTAATTAGCTGAGTAAATCTAAGAAACTCCTTGGCCACACGGCCCTTCCTTCTGCCAAGTTTTGTAAAATTCATAGACTGTGTGTATTCATGAGCACAGGAAAACACCTGTGAGCAATTAACCAAATAACCTTCATTTAGAGGCCTTGGAAATATGCTGATGGCCCTCAGACCCCTGGCACGGGTCTGTAATTATGTGAGACCACAACCCAAACATCCCAACAGGCCAATTACAGGAAGGGTCATTCTTTCAAATACAGCATGAGGCTTTCTCTAAAAATACTTCTGCCTGAGACTCAGAAAGAAGTCTCCATTATAATGGTGCTGCTTTAAAGCGACTACACATGGGAGTTTGGAAAAGGAGTGACGTCTCAGGCCATTTCTCTGCAATATGTCTATAACCACGGTGAGGGGAAAGGAAACCACCTAAACCAATTTTTTAAATTCACTGAATTAAAAAGTGTGTTTAAAATGATTCACCTAGAAAGTGTTGCATTTAACTCTTTGTTTCTGTCCAGCCTAGAAACGATATCCACAGAATTAATAAATCAAGTCTGCAACCCATAGTATGTCCTGTGAGGATGTAAAAATCCAACTTTTAGAGTAGACAGTCCACTGCAGAATTTTAAAATAATAAGCTTTGTTTAATCCTTTCTTTTATGTGCAAGAATGAATTCTTATCACTCTGCACTGTACTGTACTTTATATTCTACATGACTAGAACATTTAAAATTAACCTCACAATATCGAAGAAAGCCATCTATTTTCAGAATCAGTCTCAAAAAACCCAAAGACCTGAAAAACAAGAGTTCTTAACCAAACATGGATATGCTTCAGGAGCTGTGAGCATTCTTAGAAATTCTAGAAAAATTCTGTGTGTATGTATTTTTTTCCAAAGCAGGGGAGTGGGAGGTATTTGTAAATACACAGTCTAGTGCAGTAGCCATTACTACATGGCTATTGAGTGCCTGATATATTATAGCCTCAATTGTAGTGTACTGTGTTAAAACCCCTACTGGATCTTGAAGACTTAGAGTGATAAAAAAAATGCAAACTATCTCATTAATAATTATTTTACTGATTAATGTTGAAATGATAATATTTGTATGTATTTGACTAAATAAAAATATTATTAAACTTAATCTTACCTGATTTTTTTTTTTAAACCTGGTTACTAGAAAAACCAAGACTACCTACTTAGCTCACATTATATTTCTGTTGGATGGTACTGTGTCCATAGCTTTCATCAGTATTTAAAGGGCTATTTTTCTTAGAGCAAAGAGAGACTTGCTGCGATGTAAATGCTCATCTCTCATCCTGCAGATTCTATCTCAGTGGGCCTTGACAGAGCCTTGACAGAGCACCAGGGGGCTGTGATGCTGGTAAGGCTGTCCTTGGTCCACATTAGAGACAGGTTGCCTTGGAAACCCCTAACACTGCTGGTGTTTCCAGAGACAAACATTGACGCACCCATCACTTCACCACTGGCACACAGATCCTGTAACCTCTCTTCTTCCAGTCTTAGAGGCACACATATCCACGAATCTGCACTGTCTTCATGGATTCTTCATCTAATGTATCCATAGTAGCACTTCTCACACCACCTTGCCCTCCTGATTTTCTATATAGGTCACAGGCATCTTTGAATTCCTCTTCTCATTCCCTGCCCAAGCCAGCACATGCAAACAATCATTAAGGCCTATCAATCTTTCTAATACACCCTTTTGTGTTTCTCTGTTACCCCTGCCTGGATTATTGTCATAACCTCCCACCTGCCTCCCTTTTTCAAGATCATCTTCCTCACCACTGTTAGAGTTTATTTTAAAATCACAAATCTGATTATATTACTCCCTAGTTCAAAGAGTATGTCATAAAGTCCTCATTGTAGCCAAAAAGGTGCTCCATAAACTGTCTCAATCCAGATTTCATCCTTATTTCCCAACCCCCCACCCCACCCATATACGCTCCAGCCACACCAGACACACAATCTTCTTTCATGACTCCAAGCCTTTGAACATGTGCTTTCCTCTGCCTGAATGCCTTTTCCTCCCCTTGCCTTTCAAGACCCACGTTATCACCATCTCTACTACATCCACTTTGAGACGCTCAAAGCACTTTGTATATGTCTCCATTACGGCACATATCATACTGTATTGAATTGTTTGACTGTGAGCTCCTCTTAGTTATTCATTTTTTGTCCTTGCTGCCTAGTACAGTGCTAAGAACTGTAAGAACTGATTTGACATCCAGAGCAATTCCAAGTAATCTTGTTTCTATAAATCTTCCAAAAGTAAAGCTCTCCAGCCTCACAAGTTAGAGTTTGAGGAACCTTAGAAATCTTCTAGTCTACTCTCTCATTCCCTGATGAGCAAATCAAGATGCTTAGATATGAGTCATCACTTATTGAGTGCCTGCTATCTCATTTCATCTTTATGATGTTCCGTGAAGTAGGCATTTCTATTAATACCCATTTTACAAAAGGGAAAAATGAGGCCCCACTGCATTTAAGCAATGTGTCCAAGGTCACATAGCTAGCTAGTTACCTGGTGAGATTACTCAAGAATTTGTCCTGGTACTTGCCCTAGCCATCTTTCCCCTGTCTCATGTGACTACTTACAATTTGAGGTGCTCCCTGAGTTATTCAACAGACATGAAGATGGTATTTTACACAGAGAAATAGAATGTTTTAGTGGGAAGAACCACATTATGACAATGATGCACTTTTTCTGTTTGACATATTTGTGAGCATATAACATTTTAATCTGCCATCATGTTTTCATTTTCCATTATGACATAAACATTCCTCCATTATTAGTATATAATCTTCATAAGCATAACTTTCCATGGCTGCATAGCAGTCCATCAACTACTTATACCATAACGCTCAAACTTGTTTGAGTCCTAACTGAGTGATATATAAAAGCATGAAATCCACATCTTGGTAGAATAATACCTCAAAAGGACCTCAGAGATCTCTAGTCCATTGTTTCTCAAAGTCTTGGCCTCAGACCAGCAGCATCTGCATCACCTGGGAGCTTGTTAGCAAAGCAGACTCTTGAGCCCTACTCCAGACCTACCGAATTCAAATCTGCATTTTAACTAGAAACCCAGGTGATTTGTGTTCACGTAATATATAAGAGATAGTAACTAAAAACAGTAGTTCTCAACCTTGGTTGCACTTTAGAATCACTTGGAAAGATCTTCAAAATCCTGAGGTCCAGGTCACACTCATGACTAAATCAGAATCTCTAGGAGACAGACCCAAGCATCCATCTTTTTTAATGCCTCCCTGGTGATTCCAATATCCTGGAAAGCCACAGAAGAAGGCACTGAAACCGACCATAAATTGATGAGATGTTTAAGCAGTCCTCTCTCCCTAGTGCTGGAGTTCTTTTTACAGGTCATTCTATACATTGCTATGGGAAATTCTGGTAAAACTAGACAAAACAAAACAAAAGAGAACAACAACAATGGAAACAAAATAAGACCTCACAAAGCTTTTAAGAAAATTTAAATTTTAGAAGTTCTTAAAATTTCCCATTTGTGTTTTCCTTTCCGCCCCTCCCTATCCTCCTTCTCGCTTTTTGCCCCTCTCCCAAGAGATTCCTGGCCATGACAGACTCTGGATATCCTGCTCAGAGACCACAAAAAGTGAGTTTCCTATACCACAGAGACAAGAAGCAGTAGAAAGACTACTCGATTTCTTCTTAATAATCTTATTTGTCCCGGCACCTTCTCCTACCTTCATGCCAGTTTCTCCTATATGTCTGTATTTAGGCAAGCAGAGGATTTGGGGACTCCAATTCTCTCTACACAATGCCACAACCATAGGTTGATAGAAGTCAAGGTCACAGCCATGAATCATTTTCCTCAGTTTTCTTTTCAATGACTTGACCACTTAAAAAACAAACACCTGTATTAACTTGTAAGCCCTTGGCCTCCTAGTCCTGCAGTGTTGAACCATCTCGAACACTGGGACCAGGAGGAGGATGCACTTTTTCAAAACTAGGACTCAGCACTATTTCCCTTTTTACATAACCTAGGACCATAGCACATACTCCGAATATTTTGCCTTTTGTACAGAATGTTGTAGTGGAACTCTGAGCACATGGCATTATACTTGGTCAATGAAAAGTGATTTTTAAATGTTTTCATCTTTAATCCCAGTTTTAGGGATTTTAGCCATTCTGGTTCTAATTTATCTCAATGTTTAATCCCTATTTGATATTTGTTTTAAATTTAAACATGTATTTTAAAGGCTTAAATTTTAAACTTTTTACTCTAAGTAGTACAAAAATTTTTAAACAGATGTCTCATTAGTCATTGTCAACTGAGTACAAGCACTTCTTTTTCCTCCTGATAATCACAATACGTTAAAGACTTTGTTTTTAAAAAAAAAAGGTATAAAAAGAGAATGGGATAGGTTTATCAAATCATCAGCTTATGAGATAGTTTGGAATTTTCTG
Organism: Aethalodelphis obliquidens; assembly: GCF_003676395.1. Taxonomy (NCBI): domain Eukaryota; kingdom Metazoa; phylum Chordata; class Mammalia; order Artiodactyla; family Delphinidae; genus Aethalodelphis; species Aethalodelphis obliquidens. The sequence continues at coordinate 26,162,027 of NW_020837954.1, read as the reverse complement.
GAAGAAAGAAAGTGATTGGAAGGACGGTGACCTGGAAAAAAGGAAGTTGGGGCATTTATGCATGGATACCCCTCTCCCCTAGGCCTCTAGGTCGGGAGCTGCCCTGGGACTGAGGCTTTGTATGGGTCCCCAGAGCCGCAACTGCCAACGTGAGGACATGTCCAAGCTTGCACAGAACCGCCCACCTCAATTGCCACTGCAACCCGTGGTGAGCTGCAAGGCTGCTGCCACTACACACAGCTGGAAATGGAAGAGCCAGAACTCAATCCTATATCTGAACAGGACATTCCTGCTTAAAATTGTCAGGGGCTTCCCCGCTGCCTTAGTTGAGGAATGGGAATGGGTTTCAGATCCTTTAAGCCCTGAAACTTTATGTGTATGTGCATTTTGGGGGGTGAGAAGGCCTGTAATTTTCATCATATTTTCAAAAGGGTCCATGATAAGTGTTTAAGAACCACAAAAAAAAAAAAAAAAAAAAAAGAAAAGAAAGAAAAAAGAAAGAAAGAAAGAAAAAAAAGCCCCTGAACATGACAGGCGAGACTTTGCACAGTTCATACTCACCGTGTCCTCTCCCCATCCATCCTCCCTGACTCAGTGAACACCGGGTTCTGGTCAGAGAACTTCTCACCAGTCTCAAGGGCCATAAGCCCTTTAATACCTCTTGATTTAATACATGCCTTTCTCTCTGCCAGGAATGCCATTCCCCCTTTGCTACTTCCTCGGTCCCTTCTCTGCCTGGTGAATTACTTCTTATCCTTTAAGACTCTTCTGCTGTGGGCACCCCGCCAGCTGCCCCAGCCCAGTCTCTTCCTCAGTGGCTTCCTAATCAATCCATATACTGATGAACGGGGTGCTTACCCCCTTGGTGTTATAACTCTTCACATGCTAGTTTCTTCCACTCAACAGTGAACTCTTGAAAGCACAGACCATGCCCGCACCACCCAAACCATAACCTGCAACGCCAGACAACAATAACATCGATGCAACGAATTCACCGGATTGAATGCATGAAGGAATGAATGACTGCATTTATCAGCTTGGTTCCTTGTCTCCCTGGATCTTACAGAGGACCTGACCTTGGGAGATTGGGATAGTCATAACCAGGTTTCCTGCTCAGGTTGTTAGAATCTGTCCTGGTCCAAATACACATTTCTGGCTGACTCCTACTCACTTTTTAAGAACTACTATGAAAAAAGAATAATCAGGACAAGGAAGGAGACTTGGAAATTAAAAATGTAATTGATGATATAAAAAACTTCAGTAGGAGATTTGGAAGGGAGAGTTAGAGAAACTGTCAAAAATTGGAGAAGGCACCCAAGCCTGGTGTGCATGTCCCTCCTTGAAGCAGCCTGGACACACCTTCCCACCAGAGCACGGATTTGTCATCCCACATTGTAATGGCCAGTTGATTGGCCTCTAACCCCCAATAGACTGGGCTTCCTTCAGAGCTGGGACTGTGTCTTTTTCTACCTCTGTCACCTCTCACAGTGCCTGGCACAGAGTAGGTGCTAATGTACACGTGTACTGAAAGAATGAACGATGAACGCGTGAGGGAGTGAAGATAAGCTGTAGCTGGGCTCAGGGTTGAGCGAGGCTCTGTAGTAACTAGCTCTGTGGGTTTTGGAAAAGCTGAGTGACGCAGATCCCAGGCGGCAACCCCCCCAGGGGAAGGGCCAGGCTGGGGCAGCAGGCAGGTTTCTAGCTATTGTGAGCTTACCTGAACCGGGAAAGGGTGATGAGCTGGGCAGACGCAAGTGGATGGAACCACTGAGAAGATCTGGAAGAGAAGGAAGGGGAGGGGAGAGCTCAGCCAGCAGGCGATATTTCGTGAGGAATTACTACATGCCATACCCTGTGTTAAGGACTTTTCATGCATTCCCTCACTTACACTTCACGAAACCCCCTGTAGTTTTTACTACCTCCATTTTCTAGATGATAAGGATGAGATGTACAGATAAGTATCTAACCCAAGGTTCTAGAGCTAGTAAGTGATGGAAACGGGATCTGGGCGGGGGGGGAGTCTGATCACATCTGCGTGGCTCTAATACTGGGCTAGTGTTCCTGGAAAAAGGTCCCATCTGCCAGGGGTTGGCCCTCCTGGGAGCCCAGAGTGCTCGCTGTGTATCACGGCTCTCTGACCTCGCTGAGGATGGTGGCCGATCCTTTCCCCAGATGACTGCAGTCTCCCTTTCCCAGAAAACAATGTGTGGGAGGGAGTAAATAGCTGGGTTTGGGGCATAATGGTTTTCTTCTGTTTTGTGTTACTGGATTTGATGCACAGAAAACTGCCCAGAACCTCAAATAATTACAGTAAGACGACTCTGCTTCCTTCACGTGGCCACAGCAGACAGGCAGGAGCCCAGAGACACTGCAAAGCGAGTGTTGTAACCATCAGATGGGAAAAGGCAGTAGCCCAGGATCGGGAATTTCAGACAGAACCGCAAGCACAGCGTGGCACTTGGCAGAAATGGGGAAAGCTCCCACCCCTTGAAGTTTATTGACTTGTTTGATAAAAAAAAAATCACTTAATAAAAAGACCTTTAAGACATATAATTAAAGGGGGGAAAAGGCAAGTTATAAGACAATTTATGCAGTGGGTACCATTTGTGTCAGGAAAAAACTCCACCAGACATTCTACGGTCTGGATGACCATACGCTGCCCGCTAACACAGGCTGTCTTACAGGAGGGGGCCAGATGCCAGACAGATGTTGGCTTAACTCGTATTTCTGGAAGTTTTCACAATGCTATGATAATCATGTATTATCGGGTAATGAAAAATAGAAAAATAAGTAAAGATAGGTAGGTTTACAAAAGAGAAAAAGAAAGTGAGAGATGACCCCTGTTGTCTCTTTGTCAGTCAGGATTAGAACCGGTGCTTCAGTGACACTGCCAATTCCTTCTTTGATCGTCATGAGAAGTGCCTCAGTTGCCCCACTCAATTTTAAACCGGATGCATAATACACCTCCTACCACAAGGTGCCTACTGGACATTGATAGTTGTAGAGTTTGTCCTGAGCCAGAGAGATGGAAGAGATCATCAGGGCCAACATTTTTATAGATGAAGGAAGGAAAGGCACTGCCTTCCTCTGCTCTCCTGGGTTTCCCTGTCTTCAGCCTTCAGCATTGGTTTCAGAGACTCAACCCTAGAGCTACCGGGATAGGGATAATTCACGGAGTGAGCCCAGGAGAGCCAGGGTCACTTGGACACTAGCTCAAGGTCAGTGTGTCATGAGGGCAGAGGTGGTGGGTGAGGGCTGTGGGTTAGAGATAGTTCTATGGAGAGGGCCTGCACAGTACCCAGCTGGTATCTGCATACGTGTGCATCTGAGTGTTTATGTGTGTGTTCGTATGGGTGACTGTGTATATGTGTGAGTGTGTGTGGGTGCATTGCGTATTTGTGAATGTTTACGTGTGTGTATTACTGAATGTGTGTGAGTCCGTGTGTGTATGTGTGAGCGTGAGTATGTGTGTGGAATCGAGGATCTTTCTTTCCCGGAGCCAGAAGCCCAAGGAGATGTTGCAAGGTATTGAAGACCTCATAACACAGTCTTGATTCCTCTGCAGAGGACTTCCAGGTACCCCGCTGTGATTCAAGGATGTGGCCCAGGAGAGTCTTTACCTTACCCTGGAGGGAACGCACTTGCCCTAGCCTCTGGAAACTGACCCATCACGCTTCAGGCTATATTGTCAATATTCAATGAAGACACCACTTTCTCTGACCCTCTGGAGACAACGGTGTGGAAACTGGGTAATTTATAGTCACCCTGGAGTGGTTCAGATTATCCAGCTTCAGCAGTGGCAAGGACACAAGTTCCGGGACTCAGAGGGTCTAGCTCCTTCTGACAGGCCCACCTTCATCCCCTTTACAGATGAACAAACTATTTTGTGACTCTAGGTACCTTCCTTTAAAACAGGTTTCCGGATATATAATATAACTTACATTACATTACCAATGCTTGCAAGGTCCACATACCACCTCCAATCACAGAGGGGGCCCAGCTGATACGTTCTCCCAGATCCTGTAGAACATAAATAAATCCTACATAGTCTTGGTCTACTGGGTGCCTTTCCTGCAGATGGGGGTACGACACCTCACTGGGGTGCCTTTTACAACATGATATATATATTCTCTCTCTGCATCCTCAAGAGATGCAGAGAGAGAATATATATTTAAGAAGAATGTACATCTTTTGGAGTAAGACATGAGCAATATAATTATACAGACTCTAAATACTTCAGGCATGAACACATTAAGAGAGAATGATTTATGTCTCTTTGATGTAGCAAAGGCCTGCCTGACCCATCCTAAAATTAGAATAAATAACATAATGCAAATATATGTTTAAAAAAACCTGCAGAGAAGTATACAGCATAGAAAAAATAATAACTGTGCAGTGCACTATATGAGTGGCAAGGCAGGACAGGGAGAGACAGAGTGAACTTTATGAAAAAATGGTTGTGTTTTTGACAGGTTTTGCTTTGTTTTACCCCCAGGTATCTTGAGATTGCAGCTCACATAGGCCATTGACGCTTCGAGGATAGAATGTCAAGGACCGAGATTCACATGCCATATTCACATGCCAGTGTTAACAGTAAGCGCCAGTCTAGGAGGCTGGGAATGTATGGCTATGGAGAGGGCCTGCGAGAGAGTAAAAGTGGAAAGTGAGCTTTTCCCGGGAAAAGTTCAGTATTCCCTGGAAAACAAGAAGGACAAAGAGGATGAGAAGAACATGGCACACTGAAGAGTTTACATTTGGTGTTATCCCACCCAAGGGTTGCTCCTTGATGTTTGCTGAAGTACAATGGGCCCTACCTAGAATCTTCTCTTCACCTTTTCCCATTCTCTTAAGCTCTTGGCATCTAGACCCCTAACTTATCTTTAGATGTTTTTAGTGACTCTTTTTATTCCTGGCCCAATCATTTCCTCAAAACAAGGTAATTGTAAGAATACTGTTGTAATAATCTTCATTCTTGCTAATAAGCCTTGAGTGTGCAAGCACTCCTTGGAATGCTATTTACTTGAACTAGAAAATGTGGTAGACGCACAAGTGATCAAGTGCCCAAAATCTCTCCCCAGAGTCCCCTCTCTCAACCCACCATGACGGACTGTAGCTTCCTCTGGAGTTGTGTTTTTTGCATCTCGGAATGCCTGGCACTTTCCTCCGAACAGACACTCCAAACCGTCGAGCTCAACTGTGAACCGTTGGAACAATTTTCCTCCAAGACCCACTCCGTCACACACATGCACACATTCTGCCCACGCCCACTCTCCCTCCCTGCAGCAATCTAGCTGTTCCCGACTGCTGCAGGCTGTAATGGAAGCTTCCTAACTGAAGGAAAAAAACAACCAACGGTTCTTCTGAACACTCCATTTCCCTCGTCCTCAGGAGAGCTGGCATTCTTGTGCCCTTGCTGCCCTCCTGCCCACGCCTCCCCTTCCCCTGCTACTTGATCCACACATCTCACTTTAGGGATTTGTCACAAAGACACTGCTGCAAAAGGCAGGACATCTTTATAGCAAATATTCTCCATAAAGTATGCTGGAAACTGGCAGCTTGCACAGGCTCCGGTTGCGCAGGCTCAGCGGCCATGGCTCACGGGCCCAGCCGCTCCGCGGCATGTGGGATCCTCCCAGACCAGGGCGTGAACCCCTGTCCCCTGCATTGACAGGCGGACTCTCAACCACTGCGCCACCAGGGAAGCCCCAAAACTGGCAGCTTTTTAATGCTGATGTGCCTGTCACTACATGAGTTGTTACTTGCTTTGAAAGCATTGTCTTATTTAATGCTTGAAAAAGCCCCAAGAGGATTTTTTTTCTACACTAGAGAAAAACCGAGGCTCAGAGAGAGTGAGCAGTTCACTCCAGATTACAGAACTAGTGACACACAGACTTGGTTTCTGAACCCCAGTGGGCGTTTGATGCCAAGGCCCTTGCTTCAATATCTCCCAGGAAAACTCAATTTTTTTCCCTTAGGGAAGGATGAAAAATACCTAATGTATTAATATCCTATTCTATTTTTCTATCCATCAGAGGGCAAAGAGTTTTTCATTACATATTTTTCTTCTTTATAAAAGTAATATTTGTTCACTGAAAATCGTGTAGGAAATACAGAGAAGCAAAAAGAAGAAAAAAATCACTTGTAATCCCACCACTTGGATAAAACATGTCTAAATTTTGGTATGGATCTTTGAAGGTATTTTTGATTGGAACCTTTTTTATGGATTATGCTGTACAAAGAGTTAAGGTTGGACACATAGTTCTATGCCAATAAATGATTCTAGAACTTTCAATTGCGTAGATGTACCATACTTAAACCAATACCAAATGGTTAGCCATGAAAAGGAAGAAATATTGTTCGCTCACTTTACGAGCGATAAAAGGCTGCCACCCAAAAACGTTAACGCTAAACAGGAACCAAGCAGAAAACTTTATCTAAATCAAGAGCTGGCAGCCTTTGCGTGTAAAGGGGCGGGTAGTAACTAGCTGAGCTTTGTAGGCCACACAGTCTGTCTGTTGTAACTGGTCAGCTCTGCGTTACTGCACAAAAGCAGTCACAGACCACACATAAATGAATCAGTGTGGCTGTGTGTCAACCAAATTATGTATAGATGCTGAAATTGGAACTTTGTATGATTTGCATGCGTCATAAAATAGTATTCTTCTTTTGATTTAAAAAAATTATTTAAAGATGTAAAAACAACCCTTGATCTGTGAGCCATACAAAAACAGGTGACAGGTAGCAGTTTGCCCACCCTTGCTCCGAATGAGCCACAGACCAAGTTACAGAATCAATGAGAATTCTCTTTCCAACCCTTCCTTCTCCTGGATATCCATTCTCTCTCTCAATCCCTCTCTCTCTCTCTCTCTCTCTCTCACACACACACACACACACACACACATCTGGTTGCCCCAAAGTCCTTCCTTTATAGGCTGGCCACCTTCTCCCTGAGTCCCACAGGTTTAAAAATTACTTCCATTTTCCTCGATTCTCTTTCTGGGAGCATCTGATTATCTGACCGAAGTAGTTCACATTAAGAAGTGATTGGCAGGGACCAATCCTCCCCCTGGGAATTTTCATTTGAAAGAAAACATACAGATGTAGGTAACTGGATGTCAGGGAAGACATTTTTGAGTAGCAGGATATCCAGTTCTTTATTCAGGAAGGTGATTTTGGTGTTATGAAGCTGACCAAGAAGGCTAAGATGATGAGTCTACTGGGTACTTAGTATCTACAGAGGACCCTTGAGGAGCACAGGTTTGAACTGCGAGGGTCCACTTACACGCAGATTATTTTCCATAGTAAATAGTACAGTCCTACACAACCCACAGTTGGTTGAATCCGAGGATGGAACTGTGAATATGGAGAAACCGTGAATGTGGCACGTGGATGTGGAGGGCTGACTCTAAGGGTTGGCACCCCTGTACCACCCCTCCCCATTGTTCAAGGGTCAACTGTTATTGGGGAAGCCGGACAAAGAAAATTAAAAAGTCAAATCAGAGGCTATTAACTGTCAAGAGCTGATGAATAAATTCAATGGCTAAGCTCTGATGGAGACTATTAAAAACTGCCCAGTGGTATCAAGCCCAGGCATTTGGGGACATTTCTCTGTATGCTCTGTATACTGGCAGACATAGGGCCTTACCCTTTGCCTTTTGTGGCTAATGGCTTCACGACATCCTCAGGGGCCCAAGGCTTTTATCCAGTTAGAGTCCCTGCTTTATGGTTTTACCTGTGCTATTGTATTAGGCAGCAACACAAGGTTGGAGGCAGTTCTTGAGCCTTTTCTTAAACAGCCAGAGATGTGTGAAGGGCTGAACAAAATGCCTTCACAAGTGCTTTAGTGACTGGGCCAGGGAGTTTCACCACTAACTCTAAGGCAACCATTGGACAAGCAACGGGAAACAGGGCAACAGGTGTTGATGTGAAAACAACTCCTGCAAAGGTCTCCTCTTACCAAAGAGGCAGAGGAAGGTAGTCACAAGAACCTTCCTTCCTGAAAGACACATCCTAAACTCCAAGGCAGTGAAAGCCTCCTCAGAGGTATCACAGAAAGGGGGAGCAAAAAGGTGGCCTTGAGGAACAAAACCAAGCTTGGACCGAGGTGCTCTACACCAGCGGTTTCCCTTTGCAGCGATGTTTGCCTGCTATCTGCCCAACTTCAACGCCGGCCACAAGCTGGAATTCAGCTCTACCCCAGTTCCGGGAAGGCTGAGGCGGGGTCCGCCCAGGAAATGCCAGGAGAAGCCCCAGGGCTAGGAGAGGCAGTTTGAAGGTCAACATCTGGGTGTCAGACTGCTTCTGAAAGCAAAGGGTAAAAAAATACACCTTCCCTCTATGTTCTAAAAATCGCCCAGATATCTTTTAAAAAAACACCCAATTTTCACTTCAATGACAAGTGCTAATAGGTCATTAAAATGATATGCGTATTACTAACACAGGCTATTGGCAACTGGGGTCACTGCAAACCCTTAACATTGCCTTCCTGTATCTGACCGTGGTTCCACTTCATCTGGCTCCCTGCCTCTGGCAATGGCCAGGGTTTGAAGGTTTAGAGACATGCAAATTGCCTAGCTAATTAAACTCTGTACTTTTTTTTTTTTTTTTTTTTTTTGCTGTACGTGGGCCTCTCATTGTTGTGGCCTCTCCCGCTGTGGGGCACAGGCTCGGATGTGCAGGCTCAGTGGCCATGGCTCACGGGCCCGGCCGCTCCGCGGCATGTGGGATCTTCCTGGACCGGGGCACAAACCCATGTCCCCTCATTGGCAGGCGGACTCTCAACCACTGCGCCACCAGGGAAGCCCTAAACTCTGTACTTTTAAAAAAATTTTTCCCTCATGCCAGGCAGAGTTAAATGGGTACAACTTTCTTTGAGAAAGCCAAAAATAAATTCTGGGCTTAGATATTGTAGATAAAATTGCTGTCTTAAATTCTAAATTGCAGGAAAATAAAGGCTTATCATGGAAACTGTTATTTAGCTGTAACTGTGGAGATGTAGGTATGATGCTATTATTAACCTGCTTTACAAATGGATGTGTCAGGAGCTGGGAAGAAAGACTCAGAGTTTGGTTGCCAAATTCCAGTGTGGATAAATACCCATGGTGAACTCTTCTCCCTTTGGTAATCGTAATGCCAGGTCTGTTTCTAGCCTTTCTCACCTTGGTTATAGCACTCGGCAAGAGTCAGATGGATTTCAGAGTCAACTACAAGGGAGTAATCTAGAACCCTGTTGATAAATAAATTATGTTCCAATCACTGGTGCTCTTTTGAAATATGTTACTGAATGAAGCAAAAAATTAAGCCCCTGAGCTTTAGCATATCTTATTTTGCTATCCACCATAATAACTCTGTCTCTGTTCAAGTAACTCATTCCCTTTGGCAATTTAAAGGAGAGCTTGAGGTAAGAAAGTGAAAAAAATACAAAACAAATTGTCTTCTTGTTTATACCTTTTCTGGAAAAAAAATGAGAGTGCTGTAATGAAAATTAGAACGGTAACAATGTCACCTTGTATTTATAAAATGTAGGGGGTTTCAGATTGGGGCTTTCAAGTCTTCTGACAGCTTTATTTTTCAGGTGAGAATAGTCGGGAATCTGTGTGACGGAGATCAGGTTGGCCACGGGAGCTGAAATGGAGACCAGAACTCCCAACTCCCTCCCTGAAGCCTGAGGACCTGGCAGTCACGCAGAGTGGAGGCCAGACTCCAAAGGGAACCATGCCCAGTGAAGTAGGAGGGTCTCAGGGGCGTTTCTTTCAGCATTTAACATAGAGAATTTTACCTGGGAGATCATATATCATTTAAAACCTGACTCCCAAGCTTGGAGTAAAAAGGCCAAAGAGTGACTGAGGAAGCCCATGCTTGCCTTGGAAAGGCAATGAGCTACAACAACAAGGGACAGCAAGTGAGGGAGGGGAGAGAGCCTCCCACCCTGCACCCAGCAACCTGCCTCAGTTACTCTTCGTGGGCTTCTGCCATGGATGTGAAGGGGGTGGATAGATGTTTGGCTCTTGGGGCCACTTTCTGTGTCCGTGAGTACACATTATAACGATGATTTCTGTTTGTTTTGTTTTTTCGTTTTGGTTTGGTTGTTTTTCTTGTATTTTTTCTTCTCTCTGCAGCAAAGCTGTTTTCCTCTCACTCTCCTTTTTAAAAAAATCCTTTATTTGCCAAAGAAGACACAAAAGAAGAGCCAAAGGAAATTAAAATAGGGAATTTTCCACTGAGAGGGAAGGCTATGACCTAACAGGGCTTCTTTCCTTTTCTTTCAACTCCATATTAATATTAACAGCAAAAGTTAGGTGCAGCAGCCCTCTGTTTTCAGAGCCTTCCCTGTTCCCAGGTCTCTGTCTCTTCCCACACTGTTCTCCCAAATTGTCGCCAGGTTTAGTGGTGCAGTAGCCTTGGGAAGCTGGCCTCCTCCCTCAGGAGGCCACTCAAAACTCTTAGCGGGTTTGTGTGCTGGGTCCTTAGAATTAGAAGACCTTACAGCCACCTGGTCTTGAAATCTCTTTACCCCTCTCGTTAATAATAACTCAGATCTAACATTTTAACTCTATAACATTTATAGAACACTGTGTACCAAGGAATGTTCCAAGTATTTTCCATGTATTAACTCATTTGTTTCTCACCTAGCCTCATGAAGGAGGTGCTATTATCATCCCCATCTTACAGATGAAGAAACTGGGCACAGAGAGGTTCAGTAACTTACCCAAGAAGGCCTTCTAGAAGGTGTCAGAGGTGCCTCTTTACACATTCTGGCCAAATTTGCTGTATGTGCCCTAGATCTTCTGTCTCCTGCCTGGAAATCTGCCCAGCTGCCACTCCCCCAAGCCAGGTATTGTCTAAATCCCACCTAACCCTTATGGTCCAGGGCTATCTCCTCCAAATAGCCTCTCCTAACTGCCTTCAGCTAGGGTCAGTCTCCGTATTCTGAAACAGCAAAGAACTGTAACTGTGCTGTGTGCCATGTGCCATGTTCTGCCCTTTATAAGCACCTTTTATCTTTAAAATCATAAGGTAAGCACTCTAAGATCTGATGCATATCTGATTTATCTCTGTGCTCGCACATTTCATAGCTTATGTCTTGAGCTCATACCTGTTGCAGTATTTATCACATATCAGAGAAAATGGCTGAATGAATATGTACACTATACATTATGTTACTTCATGAAACAATGCCCTCTTTTACATATTGCAATTAGTCTCACTGGATATATTAAATGCATACTCACAAGAGGAATATTTACAACGTCTGTCAAATGCTATGCAATTTTTCCTGAAGGGGAAAGCATTTGTATAGTGTATAAACCTGAACCGACAGAGCAAGAAATCTGAGGACCCCCGTGTATACATGCAGGGCACTGTCTGCCCAGACGAACCAGGAGTCACATTGCTTCTCTGCATTCCCTTGTGTGAAAGAAAGCGTTTCTGTCTGGCCTCTACTCCACCACCGCCCTTTCTGGGCCCATGAACTTTTGAACCAGGGCAGTGGGGCTCCGCTCCAGGCGACTCTCTCATCTACCAATGTGTCCACACAGCGAGCTACGTTCACAGGCCACAGAAGCATCACTGCTTAACCGTGAGGCTTGGGGCTCAGCCACAGCTCAGGCCACCACCCTCAGGGTGCAAAACAATTCCTCCCTTGTATAAAGTAGTACATTTAAAAAGCCATTCTTGACACTTTATACCTTCAGCCACAGGGGTAGCCTATAAAGGAGTTTAGATTTCCAACTTTCGTGTAAGCAGCAGGAGAAACAACCAGGCAGAGAGAGGAGCACACACAAAATATTTTGATCTGATCATTTGGCAGGATCTTAACATTGTAAGTATCAGTTTAAAATAGAGGTTTAAATCAACTCCCAACCCCAGACTTAAACAGTTTGCAAATATTCACTGACGTCAATAAAGTGAGAGTCTTGACTCTGACTGTGCATCAGATTCCCTGTGGAATTTAAAACATACGTGCACACACACACACACACACACACACACACACACACTCACACACACTCTCACACACAGACACACACACACCAGTCAGGCTCTCCCCCTGGAAATACCACAATTTGAAAAAGCTGCATAGTTCAGTCTGATGTGAAGTCTGGGTTGAGAATTACTGTGACAAGAGAAGACATAAAAATAATGGGCAGCTCTCAGTCCAATGCCTTGTCTCCTGCTGTTGCTGCTTTTTAATCAAAAGGGTGAGGAGGGAAAATCAGTAAGAACATTAGTTCTGCAAGCAACAAGACATAATATTTCATAGTTACAGAAAACAGTAGGTGGCTATGATTTCAACACTAGTAGAAGTAAAACATTTTTCACAAGTATGAATCAAACCAAAATATAAACAAAACCCTGCAAAGTCTAAAAAAACCTGTAAACTCAAGATTGGGAACTTGTATTTCATTCACATCCAAATACTATTAATTAATATAATGTTCCTAGAAATGTACAATCTCCTGAGACTGAACTAGGAAAAGCCAGAAAATACGAATAGACAAATTACCTGTAATGAAATTGAATCAGTAACGTAAAAACTCCCAATAAACAAAAGTCCAGGACCAGATGGCTTCACAGGTGAATTCTACAAAAAATTTAGAGAAGAGTTAACACCTACTCTTATCAAACTATTCCAAAAATTACAGAGGAAGGAATGTTTCTGAACTCCTTATTTGAGGCCAGCATCACTCTGGAACTAAAACCAAACAAAGATACCACACAAAAAAGAAAATTATTGATAAACATAGATACAAAAATCCCCAACAAAATAATTGCAAACTGAATCCAACAATACATTAAAAGAATCATACACCATGATCAAGTGGAATTTATCCCAGGGATGCAAGATGGTTCAATGTCTCAAAATTAATCAATGTGTTATACCATATTAACAAACTGAAGAATAAAAATCACATCATCATCTCAAAAGTTGCTGAAAAAGCTTTTGACAAAATTCAACATCCATTCATGATAAAAACTCTCAATAAAGTGGGTGTAGAGGGAACATACCTCAACATAATAAAAGTCATATATGACACGCTCACAGCTAACATCATACTCAATGGTGAAAAGCTAAAAGCATTTCCTCTAAGATCAGGAACAAGACAAGGATGTTCACTCTTGCCACTTTTAGTCAACATAATATTGGAAGTCCTAGCCACATCAAATAAGAAAAATAAATAAAAGGAATCCTAATTGGAAAGAAAGAAGTAAAACTGTCACTGTTTGTGGGTGACATGATACTACACATAGAAAATCCTAAAGACACCATCAAAAAACTACTAAAACTCATCAGTGAATTCAGTAAAGTTGCAGGACACAAAATTAATATACAGAAATCTGCTGCATTTCTATACATTAACAATGAACTGTTAGAAAGAGAAAAAAGAAAATAACCCCACTTATAATTCACATAAAAAAGAATAAAATAACTCGGAATAAATTGAAGGAGGTAAAGACCTGTACTTGGAAAATTACAAGACGCTGATGAAATAAATTAAAGACAACATAGATGGAAAGATATACCATGTTCATGGACTAGAAGAATTAATATTGTTAAAATAGCCATACTACCCAAGGCAATCTACAGATTCAGTGCAATCTCTATCAAAATACTGATGGGATTTTTTAATAGAACTAGAACAAATAATTCGAAAATCTGTATGGAAACACAAAAGACCCCAGATAGCTAAAACAATATTGAGAAAGAAGAACAAAGCTGGAGATACCACACACCCTGATTTCAAACTATACTACAAAGCTACAGTCATCAAAACTGTATGGTACTGGCACAAAAACAGGCACATAGATCAATGGAACAGAATAGAGAGCCCAGAAATGAACCCATATTTATGTGGGCAATTAATCTATGACAAAGGAGTTAAAAATACAGAATGGGGAAAAGACAGTCTCTTCAATAAATGGTGCTGGGAAAACTGGACAGCTATATGCAAAAGAATAAAACTGGACTACTCTCTCACAACATGCACAAAAATAAATTCAAAATGGATTAAAGACTTATATGTAAGAACTGTAACCTCAAAAATTCTAGAAGAAAACATAGGCAGTACACTCTTTGACATCAGTCTTAGTAATATTTTTTTTGGATGTGTCTCCTCAGGCAAGGAAAACGAAAGCAAAAGTAAACAAATGGGACAACATTAAACCAAAAAGCTTTTGCACAGGGAAGGAAACTATCAGAAAAGGAAAAGGCCACATACAGAATGGGAGATATTTGCAAAGGATATATCCGATAAGGGGTTAATATCCAAAATAATACAAAAAACTAATACAACTCAACATCAGAAAAACAAACAACCCAATTAAAAAATGGGCAGAAGATCTGAACAGACATTTTCCCCACGAGGACATAGAGATGGCCAAAATGTACATGAAAGGATGCTCAACAGCACTAATCATCAGGGAAATGCAAATCAAAACCACAATGAGATATCACCTCACACTTGTCAGAATGGCTATTATAAAAAAGACAACAGGTAACAAGTATTATCTTCAATTCATTCTGATCAATTGCCTTTTCCATAAAACAGCAGGATCAAACAACAGCCTTCTTTGATTTGGCAGATAGAACTGGATTTGATGTTGTCAGGGTTCAACCTTTGCTCTCCTCTCTAAACATTATTTTTCTTTCTGACACTTCACTCCAGGGCCAAATCTTCACAATGTTAAATATACTTTCATACTTACGTTCACTCTGGAAGCAGGTTTTCTTCTCATTCTTTCTGATACAATCAAAATTTACCAGTCTCCTGTTCCATTATTCCAGAGTCCCTTTTTCTCCAGTCTCTGTTAAGGAAAAGTGCAAGTGTTTTATAAACTAATCTGGAGAAATGGGGGCTAATAATATACATTATGTTCCTAGGGAACAAATTTGAGTTCAAAAGCATCTTCTGGCAATAATTCCTGAGCCTAAAACTGGAACTCTAAAAGGTAAAATTTCAGGCCCTCAGAGTGAGGGGACTGATGTAGCTTTGGCAATTTAGGTCTTTCAGAAACTCTCAAAATCATATTTTATAAGCATCTATCTAGTCCATCTATTCAAAGAAGCTTGGTTCACTGGTCCACATAGGCTCCAGGGATATAATGGGGATGGGGATACTAAGACTGCAAGAACACCCGCATACGCCCTCTTTCCATTTCTGGCACAGTTCCAGACTCCCTCTTCTGTTGAGGCTGGATTATCCAGAGTTAACCCAATGGGGTACCACTCACCTATCTCTTCCATACAAGTTCTAGCAGTTAATCTGACGGCAACTTCTCCAATGGAAGGAATGAAAATTCAAAGCCGTTAACTTTGCTTTTGCTTACCAGCTCTGACCCAAGTCCTGCCACCTCTAAATAGCAGGGACCTTCCCCACCCTATTTCCCATATCCAGCTGTAATGGGGAGTTAGGTTCCTGCTGTGGAAGAGGGTTACAGTGTGTACTCACTTCCTGTTCTTATTAAGTCTCTGGAAGAGGTACAAGAAATGCCCTGAGTTCATCTAGGCTCCATCAATCATGCAGTCTGTTATTTCCACTTCACACACCCTGTTTTTCTGTCCCCAAAAGTACACCTGTGAATGCCAAGCTCTTTGGCCGTCTCTTCAGTTCAGAGAGTATGGGGATTCTATTCCTGGGAAGAAGGAATGGAAATTTCGCAGAGGTGGAGAGGTGGGCTTCATAAATGTATGTTAAACACATTTCAAATTGCCATCTTCAGTTTTGTACTTAAAATATCAAACAAGTGTTCTGGTATCCAGCAGTGGGAGTCCTGGTTAACCTAGATTATTGTCTTTGGGAATGAAACCCACAAGCTCTGGCAGGGCAGACAGAATCAACTGGATTTGCCATTGGAAAGCAGGAGTTCCCCCTGTCTGGTACATTTGTGTGCTGCCACCCAAGACTGAGGGCAGGGACCTGAAGAAAGAGCCTTGAGAGGCACTGGAATTTATGTGCAGCAGCCAACTGTCAGCTGGTACAGACACAACTCTACAAACAGTCATTTATTTCCAAATTGTGACAGGTAAAATTCAGCAAACCTGGGAGGAGACGGGTGTTTATTAAAAAGGCTGGGGGTGAGGAAAGCTAAAAATTCTTGATATAGTTTGAAATTAGAATTTGTCTGTGCTTTCACTTGTTCACATTCTTTAGGAAAAGGTGAATGATACAGTCTCAGATGGAAGATGGAGTTTCTTTGCCTGGGGTTAGAGGTTATACTACAAAAACCTCTTTGTCAAAAGGAAAAATCTGGAGTGATTTGCTGGCAACACGTTAGAGCCCCTCTGGCTGCTCTCCTCTGCCCAATTCACCTCCTTCTGGAGGGGGCGGTGTAGTGACACAGGCCTCAGTGATGTCCCACTAAGTTGAGGGCAATGCGGTGAAATACAGTTTATCTATGGGAGACGAAAAGGTGTTTTAGGTAGAAACTACAATATGCACTGTGTAACCTGAGTGACAGAAATGGCATTATATACCTGCCACCTCTGTCTACATCCCTCAGCTCTTATGCCTGAGCCTGAACTAACTTGGAGAGTGAAATCTCAAAAAAAAAAAAAGAAGTCAGGTACTGTAACCAGGAAGACACAAATTTTGTCTTCCATTGCACTTCATATATAAACAAAGGACATACGTTTAAAAAAATTATTTGTGTGATAGTTTGTGAGTTTTTAATGAACAATATTTAAGAAATAGAAATTCTGGTTTCCACAACAATCATAACTTTGCTTTTCTATGCATACATAGATTAAAAACTTAACCCCATTTGCTGTAATCCGAAGAAATGTGTCAAGACTCAGGCTGAATTAAAGTTACTATGGAAACCAAAACTGGAACCATCATGATTTAGAGTCCTCTAGATTCTCAACTATTATGTTGTTTGAAGAAAAATTTAATTTTTAATTATATGAGCAGAACACCTTGAGACTTTTTTTTTTTTTTTGGTACGCGGGCCTCTCACTTTGTGGCCTCTCCCGTTGCGGAGCACAAGCTCTGGACGCGCAGGCTCAGCGGCCATGGCTCACAGGCCCAGACGCTCCGCGGCATGTAGGATCTTCCCAGACCAGGGCACGAACCCGTGTCCCCTGCATTGGCAGGCAGACTCTCAACCACTGCGCCACCAGGGAAGCCCCCCTAGAGACTTTTATATGAAATTTCTTAACATGTATTTAAATATCATCTAGTGCGTTCCTTGCTGCTTTTGGGGTAATTTTCCCCCAGCAATTGCTGGCAGGTTTTTGAGAGATGGGTTAGAAATATTATTGAGCACCTATTAGGTATTCAGAACACTGTTCAGGGCTCCAGGGAATAGGAAGGTAACACCTATATACACAGGAAATGTCTATTTTATTGAGATCATTAAAAATATCATAGACAATAACCCAAATGCCTTTATAGAATTAATCAGCAGCAAGGCACCTTATATTTTGATCAAACGGCCCTGAGCCAAGGGCAGAGAGGGCCAATCAAGGGTGCCTTATACTCCCAATGGAGCTGAATTTTAAACCAATTTTTTTGTTAATAATTTCTTCTCTGATTATAAAAGTAATCTGTGCTAATTTTAGAACAATTGGAAAATACTGAAAATTTCAGAGAAGAAAGTTAAAATCAGTTATAGTTCTAATACCAATGTTTACTTTTTGGTGCACTTTCATCTAGTCATTATTTTCTATGGGGATATAAGTACAGGCAATTGTCACTTTGCATGATAGTATATGACTGTAACAGTGACCATGCAAATTGAAACCATGCAAGGTCATTTTCATAATCAATGGAGAAAACTCAAGTGTTCTCTGACCTTTAGCATTTTTTGTCAAAACATTAAAAACTCTCTTACTGTTGGTTATAAATGTACAGGGAAATAGAAATAGTAAAATCTGTATTTAGTACTCTGTAATTTAAAATATTAGAAACACAGAATTAAAGTGTTTTATTTCTTTGCAAAAGCAGTTTGAGTAGTGGTTGTCTATCTTTCATTGTGTAAGTTATGATATAGAGCAGTCATTTTTTCTATACCTTGGCAAATGGTCATACTCTTTTCTAGTTTAGATCAGCTTCCAACATTTTATCCTTTGCACTGTCAATAATGTGAAATATCTCTTAGAATTCCTTTAGTGTAAAGTTTTGTTATCGGGTTTTTGGGGTTTTTTTTTGCCAGCATCACTTCCTCTGGGACATTTCCATCCTTTTCTCCCTCTTGTACACTTCTGTCAGTTTCACCTTCCCTAAGTTCCTCTGGCTGGGGCCATATCTACAGTCTCTTAAACAGCATCAGTGTCAACATCCCGTGGTTAAACATTTCTTCTATAACTCCAGTTACACTGATAGAAGTTTTATCCACTGTTACCACTTTTCATTTCTGTGCTGCACTTGCATCATTTTTAACCAGTTTCCTCTTCAATTTTTCACTTTTAAAAAATGCCATGTAAGTCTATCATTGGGAGATAAGGAAGCAACACAACCACACACTTTGCTGTCTGTACGTGAATTGAGTAACAGATGTGCAGTGGCCAGTGATGGACAGACTTGGAAAGAATTGATATGATTGGTTTCTGATCTTGAAATATATGCATCATTTACACAGTGATTTGTGGACTAAATTGCTAGCCGTGAAGTTACACTTTATGCAATTCCTCACAGATAATATGCTGAAGTAACTGAAATCTGAACTGGGTTGCTGAGAGACTTGTTATTTAACCAACCCACGGCAACTGAAATTCATGTATATTAAGCTTGTGTAAAGAATGGACTGCCTGGGTACATATTTTTTAAATTTTTTAAAATAAAATTGAGGTCATGAATATACAACTTTGTACCTTGCTTTTTAAAATTTAGCATTATATCATGAGATATTAACTAGTCTCTAACAATACTGTAGAATAATATATGTGATTAGGAAAATACCAAGGGAATGGTGAAAGGAGAGCCATGGATTCACAGAGTGACTTGCTTCCAGTAAGAATCAGCATAGGGAGAGGTGCAGATTGGTCAATGTACATTGTTACATAGAGAAGAAGATTAATTTGTCTAGAATGTAGGATCTATGTTAGAATAAAAATGACAGTAATGTCTAAAAGTCCATTTTTCTATGCTTTAAATAATAATAATAGTAATAGCATTTATTGAGTGCTTACTATATTCTGGGTAATTTTCAAGCATGATCTCACTTAATCTTCAAATCTGAGATGCTGTCATCCCCATTCTTATACATGAGGACACTGGAGCTCAGAGAGGTCACTGAGTTTGCCCAGGTCACACAGCTTTTGTGGCAAAGCCAGCAATGAACCCAGATCCTTGTGGTCTTGCCCCTGACTGCTCTATAACACTGTCCAATGAAAGCACTTTTCAGTTTACATAATTCTTTGGCATTTATGGATAAAAGATGTACAATTGGGCAGGTTGTACAGCATGGGGCTGAAATCTAGCCTACGCCACTAGCCAAGCCTGAGCCAGCAGGCTGCCTTACTTCCAGAGCGGATGCCTTCTAATTAGCACAAAGGTGTAGTATAGGCTAGTCTTGGTCCTGATCAACATGATTGATTCTCAACACAACCTCAGAATTGACAGCTGACAGAGCAGTTAGGTTTATTCCAGTTTTATACTAAAAATAAAACCCTGAGGCTCACATTAGGTAGGTAATATATCTAAGGTAAGAAATGAATTGGTGAGATAAAGATGTGGTTGAGGAAGGGATAAGATTCTGGGCTGAGCAAGTTTCATCTGAAGCAAAAGGCATAGAGGACTGTAGACATTTACAAATCAGGCTACACATTTGACTTCAAGGAAGTAAAAAGATAAGTCACAGACATCCACCTGGAATAGATTGCCCTGGGCAGCTCAATGCCTTCCACTGGGCTAAATCATTGCTTTTCCAGAATTTTGGTTCCTTCTTGCATTTGAATCAGACCTTTGGAGACACCTCCATTTCCTCTGAGGGATAAATAATCACCAGGATTTAAAAACACTGAACCTGAAAGCAAATTTCCCTTCACCTCACTGCCTTTCATAATTGCACTTTACAGACCTCTGTTAATTAGCAAATTGTAATAACGGTTGTTACTATCTTGAGAGTATCCAGGTCTAAGATTTTTCTGAGTGTTTCTGAGCTACTGTCTATACCCTTACCTGACAGAGAAATGCTGATACCTAAACCCGTTCCTTCAGACATAAGGGATCAAATAGGTGTCTACCTTTCCTGAGTGAATTTAGCAATTCCTCTGGGATTTACAAACATTACAAGAATTCTTATAAGACAAATGGCTGGGTAAGAACCAACTCATCCTGCTTCCAAAAACAGCCAAATGTTTAGTAGGCATTAAAAGATAAAACTGAGTCAAAAAATTTCCAGAGACTGGCCCTAAGAAATGCAATTCAAAAAAATAGGTTTCTGGTCAAATATGTGGAAAATTCTAGACACTGTACCTCTTCTTTGGAGTGTCACAATACTGTCTGAGAGTCCTTCCTCGTAGGTAAGAAACATTTAAAATTTTTTTATTGTTTTCAATACATTTTAGCTAAGGTGAGAGATTCAACATTGACAAAACGTTTTTATTTTTCTCAGTTATTATTTATTAATATCCCGACAAACAAGAGTTCTATGGAACATGTTTTGAGAAATGCTGGACCGCAGCCATGGACAAATTTGGGTATGAACAGTTACTTCTCTATTTAAACTCAGAGCTATTTCCTGTCCCTGAGTCCGGGGCTAGAGGGGCAGTGACAGGAAATGGACTAGGAATGACTGACCTCTCTCACTGAGAGAAGCAACAGCAGTTTTCCAACCTCTGTGGTGCTTTGTGTGTTTGAAACTAGGATTGTGAGTCTCAGCAGATGGTCTTCTGTTCTCCTTTATACTTCAACCCAAGCAGCTCTGCTTTTCTCTGCCTTAGAAATTGAGATTTCTTGTAAGTTTCGCTAGAAAAATTTAAAGAGGTTCCACTGGCAGAACAAAAACAAAAAACAGTTTTTAAACCAACAAGACAAAAATACAAAAGACAAAACAAAATGGGTAGTAGTGTTTTAAAACCCAAACATGGAACAAAAATCTAGAAGTGATAAATACTGTTCTATGAACTTCTACAGTCACTTAACCTCTCTGAGGCTTGGTACTGGGAACTGAATGTTTGTGTCCCCCTAAAATCCCAAACAAACAAAAAAACATACATGAAGCACTAATCACCAATGTGATGGTATTTGTAGGTGAGTCCCTTGGGAGGTAATTAGGTTTAGATGAGGTCCTGAGAATGGAGCCCCTTTTAAGAAGATAAAGAGGCCAGAGCTCTCTCTGCCTTGTGAGGATACAGCAAGAAGGGGGTCATCTATAAACCAGGAAGTGGGTTCTCACTAGACACTGGATCTTCTGGCACCTTGATCTTGGACTTGCCAGCCTCCAAAACTGTGAGAAATAAGTGCTCCTTGTTTAAGCCACCCAGTTTATGGCATTTTGTTATGGCAGTTCTAATTAAGATGCTTGGTTTTCCCATCTGTGAAATGGGAATCATAATGCTATAAAGATGAAAAAAAGATTTTTTGAAAAAAAAGTTTACCTTACTAAATTTAAGGTAGAATGGGAGCAGGCAGAGGAAGATGGAAGGGAAAGTGAACATCATTTTTCGGCTGCCCATCATCTGAATCCCTTTCCTGTGTTTGGGGACATCACCACTGTGTATCTGGTGGGAAGCCAACTGGGTGTTCCCACTGGGCGCTTCGATACTGGAGTGAATGGCACAGAGAAGCCTGGGAAGTTTAGGGTTCCTTCTGTTCAGTGAATAGTACCAGCCACGGTGTGTAGTCCCTAGTGGTGATGGTGGTGACTGAGCCAAGCTGTTTATGTGACATGAGAGTTGGGCTGTGAGCTTCCTTTGTTCCCTACCTGGGTTCTGAGTCTGGTTCTCTGGCTTTTCGGTAGAGTCTGTGAGCTTCTCTACACCCTTCCACTTAGTTCCTTACAGCTTAGCTTGGTCAGAACCCTTTCAAGTGAGAGCTGTGACAGGCACAGACATGGCAAATCAGAGCGTGGGGATGGGGGGCAGGCTGGGGCAGTAGTAGCTTTAGAAGATCTAAGGCTCTCCACTAAAATTTGACTTAAAAGGGAATGCGAGAACTAGAATCCCTGTTTGGGTCCTATTCCTGCAGATCTTAGAAAATATTTCATCAGAGGGCAGCTTTTCTGCCCCCTGTATTTATAATTTATAATTTTTGTTACATAACCAAGTAGAGACCTGTAGAACATCTTTATTTTAAACTTCTCCCTGTGCTTAGTTTTGTGAGGATCTAATGCAACTTCATCTTTTAAAATGTTTAAGATCAAATTAGATGAGAACAGAGTAATATAGACAGTAAAAATGCCAGAGAACATAGTAAAAAAGAAAGATACTCTGCATGAAAAATAGAGCACTAGAATTCTAACCCAAACAGCCCTTGACTAGCGGGGACCAGGGGAGTTAATTTCCATTTTGCTGCAAACCTGAACTTTGCCTTTTTCTGTTGACTGCACAGAGGAGGGATAAGAATGCCACTGCAGTTCAAATTGGTTAGAAGGACCCTCAAGTTTATCTTCATGGACAGGGACAGGTATCATTTGCACAGGGCCCCCGAGGGATTTGGGGGTGTCACTGTCACATCATCTGTATTTCTAGAGAGGTCATCTCACTCTACTTTTAAAATTCAGTGGCAGAGGAAACCAAAAGGCTTTAAATTTTCATGTCTAGCTTATTCATGTACCTCAGGGAGCTCTCAGAAATGCCTACAACTACTATGTGGCCTATGATATCTTTATAAAGACCATGGAAAAATAAGGTAGGCAGTAGTATCACCATATTGACTTGAGACCTCATAGTAGCGATGAGTCTCCTCAAACAGCTCTTTCTGTACTAGCTCAGCACCCCATGGCATTGAAATTCTCTGGCCTCACAGAGAAGCCTGAAATTCTTGGCTGGTGGCCCTGCCATTGGCACCTCCAGCCTAAAGAGCCAACATTCAAGATGAAATCAAAGCAAAGAGATTCTGGTTCTGCTGCCACTTTACTCTGACGCCTTCTAATGTTGGACATTGCCTGTCATCACCAGGCACAACTTGGTTGAGTTATGAAAGTCAAAAACAAGATCTCACTTTGTTGAAAAATCTTTATATTTTCAAACATTGGGTATACTCATAATTGGGGGATGATGAAGTCATGGCAGTAATAATAATAATAATAATAGTATCAAGAGCCAGAGTTGATTGAGCATTTACTATGTGCCAGGTACTGCACTTTCCAAAAGTTTATAACTTTTAATCCTTAGAAGAAGCAAAATAGGTATTAATAGTCCTATTTTCATAAATGAGGAAACCAAGAGTCAGAGGTACTATATGATCCAAAGTCACACAGCTAGTAAGCCTGGATTTGAATCTCAGTCCAGCAGCCTCTCTCTTTGCTTTTTTCTTTTCAACAAAAAAATTGCTTTATTTTTTATGTATTTATTTATTAAACATCTTTATTGGCATATAATTGCTTTACAATGGTGTGTTAGTTTCTGCTTTATAACAAAGTGAATCAGCTATACATATACATATATCCCCATATCCCCTCCCTTTTGCGTCTCCCTCCCACCCCTCTAGGTGGACACAAAGCACCGAGCTGATCTCCCTGTGCTATGTGGCTGTTTCCCACTAGCTATCGGTTTTCCATGTGGTAGTGTATATACGTCCATGCCACTCTCTCACTTCGTCCCAGCTTCCCCTTCCCCCTTCCCGTGTCCTGAAGTCCATTCTCTACTAGGTCTGCGTCTTTATTCCCTTCCTGCCCCTAGGTTAGTTCCTTCTCAGTCCTGCTTCAGAAACAGAGAATTTACTTTTGAACCTTTAGCTAGATGAACTCCAGAACAGCGTGATCTGCTTAATCTGAGAGATCTTTGGTAAAAGCTGGATGGGCCTAATCACAATTTTATGTTGTGAGATTGCATGAAAATGGAGAAAGGGGTCCTTGTCACCCCTCGCCCCCTTCTGGGAACAAACTTGAGTTGTATCTGTGTGAGGGGAAAACGTGGTTTATTGGATGGGGGACTTAGATGTGGTAAGAATGCAGGGGGCCTAGGGTGACCTTTGTTGGAGAAGCAGAGGGCGATGCCTGGGATGAATGAAACATGCTAAGGTTACAACAGCAGCCACAGAGAATGAGGTACCAGGTGGGAAGGCAGAACTCCAGCCCTCCAGGCTATTGTAGAGAAAAAAAACCCTCCGAGACTGTAATGGAGCAGAGATGAATCACGGAATAGCCACTATCAGAGCTACTGTTTACTGAGTGTTTGCCACATGTTGAGTTCTATTCTAAGTGCTTTACATGTATTAATTCATTTAATAATTCACATTGCTAGGGGGCAAGTACTGATTACAGTGTCATTTTAGGGATGAGGAAACTGAGTCACCAAGAAGTGAAGCAATTTGCCCAAATCACACAAGGAAAGAGTTGTAGAGTAGAATTCAAACACAGGCCATCTGTATTTAGAGCTGACCCTATTTACCACTCTGCTGTTCAGCCTCTGGGGCAAGTGAACACACAGGAGGCTGATTGGCAGTAGAAGAAACCACCAAATAGAAGCAAGACTGAGTTCAATGTCATCTCACAGTCTTGGCAAGGACTTGCTCACATGGTAATGACGGTGGCAAGTGCTTAATGGAGAAATTGCAGACGGCCTTGGAATCTGATCATCACGTTACAGAAGATCCCACATGGACTGGGTATAATAGGTCCCCTTGCTCTCACACGTGCTAAATCTAAACTGATGATCTCTATGCCCAAGAGACATCTCTGTCCAATTTCTTTATTTCTTTCAAAGTTATGCCAATGTGGAGGCACCTTGGCACTTTCCATCCCTTTATTAGTGATACCCAATCAAATTCCCTCAATCCTTTCTCAAAAAGTTTCCCATCTCCACTGAGCCTCTTGTGCTTCACCTGAATTTTGCAATACTGCCTCACAGGTCACCCTGCCTCTTTCTCTTCCTTCTGAGTTGAACCAAATGCCTCTGCCCCGTGAACTTCCCACAGTGGCCTGAAACATCGGAAATGACGTTAATGAGGAGTCGGGACAGCTGTGCTCTGTTCTAGCTCTGCCACTAGGTAAGTGACACTGGGAGTGACCTCTGGGTCTTTAGATTCTACAATGATAAAAGGAGGAGTTGGAATGGATGCTCACCAAGGTCCCTTCCAGTGCTGTAATTATATGAATGCACGAATGAGTCAATTCTTTGCTTTTATACTTGTTTGTGGATTTTTGTTTGAACTTTTCAGCCTGGTGCTCAAGGCTCCCTATAAAAGTTTTCTCACACCATTGTGCAAGACAGTCATTCCTCCTATCAGGCTATAATCATTTCCAAATCCCAGCTTTTCTTCCTGCTGTTCTTGCTTCCCAGAAAGTCCAATTCTACCTTCTTCATAGCCTAAACCTTACACCGTCACTAAGGTTCTGCTCAAGCACCATATCTTCTTCCACTGAGAGTTTCCCTGAGTGACCTCTGGCTACAACGTTTTCATTCTACATAAAATGTATGTGCACGGTTCCCCCTAAATAAAAACGTGATTTATTGTACTCTTAACAGTCACAGACTATAAAAACAGAGCAAAAAGAAATAAGTAAAATTCTGATGGCTTGATTTTTATAAGTTTTATATAGAGCCTAGCATCTTGTACCTTACTTCTTTTTCCACAAATGTTAATCACAATAAAATGTGAAAACAGTGTTATCTAGAAGCTTAAAAACTAAAAATTCATGACTAACATGATGTATATTTATACATCCTTTAGGTTGAATTTTTAAATATAATCAACGCCTCTCTGCGGATGATTCAGAAAAATGATTAAATAATGAGTCGTTCCTATTTCAAAAAAAAAAATGTATGTGCAATGATAGGCAGTGGCCAAAGAGCCCGGACTCTGGAGCCAGATTACCTGGATTCAGATCCTGGCTCTGCTACTTACTAGCTGCTAGTTAGTCAACATCTCTATGCCTCAGTTTCACCACATGTAAAATGGGATCATTATAGAAGCAACTTGGCAAGATTGTTGTGAGGATTAATATACATATTAATATATAAAAAACACAAAGAGTTTCAGGCACATAGTAAACACTATACAAATGTCATCTATTATTATTTTTACAAGTAAATTTCACACACTTTAAATAAATCTTAGAATTAAATTGTTTCATGCATGTAGATATCGTCTCCCCAAGGAAATAGCAAGGATCATCACTATTTTCTATTTTTTTCATGTTCTAACAATTGGTTCTCATTTAGAACTTTGAATGAATGTATAAATTAAGTAAATGACTGAAAAAATGCATGAGTTACCATCCAGCCTTAACAGGAAGGAGAAGCAGGTATGCAGGTCGGTTTTATATAATTCTGGAGGAATAAGCCCAAATACACCTGACGTCTTTCATGTACCGCGTGCCAGTTTCCTTAGTTTCTATCTTACTGTAACTTGTTTTGCAGGAGGATCAGGAAAAACAAACGGAGAACAAAAATCAATCCAATATTAGCCCTATATTTACGGTTTTTTTTTTTTTGTTTTTTTTTTTTTTTGCGGTACACGGGCCTCTCACTGTTGTGGCCTCTCCCTTTGCGGAGCACAGGCTCCGGACGCGCAGGCTCAGCGGCCATGGCTCACGGGCCCAGACGCTCCGCAGCATGTGGGATCTTCCCGGACCGGGGCACGAACCCGTGTCCCCTGCATCGGCAGGCGGACTCTCAACCACTGCGCCACCAGGGAAGCCCTATGTTTTTTACTTTTAGGAAGAGTTGGCTTGTAGGAGGCATCTAACCATGACTCTCAGAATGGACAGTGTATTTCTTCAACTCTTCAGGAAGAAAAACCACATTTATTCCATGTGATGGACCAAAAAATAGGAAAACAGAAATAATGTATAAGCAGGAACTAGAAAACGACAACTCTTGAGTATGTGATATACATCTTTAACAAAACATTTCTTTTTTTAAAAAAAAATGCCTTCCTTTTACCACCGAATGCCTACGTTTAAAATTGAGGAGTCTGTTTCAGATGAATAAGGGCCCCTTTGTCACTACGTCATTAGAAGAACATTGGCATAGAGATGATGCGGCAGTCCCCACCTGCCCTGGTGGATGACAGGGTAGAATTCAGAGGATTTGGTGCCTGTGTGGAGAAAGGAACTCAGAGCATGGCCACCATACGATGCTCTTCCAAACACACACTTGAAGGCAGTCAGCGAGGACCAACATGATATACCACAATTTTAAACAATTTTGGTTTGGCAAATGAAGACGTTTATGACATAAACAAATATAAGACCTTGCAGCTGTAGCCCCTGGCTTCTCCTTAATGTCTCGGTTTCTTTCTGAATCTTTATAGCCAAATTGTAAGAGCTGGGGAATGAGAATTTCTATGGATTTACTGGCACTACGTAATTCAATACATAATAAAATGAAAATCCTCTAAAAATGTATATGAGTGCCATTATGTTAAAAAGTTATTACAGGAAAGGGGAGAAAGTGAAAAATATGTGTGGAATATAGAGATAAAAATTTCCTTATTCCATCAGCTTATCTTTTTACTCCTTTTTATTGTGAGTTCTAAATATGGTCAAAATGAAATGTGTTTATTTTGCCTTGAACCTTCTCACTAATGGACTGAAGGGCATTTCACACATGCTAAGCAGGATGAATTTCCCGTAAGCAACCAAGCTCCCTTAACAAGTGCTCTGCAAGGAAAATTTCCCAAAGTGTTTTTATATTTCTCGCCACCAAGTCAAACAAAATGCCAATGCCAAGTTGGACAGGAAGAGGGTTGTGACATTACAGATTACATTCTGTTGAAGGTGAGATGACATATATATTGTGTTATTCCGACCAAGCACGGCTTCAGAAGCCACTTCCTGTTTTTACATGGATCTCACAGGGAATCCAGACCAGGGAATAGCGCTGCAGTAGTACAGGGTGGTGAGAAGGCTTGTAGCTTTTGCACAGCCTTTAGAAGAGATGTGAGGTCCAGAGCCATAGAAGGGGTTGGTTACAATTCCTGAGTTGAAAGTACAGCAAAACTTTAAGGTAATACGTGTACTACAGTTGGGAATACAATTATTTTGAGTGCTGATCACAGGGAAGATAAGATCATTCAATGGCCCTACTCATCAAATGGGATGATCAGTGGGTCAATATCTAAACTATCCTGATAGACAAGGTCAGGTCATTGATTTCATCCTGGTCTCCACTGGAATATGACATAGCTCAAAAATAAAACATTGACAGATGAATGAAGAAGATGTGGTATGTGTGCGTGTATACACACACACACACACACACACACCACACACACACACACACATAATGGAATACTACTCAGCCATAAAAAGAATGAGATAATGCCATTTGCAGCAACATGGATGGACCTAGAGATTATCATACTAAGTGAAGTAAGTCAGACAGAGAAAGACAAATATCATATGATATCACTTATATGTGGAATCTAAAAAAATGATACAAATGAACTTATTTACAAAACAGAAATAGACTCACAGTCATAGAAAACTTATAAAGGGGAAAGCAGTAGGCAGGAAAATTAGGAGTTTGGGATTAACAGATACATATTACTATATATAAAATAAACAACAAGGTCCTACTATATAGCACAGGGAACTATATTCAATATCTTGTAATAACCAATAATAGAAAAGAATCGGAAAAAGAATCATTCTACTATACACCTGAAACTAACACAACATTGTAAATCAACTATACTTCAATTGAAAAAAATAAGGCAAAACAATTCCCTTTCTGCTCACCGACCCCACCCCTGCAAAAAAAAAAAAACCCAAACAGAAAAAACTCTAATGCCACTTTCTCCAGAATATTAGGGAGTCTGACAAGACATCAGAGAATGACACAGACTTCCACTTTGATCAGTAGTATAACATATTCGCAGATACTTACTTAGCCCTAAGCTGAATGCTTGGGCTAGACAAGTAAATAAAACACAGCTCCTGCTCTAAAGGAGCTTACAGTCTATTAAGATAAGCTTTCTCGTCTCAAATGGAACATGCATGGCCAGCTGGGATTTCATATTCATAGCAGAGGATTTTTTTAAAAAAGTCTTTTGCTTGCTGTGGTTCCATAGATAATTTGTTACATTATGTCTTTGGGGATGAAATTATTTTCACACTATGTATAGCTGTCTAGTTCAAGCCTCACACATTTCATGAAAAAATAGGAATCATTTGCAGGCTAGAATGGAGCATAATTTTCTTTTGCTCAACTGACTTCCTGAAGCCTGGAAACACAGTAGCATGTGATGTCAAAAATTTGGCAAGTATCTGGAGAAAATCAAATTGAGCTTTAACTTAGCATTTTATTGCCTCCTTACAAAATGAACCCAGAAGAGATGCAGACATATAAACTACTTATTTACAGCTTTCACAATATTTTCTCTGTTTCTCTACAATGTATTTGTTTTGCTTTAAGTGTTTCAAATTGTTACTTAATCCATAAGGATATGCACAATAAATGCTTCCAAAACATGAGAATTCCTCTAGCTGGGGGAAAAAAAAAGAGAGAGAATGATTATAAAACTTCCTGGAGAGAATTTGCTTTATTTGTTTAATTCCCCCTCTAAACTGGGAGCAGCTTGACGGTGAGGATGCCATACTCATCTTTGTCACTCTGCATCTACTTGAGGACCTAGGGTATATGGTAGGTGCTCCAAAAATGTTTGTTGAATGAATGCATGAATGATGGATGGGTGCATGTCTAGGTCTTGAAGAAGAGGGTAGTAAGTAAAGATGGGGGAGAGGTTGAGGAGGAAGGAGAAACATTTATGCGGCCTGGGCAGTACGGAAGGATGTGTGTGGGGCACAGTGGCAGGTTAAGTGGTGCACTGGTATAGCAGCTGAATGGGAAGGCGTGGTGGCAGAGAGACTCTGCAGCCACACTGGGATACACATCCGCTTTTCATGGTCCTGTGACAGTCGGTTTATCATTTCCACATTTTCTTTTATTTCGTTTTTTAAGTCCACACTAGCTCAAGCCCCATAACAGGCTTCCATTTGGCCCCTATATTAATTTATGGGCATTGGGGGCCCACCATGTAAAGCTGATCAGTGTGTGCACTGAACAATTCCAGGGAACACCTTCCGCGTGCAGGACCATGCGTGGCAGCCCTGTGCTCCATGGTTCTCCCTATATGTATAATGGAATGCATTTACAAATTTATAAACATGCTGAGAAGTACAGCCTGTTGAGAGATACTTTTAACTATCCTTTCTCTTTACTCATTCATATTCTTTAAGACCTAACGAGCCTTCCATTTTCCCCAGCTGTGAGAGTTATATTGTAAAAACAAATTGTGTCTGTGTGTATGCGTGTGTTGCTTCCACATACTAACTCTCAGTGATCATGGGGCACCTGCTTTGAACGATTCCATACTGAGTGGAGTTCCGATGTTGGAATGTTTGGGCTCAAATCCTGGCTCTATCATTTACTGTGTGATCCTTTGCAGGCTACTTAGCTTCTCTGTACCTCAGCTTCGTTACCTACAAAATAGGAGTAATAAGAGCTCCCAACTTATTAGGTTGATGTGAGAAATAGTTGATCAAACCTATGTAAAGAACTTAGCACAGTGATTGGAACACAGGGAACGCACATAGGTGATAGCAATTAGGCTGTTAACATTATTATTACTAGCACTAGACTATCAGGTTTGGTCTGCTGGGCAGAACTCCTGAGCCCCTACAGCTGGGACTGCCCATCTAGGGCCTGTCGCTTTCCAATGGGCAGGCAGATGTATCCACATTTTTCCCAGGCTATTCATTCCATAAGACTTAGCCAGACCATTCCCAGCTGTGGGTCATTATATCACAAACATGCACACATACTATAAGCACACACATCCCGGACTTTCCTGGTGGCGCAGTGGTTAAGAATCCACCTGCCAATGCAGGGGACACGGTTCGATCCCTGGTCCGGGAAGATCCCACATGCCACGGAGCAACTAAGCCCCTGTGCCACAACTACTGAACCTGTGCTCTAGAGCCTGTGAGCCACAACTACTGAAGCCCGAGTGCCTAGAGCCTGTGCTCCGCAACAAGAGAAGCCATCGCAATGAGCAGGCCGCGAACCACAACAAAGAGTAGCCCCCGCTCACCGCAACTAGAGAAAGCCCATGCGCAGCAACAACAGACCCAACGCAGCCAAAAATAAATGAATAAATAAATAAAACAGAACTCAAATTAACTATACATTAAAATAATAATAATAATAAGCACACACATCCCCTTTACTCCAGGAGCTGCCAACAACTATGCCAAAACATCAAGATGCTGTTAGGGGTACTTCCTGGTGGTGCAGTGGTTAAGAATCCACCTGCCAGTGCAGCAGACATGGGTTCCATCCCTGGTCTGGGAAGATCCCACATGCCGTGGAGCAACTAAGCCTGTGAGCCACAACTACTGAGCCCGCATGCCACAACTACGGAAGCCCACGCGCCTAGAGCCCGTACTCTGCAACAACAGAAGCCACCGCAATGAGAAGCCCATGCACCACAAGGAAGAGTACCCTATTAGCTTGCCGCAACTAGAGAAGGCCTGTGAACAGCAACGAAGACCCAACACAGTCAAAAATAAAATATAAAATTAAAAACAAAAAAAGATATTGTTAGGGTTCCCTTCCCTGTATCTTTTATCTAGTCGAGTCCACTGAAACGTAATCATTGGATTTAAGAGGGAAATGGGATCTGTGAGACCAAGGAACAGTTCATGGGTAACAGAACTCTGACAGGTAACAATGGGTTTTGGCAAAGGGAGGCGACCAGAAAGGAGACAGAAGACAAGTTTTGTTGTTGTTTTTGGTGGTGGTGAGAGTGTGCATGTGTCAGATTGTGAATGGAGTGGGGAATACATTAGACTGAGACAGTGACGTGGAAATCAGTGACCAAGCTGGTGGTGCGGTCTAGGGACAGGTAGACAATTAGAGAAGGAAAACCCACTAACAAGCTGAAGACCAGAGTCCCACAGTGAGTAAGGACCAGGGGATTAGAACACTTCTTCATTTAATCATTTACTCATTCATTGACAAACTGCTGTTGAGCATTGACTATGTGCTTGGATGTCAGATGCAGGAATCAGTAGAGAACAAGGACCTCTACCGTCAGGGAGCTTACGGTCTAAAGTAGACAAAAAACACATTTCTGGTGAGAAGTCATACCCCAAAGTGCAAAGCATTATGGAGATCAGGGGGTGGTGTGTGGCATGATGAAGATTTTTTTTTTTTGCAGAAAATCTGTCTTAGTAGGATCAGTATGGTTGGGATACATCATGGGAGTGGAGGGAGTTGAGGGTGGAGAGGTAATCAGGAGCAACCTCATGAAGAACTTCTTGGAACCAAAGGTTAAGGAATGTGTTCTTGATTTTGAGGGCCCTCTGCAGTGTAAGGCTTAAACATCAGATCTCAAGGATTGGAACCCAGGGAGGGAAGCTGGGTCGTCATTTTTTTAAAATGATATAAATATATGAAGAAAACTCAACTGAGAATATTTACTGGAAGGTCCCTCCTCCCTTCTGTTGGCATGAGAGGTGAAGTACTGTCCCTGCGTATAGTGGGGCATTTTGCAAAGAGAAACGAACATCTTCAGGACTTCTTGGCACCCCTCCCACTTCAGAGTGAACCCTGTGGTAGCCTATATATTTGTTGTAGGTGAGTTTTCATAAAGCAGTAGAGAAGAAAAGGAAACCTATCATTTATTAGCTTCCTGTAGTCACATTCAAATTCCTAAGCGTGGTATTCAAGGTCATCCAACCACTTCCACCTAAACTCATACTACTCCCCTATATGGACCCTCCTTTCCAGCAGAACAGGTCTCAGAGCAAGTCATGCACTTTCCTGCTTTATTGCCTCTGATCCTGTCCTTCTTTAAAGGCTTAATCTCTCTTTGACGCGTTTCTTCACCCAAAGACTGGGGACAATAATACCTCATTTAGGATGTTATATAGATCATGTGTCTGTAAGCACCTAGCACAGAGCCTGGCATGAAAACATCGTTCAACAAATGTGAGCAATTGCCCAACTCAAGTTCTAGATTCTTGTTAGCATGTCACAAATGTTCTCAGGGCTGGGCATGAGATGAGTGGTGAGAAGTGAAGCAAATTGTAAAGGGTACTCCTTGCTTAGAGGCAATGAACATACAAAGAAACAATGAAAATTACAAAGCAAAAATGAAAACAAACAAAAACAAACTCATACCAGGGACCTCACTTGGCTTAAAGCCACCATTCTGAAATCCCTTTGACTTTTGCCTCCTTATGTTAGGTTATTAATATCCCTCCTTATGTAATTCTCTTTCACCCACCCTTTATGAACTTATTTTTCATTTCATATTCTTTATGGTGCTATTGATATTTCAGTGTAAACTTTTTGATTCTCGGGATTATCACAAGAATTAAGTCAAGCTACATATATAAAGTGTCTAGGGCATGGCATTTAAATTTTAGCTTTATTCTTATTAATAATAATAATGATCATGAATGATAATGAATCTTGTAAATTAAGAGACTAAGGCTCTAAGAGCTCCAGGAATCTCTCTCCTGCTTGTTCACTTAGTAAAGAACAATAATAACAACAATAATGGCTATTACTCTTTGAGTGACTAATCATATGACAGAATTTGCTCGGAGGGCTCCCCGTGCCTTACCTCATTTCTGCTCATGATAACCCTTGAGGTAGGCTCTATTAGTATCATACCTATTGTAGAGGTGAGGAAACTGAGGCATCAAAAGGTAAGTCCATAAGCCAAGTTATGTAGCTGGGAAGTGGCAGAGTCAGGATCTGAACCAGTCAGGGTGGACCCACAGCTCCTGTACTGAACTACTGCATCGTACTCACTTCAACAAACTTCCATTCATCCTTGAAGTACCAACTCACGTTACCTCTTCTGCAACTTTCCATACAATTAGTTGAGTTGCTCCCTCTTCTATACCCCAACAGCACTTTGAATATACCTCCCCTATAGCAAAGATCACATTGAACTTTTTTTTTTTTTTTTTTTTGCGGTACACGGGCCTCTCACTGTTGTGGCCTCTCCCGTCGTGGAGCACAGGCTCCGGACGCGCAGGCTCAGCGGCCATGGCTCACGGGCCCAGCCGCTCCGCGGCATGTGGGATCTTCCCGGACCGGGGCACGAACCCGTGTCCCCCGCATCGGCAGGCGGACTCTCAACCACTGCGCCACCAGGGAAGCCCCATATTGTGCTTTTAAAGACGTCTTCTTTCTCTGTGTTGTCATGATGTCACTAAGAGATACATTCAACACCTTGTGCCTGTTCTCCCCATCCCAATTCCTGTTCCCACCTATACTGGGTTTGCTGTCTGCACTACAAGAAGGAGGAGAAATCCTGAAGCAGGAAGTGATTAGTATGCTGTCATCAATGTTGGCACATAAGCTTGCTTTGTGCTTCCTTATGCCTTGTCCCTCTGGTTCCTGCAGACCCTGATACTCTTCCTATGGACCATTCTCCTCAGTCTTGGATGCCAGGCTTGCTCAGACCCTTGGCTTGTTCTGACTCCCCTTGGTCTCCAGTCTGTGGGCCGCTCTTCTCCTCACTGCTGACCACAGGGCTCAAGCTGGACTTGCTCTGGCTCATGGCCACACCCACTCGCTGCCAGCTGCCTGGTGCTGACAGGTGTCTCCGAGGGACATCTACTTTCTTATAGAATGTGGGACCAGACCAGAAGCTGCCTGAAATAAGGTGACATTTGCTCCATTTGGGAATACCTACTGATTGGTCCATGTTCATAAAGATGCAGCTCATGTCCATGAGCTTTTGCTGGGTGTGACACAGAGAGAGAGAGAGACAGAGAGAGAGAGAGACAGAGAGAGACAGAGAGAGACAGAGAGAGAGGGAGTGTTAGTTCCTGGCATCTGCAAATGAAAAATGAGGCAGAGACATAGCTGAAGGCACTGCAGTTTGGGCAGCTGAATCCCATTAAAAAATCATGGGAAAGCTCTGCATTCCTGCCATTGTGGTGAAGAGGGAAAGCAAATCTCTGAGGGTTTCACAAAGAAAATATTTTATGACCGAAAGTTCTGTAAAATCTCTAAGTTCTGTAAATCTGGTGAACAAGGAAACAGTTTGGTAGGCATCCCACAAGTCCATGGAGGACACTTTCCTACAGCCCTCACTTCTGGAGGCCCCAGAAGGGAAATCCCACTGCCCTCCACAGGGGAGCACCTTGGGAGAAAGTGAAAGCCACGTGCCTCCACCACCACCGCGAGCTGATGCAAAAACTCTGATGCCCTAGGAGTGCAGACAAGGTCACCTTTATAGTCACAGCCTGTCTTTTAAAAAATCATCCCGTTAGATAAGGTAGAATCACTAATCCACCTTAATTCTTTTCCTCCAAATTTTTACTTTAGACTGTCTCTGGATCCTAAAATTAAAATGTAAGCTGTATTTTAAAATGTAAATAATAAATTGAATCTTAAAATGTAAGCCATTCTCAGCAATAAAGTAGAACTAATAAGCCTGTTCCTGGTAGCCATTCAGGGTGACCAATGGGGTATCACCTCTCCATAAAAGAGTTATTTTTATATGCTCTGGACCATGATGAAAAAAATCCAATTGGCCTTACATAAAAGCAACAGGTTTACATTTTATTTTAGTAATAAAAAATGCATATAAATCTAAAAAGAGAGATTTTTAGATCTCTTTTTCTGGGGTATTTTAAAGGCTCTGTGAATATTTATATTCTATTTTCGCATATACTCTGTTCTATGCTTGGAATACTTCGGGCAATAAACTCCAGGGCATGTCCAGAAGAGGGAACTAGATAGGACCTGTGGTGAGGGAGGACTTATGACACCTTTCAGTCTGAAAAAATGAAGGCTGAAAGCCGAAAGGACTGATGTTTACAAAACCATAAAGAGTAAGGCAGGGTGAGCACAGCACGGACCTTCCCCAAAGATTAGTAAAGGTAGTTCTGCATAAGTGAAAAAAATCATGAAGTCACACAGTGGCTAGTAATTCTATGGAAACTTGTTATCCAAAGAGATGTTCCGATTAGGAAAAAAAAAGGTTGAAGAGGATATGAAGTTAACCATAGCTAAATATTGTGGGATTCTGGGAATGCCTCATAGAAAGCAACCTTATCTCCCCTCTCCCCCCCCCCCACAACAACTGTCCCTAGTTGTCATTTTAGGGTCAGGCTACTTGGCTAGAGAAATGGCCAGACCTGTGGTCTGATCCTCAAATGGTGTCCCTCTGCTTCTTTTATGAGGATGATGGTCTTGGCAAGTGGTCATCTGCCCTCCACCTTGCCTCCTGTAAAGTAAGGGCATCCACACTCCTGAATTTAATACCTTGAGTATAAAAAAATAGGAGACATGGGGACTGCCTTTATTACCGTAACTTGAATACAACGACCAGCGCAAGGCTGGCTTAGCAGCACCATCCTGGGAATTCAGTACGACACCAGAATTTCATTAGCACAGCTTGTGATGCCAAATGTACCATTCCGTTCTGTGGCCTCCCTGAGATCTGGTTCTTCACAACATTTCCTTTTTTGAAAAGTACATGAGGAGAGTAGCAAATTGATGAGGGAGGTGAGTATTCCTGGAATATACACCTCAAGACATTTCCTCTGTCCCTTTTCACCATTCCTCCCTCCCTCCTTCTCCCTTGCCTCGTACAGGCAGAAGGGGTGATAAAAGCCATGGCAGGGCATCGGCAGGAAATAATTCGGAGAGGTGGTCCCCTCAGAATTCCAACACGAGATCACCTCATTGGCCTGGAACACCTGCTTTCCTTCTAGTGAGTGACTAGTTATGGCCCCAACAAGGGCACATGAGAGCATCATCTGAGAACATAGTGGGGTTTAACCAATAAGCCCTTGCTGTACTCCCTGGTCTGCCTTGGCTAGAACTAATCTTCCTCAGAAACCAAAGAGGGAGACAACCTCATTTGTAAACCTCAGCTGTGTCCATAATAAAAGTAAGGGCCAGCATCGAGGTAATCCCCTTTTCTTAGATATTTATTTGTATGGGGGAGGAAGGGGGTGGCTATGGAAGAATCATATAAAATAACTGAAGAATATGAAGAAAACGAGTCCCCTTTCTCTCTCCAAAAATGTACTATTAAATTTCAAATGTGTCTGTAAGCCTTTGACTCTTCAAGTGTGTGTTGAAATGGAACAAAAGGATTCATTTGAGGAGACAGCATTAAGCTTTAGTTGATGGCAAGTAAAAACTCTTTGAAATGGAGGCGTTCCCTTTAAGGACTTTGTGTTCCGAATTCAACTACGTTCTCTTCGCAGTCACCTTAGACATTTGTTTTTAATAAGTCTTTACAAAGTCAACAATTCAACAAAGGACCTCAAAACTGTGTTTCTGACCAGCAAAATAAGTACAGATTCCAGATGTTTCTCATTTCTCCATGTCACTAATTCAAACTCAGAAATCTCTTGTTTACTGGACGTTCACGTAATACTAATGTTTTAGATACCTCTCTTCCGAGAATCTCCTCTCCTATCTCTGCATCCTTTCTCTCGCCAAAGGTCACTAATTCAATCTCAGAAATCTCTTGTTTACTGGACGTTCACGTAATACTAATGTTTAACATACCTCGCTTCCGAGAATCTCCTCTCCTATCTCTGCATCCCTTCTCTCGCCAAAGCCATCTAAGGGGTAATTTGTCATAGATGGAACTGGGTCTTTCTAGCATATTCTAAGAAATATTTAAACTTATGCCAAAATGAGATTTCATAATTATATATAACTTTTATCTATCTATATTAGCATTTAATGAAAGGTTAGGGAAATTCCCTTCTCCTGAAATCTATAAAAATTGGATGCATCCTTTGCTTTGTATGTTAAACGGAGGTTAGGGAGGTAAATCACTTTTCAAGGTCCTCTTCAGGTCCTTTGATTTTCTGATGCATATACATGGGTCATCCAGCTAGACTTTTGGATTTTGCTCCAAAGGGCTGGTGGGTATTAGAAGAGCTAATAGCAGCCACTATTCTGTGCTCTCCTAGTCCTACAGGTGGGGTATGGATGATGGATTTCTACACTTAATCGTGTTCCTAATTCTCCCTGGCCCCATGCTAGAGTCCCAGCACTGGCCAAGGAACTAGGAGAACAGAAAACAGGGAGCTGAAAACAACAGTAACAAATCTCCACGTAAAATGCAATGTAGTTGTGGTAGAGTCATGCAAGGGAGAGACAGTTGATCTCTTCCCTACGTGCTTGTTTTTAATGGGATGAGGTCTGATGTGACATTTTTGAACTTACAATTCTATTAATAAAATTATCCTTAATCATGGCTGAGATTTATTGTCAGGCACTGTGTGC
This sequence comes from Aethalodelphis obliquidens, assembly GCF_003676395.1. NCBI lineage: Eukaryota > Metazoa > Chordata > Mammalia > Artiodactyla > Delphinidae > Aethalodelphis > Aethalodelphis obliquidens. The sequence goes on along the minus strand of NW_020837954.1, from coordinate 26,123,689 downwards.
TAAGTGCTCCTGAATTATCTTCATTATTTCTTACAACAATACTAACAAGTAATTGGATTATTATCTCCACTTTACAAATAAGGAAACTGAGTCTTAGAGACTCTGCTGAATTGCCGAAGAAATTACATGCTACAGAGAAGAAACCATGTGTATCTTTGCAAATAAAGGGTATCTTAAGCAAAGGCATTATGCGGGCAGCTCTTAGCAATGATTTCAGAATGACAGCATCCTCCTTCACATTTTTTTAGATTTAGCAGATAATTCATAAATATCCCCAGGGTTACACCAAATTATAGTAAGGTTGGACATGAAATAGCTGCTGGGCAGCTATCTAGACTGGCTACTGGAATTGGAGATAATGGATAATGTACAGACCTCAAACATATTCTGAACACTGCACGAGAACATGAGCTCCTTCTGGACAACACAATCCTTTGCAAACGACTCCAGCTGTAACAATTCAACACCTTCAGCCCACATAAAAATATTAACTTTCCTTGTAAAAAGAATGTCCTATGGATACCAGGTATAAAAGGCAACCACCTTAGAAAATGGGCACCCTTTTCTAACTCTGTCTTCTGTGACTTTCAGAAGCTTTCCTTCTCAAAGCTAAACAAGGATTTAAATCAGTTAATTAGTTGATAACTTCTACTGAATACTTAGTTTGATGGAGTCTCATACTAGCATTTAAGTTGTCATAAAAACAGTGTGTTTGTAATGAAAGTATGATTTTGCAGAGCCAACTTTGGCTTGCTAAATGAGGAATGGATAAACCTGCAGAAAGGAGGAAAAGGCAATGGAGAAAAGGAAGGAAGAAGAGATATCAAATCCATCAAATCCCATCAATCCAGAGGAGACATTTTCTGTACCTTTGGTCCATGACACCTATCTCAGACAGTGGTTCTCAAACTTGTAGGTGCATCAGAATCACCTAGAAGGTTTGTTAAAGCATAAGAAAGGGCCTGAGAGTCTGCACTTCTAACAAGTTCCCCAGGAGACGGTGATGTTGTTGGTCTGGAGACCACACTTTCAGAACCACTGCTCCAAAATGATTGGGAATCCTGATGGATCTTTCCCACTTTGTATTCTAGATATTTGTCCAAAGCTGACACCATCTTTGGATTTCCTAAACTTGGGTTCTTTTGAAACAAGGTTTACAGGTTCACACTTAGTACTTCTTACCTGGTGAAATTTGGTAAATTTCCAACCAGAAGAAGCTTCATGAGAAAAGAAATGGATGGAAAGGCTGTTGAGAGAAAGAGGCAATCAAGAGAGGAAATGTAAATTACTCTATCGTTATAATTAATATTCACTTTGGACAGAGTAAACACAATTATCCCAAGGACATATGACTTGTATTTTCTACCTCACTTTTTATTAGCAACTCAAATTTGCAGATGAAGAAGATGCAACTGGATCGACATAGTGACTAGTACAAAAGGAGATTTCATGATTTAGCAATAAATTTTATCGAACAGAAGGTGACAATATCAGAGTTACAACTAAACATTCCGAACAACGTTAATTAATGTTTATTTTGACCCAAGTATCGTTTGTCTAAGTGAAGGCACTCATTTTAGTAACCAAAGCATTACATTTTTTTTTGCACTCCAAAGTCTGCTTCCTAATGTAATAATGTGATCTATTTATTTGATGATTTCTTTCTTTTTTTAGATTACCAAATAATAGGGAGAAATAATAAGAACTGTAAAGAAGTGTCTGAGAGGCACAAGTGTGTGGTGTTTGTGAGCATAAGGAGTATGCAGACAGGGCTTTTCCAGAAAAAGCACTTTTATCAGTACTTCTCAGTATTTTATCAGTATTTACAAGTAAGGGAGCGAATATAATGTTTTTCTTTGGCCAGGGAGCCAGTTCCCATCAGAGCTGGTCTCTTCATCTCCACCTTTGTATTGCCCATCATAACAAGCTCAGGGGACTTAGGGATCCATAGAGGATCCAGACTTCTTCCAGTTTCTTCCCTTTCAAGCAGTGTTGGCCAATTCAAACCAAATGCTAGGCCCATTCCCAGACACATTTATCGGCCCCCTGGCGCACATGTCCAGGTGTTGTGGCTTTGTAGCCTGCTCTTGGTAATGTAGAGATAACTTTAATGTCCAGGACACTTCAAAAAGTTACTTGAGGACTTCCCTGGTGGCGCAGTGGTTGAGAGTCCGCCTGCCGATGCAGGGGACGTGGGTTCGTGCCCCGGTCCGGGAAGATTCCACATCCCGCGGAGCGGCTGGGCCCCTGAGCCATGGCCGCTGAGCCTGCGCGTCGGGAGCCTGTGCTCCGCAACGGGAGGGGCCACAACAGTGAGAGGCCCGTGCACCGCAAAAAAAAAAAAAAAGTTACTTGAGGTTTATGCCATTTCTCAGCCACCCCAGCCTCACTTCCATGTGGGTACCAAGGTAGCTGCCAGTCATTTCTAGAGCTTCAATGCTAGCTCCACTTCTTCCCCTGCCACACCCATTTCTGGATTAAGGCTGATTATAGATCGTGCCTCTGCTCCTCCAAATCGCTCTAAAACGGCCCAGAGAGTTCTGACTTGTGAATGCAAAACGTAAGTCTGACCTTCTTTAACTGAGCCTACCATTCTCTGAATGCCTAAATTGAGAGGTTTCCTACAGATAAGATTTGGCTCAGAAAATTTCACACTCAGAGTCATACTTGTAAAGGACCATGTCACCTCCATGGAACTAAACACATCCTACAATATTGTTATTCTAGAAGAGAAATGATGAACTCATAGCTATTTTGCCAAGTGCTTTCTTCTTAAAAATTTAGGGCAAGCCACTGCTTCTCAGCTCAGCAGGGCAAGGTGCCCACAGACTTGAACTTGTTAGTCTGCCTAGGCTAGAAATTCAGGAACTTCAAGACACTAAGCTCGTTTCTAGTATAACTATGTACTTGTGTGTCAACAAAGACTATTCTCTTTTTCCCTTATTGGAAAAAGTATCAACTACAAACATTTATTGAGCTTTGACGTTGGCATAAAAGAAGTATTAGATATGATTCTTGCCCTGGAAGTGTTTACAATGAAGTCTAAATGCAAGAATGAAGTCTGCACATGTGAAATCAGAAACGATAAAAGAATGCACAGAGTTAAGCATGAACTGTGCAGTGCAGACAGCACAGATGTATGATGTCAGAGAGCTGGGGAGAGCTTTAGGAAAGAAGTGAATAAGGTAAAGATTAAAGGATGCATATGATTTCTATAAAAACATGGGTGGTCTTTCTCTGTGTTTTATTTATAAAATAAATGTACAAGTTTACACAATTTAATACCACTCACTAAATATCACTGTAGGAGTCTGGAAGTCTCAAACTGGTAACCAATGGGCCAAAGGACTTTTTTGTTCTACCAACATTTGCAGTGTTTTAATACAAATTTGAACTAGCTGCCAACATTAACAAGTTGGAAGGTTTTACATTAAAATGTGTAATTTCTATTTCCCCTTAAAAAAATTGGAGAGTCTACCAAAACCCAGCCTACATTTCTACATGGTAACAGTGAACTAGAGCTGAGTAAAACCCACCCCCATTAGATGGGGCACTAGCTGTCCAAGTCTCCACTGCCCGTACCGATCCCTATTGCTTCTCCCACTGAACCTGCTTTGCTCATGTGTATCACCTACTTGGCCCCTGTTGGCATCTGAGCTTGTGAACCCTGCTGCACATCGACAGGGCCTCCTGCGTGGTAAGTGGGGGAGGCTGTGCCAGATGCTTCACTCCAACTAATTCCATCAAAACAGCAAGTGATCCTGCCCTCTCAGCCTTGCAGGGGAAAGCAACTTACACACAGAAGGGTACCTTATAAAATATTATGCTCAGTCTACAGAGGAAGATATCATGGACAACACAGGCAAAGAGTTGAGCTTTGCTTCTGCAAGTGCATTGGTAATCACCACTCAGAATTCACATTCTACAGTGGGGCGGCCAGGCTGTGTTTGCACAGGAAGGACGGGTACTCCATTAACTCTTTCAGTTCACTTAGTGTAGGAAGACCCATGCGAAGCCAATTTTAGGTATGAAAATTTAATATAGCAGATAAATTGGAGTATTCTATCTTTCAGAAAATTAACCTATTTTATTTTAAAAGAGCTGTTCTTATATATTTGAAATCTAGTCAAATCTACCTGTAAAGTAGCCCTGTACGTCCTATAAAATGAGGCACACCTCTATGAATATTTATCGTGAGCAATCAATTCCTTATTGTATGACTGAGAAAATGTATGGATCATCTGAATGCCCAGCATGTTAGATGTGGAATGAGTTTCATGCTAGTATTGGAATAGTCATTCATTTGTTCATTCGGTCATCCCAAATGTATTTATTTAGCCCAATGGGCTTTGCCTAGGCCCTTCTATTAATCAGCTCTGTGAACTCAGGCAGATCCATTAACCTCTGCTAGTTTTGGTTCTTCAAATGAGGAAACCATATTAAATCATCTCTAAGTTCCCTAAAGATGAAACATGCCAAGTTTTCACATGAGGTGCCTGGAATAAAGGGAGACCAATTGGTTCTGACTTCGGGATTGACCTGCAGCACTTTGACTCTGGACATTTCTGTCCAGCCTGGTCAGTGTGCAGGCCAGGGCCAGGCTGCTATTCAGCTTGCAGCCACCAGGAAGACTACTCTGGTTTTCCACATCCGGTTTCCCTTCTGTTTGGTCCTATAGGCCACTGGTAGATTCCCAGGGCTTTCTGGTCATTAAATACCTTATCATCTCTGTTCATAATCCCCTAAGAAGTCTTCATTCTCTTTTTAGTTCTGATCTCTTCTTGCTGGCCTAGAGGATGAGATTTCACCATCTTTGTGGACATTGGAAGAGAAGAGGGGCCAATTTGTAACACCCCTTAAAATGGAAAAGTTGTAGAAAACATTGCACAAAGTATTTGAGTTGCTCACTGTTGTAAGAAAAAGGAAAGGAAATTCTGCATTCTGTACTTTTTTTTCTATTCAAAGTTTACCTTGTCTTAGAGCACAGAGGGAGATTCTATTGTAAAATTGTGTTGGGGGAAGAGAGAATGAAAGGGGAGCGGTTTTTTTATTATTATTGTTAAATAAAAGCCCAGAGGCAAGGGCAGCTACTTGTAGCTGTATCAGCCTATTACTTAGAGCAGCAGTCAGTCCCTTACAGGTCCTGGGCAACTTTTGGCAGTGCTACCCTACCTGGCCCCATAGACCTTTCCTTTTACTCTCTTTTTCCCAAAAGTAATGGATTATAATATTTCAAAACATAAATATATTCCGTTATAATATAAATGTAAATAAATCCTCCAAATGTCTACCAACCAGAGTTATTCAGTTAACATTTTGATATATATACTTCCAGCAAATATAAAAATGTGTATTATGTACAGTTTAAAAAATGGGATTGTAAAAAATGGGAAGGGGGAGAGGCACTATAGGGGTAGGAAATTAAGAGGTACAAACTATTATGTATAAAATAAGCTACAAGGTTATATTGTACAACACAGGGAATATACCCAATAGTTTATAATAACTGTAAATGAGGTATAATCTTTAAAAATTATAAACCACTATATTGTACACCTGTAACATATAATATTGTACATCAACTATACTTCAATAAAATATAATAATTTAAAAAATGGGATTGTAAATATTCATACACATACATGAATATACATATTACATATGCATATCATATGCATACTATACACATATATACTGTACACACACATATATACATATTGTATCATATATATATATGTACTGTATAGGTATACACACACATATGCATATATGTGCTTGTCTGTAAACTCCTTATTTCACTTAATATGTTATAAACATTTGTCTACTTCAGTAAATATGGAACTTCAGATAATTTGTAATGACTGTAGAATTCTCCATTGTATTTGCATACAATAATTTACTTAACCAATTCACTATAATTGGACATTTCGACTTTTTCCCCCTATTTCTAGTGTAATGTGGTTGGGGAAAAATATTTTTTTTAAGCTGCTGGCAGAATTCCACAAGGCAGGAGAAACAAAAATGGATTGCCCTCCATGATAGAGGAGCAGTCATCCTAAGGTTCTAGGGAGTGTCAGTAAAGAAAGGGTGCCAGGAAGGCTCTGAGTTATAAAGGGTCTGAGACAAGGTAGGAATCTGCATATTAGAGGAAAATAGGTTTCTAAGAAATTCCCCCAAACTTTCAAAACCAGGGCAATTTGATATCTAATGTTGGCCATTTATTGTGACACGCTAGGAGGTAACTTTCTCCTGCAACCAATTACTTTTTGTGTGAGACTCTGAGGGAGAAATAAAAATAAACAACAGGCTGTGTTACACATTTGAGTTGGCAAAGGGCAGGAAGACACAAAATTATAGAATAAACTATGCAAGTGAAATGGGGAAATAGAGCAAGAAGTGCATAGTAGAAATGTTCCCCCCCCCCCAAATCCTTGGATGTGGGGAAGCTGAGCTTCCCTCTACAATGGGAAGAGGACTTGAGTTGTTAAAATGGCTTCATGGACCTGCCACCCAGGCAGCTAACACAACACCAAAATGAAAATCTTTGCATGTTTAGTGACTAAATTCCAATTTGGAAGTGAATTTTGAATTTGCAAACTAGAATTTCCAAACTAGAAATTCTAGTTTGGAAAATTCCAAACTAGAAGTACAAACTAGAGGTACAACTCATGTACTTTTCTATATGCTTCTCCCTCATACTCTTTTCTTTTGGCCATTTTCTCTTAACTAAAATCAAATAACTTTTCATTAGGTGATCCATTCACATTGTACGAAATTCAAAAGTTACAAAAGGATATGGAGTGCACAGTAAATTATGACTACTTAAGCCTACCAGTGACCACTTACTTTTCATTAGAGCCAATGAATATTCCCTAGTTGTATGCTCTTCCAGATGTTCTAAGCATACACAGCATGTATGAATAAAGAGCCCCTCCCTTTTGTTTCTACAAATGGTAGCATACCCTAGCACACTATACAAAGAGTTTATAGCTTACTTTTCTCATTTAGCATACCTCGGTGACCGTTCTAATACATTAGTACTCTAGAGCTGTCTGATGACTGTATTTGTAATCCAGTGTAAATGGATATATACAATAATTTATTCAGCCAGTTTCTTTCTGATGGGAATTAAGGTTGTTTCCTTTTTTTTCTGTGTTTGGCAACAAACAATTCTACAATAGTATTGGATATATGCCTTTTGATGATGTGTGAGCATATCTATCTGACAAATTCCTAAAAATGGAATTTCTGGGTCACATTATATGTATATTTTTAATCTTTATAGATACTGTTAAATTACCCTCCATAGAGGTTGTATCAGTTTGTACACCCACTACAAATGAGTATCCCTTTCCTTACACCTTAATCAAGATAGTGTTACTGAGTTTTTAATCTTTGCCAGTCAACCTGATAACTGATAAACATGATAATGTCTATCCCATTTTAACTTGCATTTTCCTATAAGTGAATATGGCATATTTAAAAGACCTTTAATTCACATGTATTTGTTCATTTTTATATCAGATTATTGTTTCTTTCCTTTCTATTTACAGGAGTTCCTTACGTATTGCAGAAATTAGCCCCTTTACTTCATAATGTGTAGTAAACATTTTTCATAGTTTGTTTTTTAATTTTAACTTTGTTTTAACGTTCACTTAATAAAATAGAAAATTTTATTTTTGAGTAGTTGAAATTACTGACTTTTTCTTTTATGCTTTCTTTTTATTGTTTTGGTTTTGGGTGGAGCACCATTCTTTTTACACTTCAATAATTTTTACATAAAGACACTATTCATATTTTCTTCCAGCACATTTATGGTTTCATCTTTTATGTTGAAATCTTTGTATCCATCTGGAATTATTCTGGTGTACTCTTCTGCTCCTCCTCCATTTCCCCTCTCCTTCTTTAAACCTTAGGCAAATCACCAAGGAGTTGTAACAGGCTGGGCAAAGCCCTTCCCTATCTGGCAGGCTTCCCTCTCCTTGAGAGGCCCAAGTAGAGAACTAGTTGCTCCGAGTCTGGTTTTAAAGGTGATGTGGGACATGGAGATTGGAGGAAACTGAGACTAGGAATGGGATAGTGCCAGGAGTCTCCAAGCAGTTCTTCCCAGAAGTATCCACAGCTGTTGGTTTAAAATGTGAGAATAAAATATCTGGATTTCTGAGCATATTCTTCAAGCTCTATTGCTTATCCAATAAGCATAGACTTGATGATAAAGCTGATTTGGCAAATACCAGACTGTCCAGACCAGGAACAAACGGCCATCAAAGAGAATTTAAAAAATTTTTATTGTGACCCTCAGAAAGACATAAATTTTACACTGTGATCCATAATAACACTTTCATATCTACACATGAGAGTATAATTAGTTACATGTAACAGTATTCACCTCTACTACATGCATTCTGGTATTTTCTGTTTTGTTATGTTTCATGCCATCCCAACCTATTCTGTTTCTCTTTTTTTTTTGCCTCTCACTGTTGTGGCCTCTCCCATTGTGGAGCACAGGCTCCGGATGTGCAGGCTCAGCGGCCATGGCTCATGGGCCCAGCCGCTCCGCGGCATGTGGGATCCTTCCGGACTGGGGCACGAACCCACGTCCCCCGCATCGGCAGGCGGACCCTCAACCACTGCGCCACCAAGGAAGCCCTCTGTTTTTCTTTTTAAAACTATTGATCAAAACACACTAAACATTGTTGCTTCAATTAACTAATGTTGGTATCCAGAAAACAAACTTGATGACTGTGGTGAAAGGAACAGTAACTCGGCAATAGACATGCTTCCTCTTACTCTGTCTTCTTAAACTACACATGCTCCAGACAAGTTACTTGCTCTTGCTATAAGACTGGTTTTATAAGAAAATCTGATGGAATCTGACTTGTCTATTAGACAGTTGTTTATTGTAAATAGAGAAAAAGGTGTACGTGTGTATAACCATGTAATTGCAGTAGTTTTAGAAAAGTGCTTAAAGTTTTTGCTATTAATATTTTTGGTAGTTTTTAATGTATGATAAAGTTTAAAATAGTCCATCTTCAAAATTATATTTGTTTTTGTATAAAAAGTATCTTAAATAAAATGTTTATTCCTTCAAAAACAAAACAAACCACACTAAACAAATTAGTCAACGCTTTGACCCTTAGTTTGAAGAATATAGGCTAAAGAAAAATGAACATTCACCTTCCCTGACACACAAATGTACGTAAGCATCATACATTATTTCCTTGTAATTCATGTAAATAATAAGCTTTATCAATCATTGTATAAATGTCATATATTTTCAGCTACATTTTAAAAGAATACAGTGTATTTGGGAGCATTTCAATTGTAGACTCCAAATAATAATTTATGATAAATTAAAACTCAGAACCAGTGAAAAATATAAAATCCACATATGCTTGCCTCACAGCAACAGCTGTTGTAACTCAGGAATGAGTGATTTTCAGACCAACTAGAAGACAAGTAAATTCAACCAACTAGAACTCAACAATGCTTCCATCATTTGATGATCACATGTAATTGTTCATACATGGGACTAAAACTCAGAAACTAAACTTTAGCAGTAACTGAGGTCAACTGAAAAGTTGATTTTTCCTAGCTATTGTTTAAATATACGCTAAGATTCTGCTTATTTTAAAAAAAGTCTATCATAAAAGAGAATATGACACAGAAAAATTAGTCATGTTAGACATAATACTAACATGTGCGTTACTCATGACTTCCATCTAAGGTCTTGTTAATTCCAGAGCTGCTACTGCTCCCCAAGGCTTCTCTCCCTTCACTGTTAACACATGGGGTTGGCCTAAGTCCTCAGGGTGCCTTCCCACCACGACATTCTCTGGTTCTTGGTGATTCACCCAAACAAAACAAGGACAACCATCCCACCATGATCCTTAACCACCATCAAGAAAAACTGTCCATTTCTGAAGACAAAAAACAATAAGTGCTGTTTCTTTCTAAGTATTTAAAAATAAACCTCAAAATTCCCTTGAGCAGGAAGCCTACAAGAGTATCCCTTACCTCACACCATCCATTACTGAACCTGGTGGGCTAATTCTAATACTGTTCCAGCGGCACCTGGAAACTTAATATAGCTCAACTACAGCTGCCCCCCACTGGGTTACAGTGGTGTTTGGCAAGTTTACCTCAAGTATAAACACCTCTGGTGAAGAAGCCATTTCAGTTTGGGAAAAGTGAGTAATTTGGCCATTTAATTTGCATTGTTCTGGAAGTTGCCAGACTTGTCCTGCCAGGCATTAGTGTCAGAAACTTTCATCTTCCTTGGCTGCACCTCTCCTCTCTGCGTGCAGAGCAGAACAAAGGGAGGAGGTCCCAAGGCAGTGCCGTCCAAGGAGCCAGAGCAAGGTCTGGGTTTTGAATGAATGATGACTTTTGAATTATAAATGCCTTTCCACGGAAGCTTTCACTCAAAACTTTTACTGACTTTACAAAAGGAATGAATCCAAGCTGGGGAGTATACCACTGGAAGTTCAGTGACAAGAACAGGTCTGCGATTATTCTTCCTATGAAAGATAATTTCCCTGTGCTTCTTATTCTCTACAAACACACAGAGAGGGGACATACACACATATTTTTTCCTATATTCTTACTTTGGAAAATATCACAGCTGTTGATAAACTTGTTTCTGTAAGTGCCTCGGTACCTGATTTTAGCAAACTCCTACATGTAAGTGAAGTCACTGTAACTAGGAGGTGAACTGCTTACTTAAACATTTGCTTTCCCTTATGCTTGGAAGAAGGTTGGTGCCCTGGGGCCTTTTTTTTTTTAACATCTTTATTGGAGTATAATTGCTTTACAATGGTGTGTTAGTTTCTGCTTTACAACAAAGTGAATCAGCTATACTTATACATATATCCCCATATTCCTCCTTCTTGTGTCTCCCTCCCATCCTCCCTATCCCACCCCTCTAGGTGGTCACAAAGCACTGAGCTGATCTATCTCCCTGTGCTATGTGGCTGCTTCCCACTAGCTATCGATTTTACATTTGGTAGTGTATATATGTCCATGACACTCTCTCACTTCATCCCAGCTTACCCTTCCCCCACCCCCGCCCGTGTCCTCAAGTCCATTCTCTACATCTGTGTCTTTATTCCTGTCCTGCCCCTCAAAAAGGGCCCTTGACCTCTCTTTCTAAGGCTGTTGTTCTGCCCTTCAGAGGAAGGTTGTTAATTATATCCTTTAAACCGCCTATTATTCTGAGCTGCTGCAGTCCATAATCTCTCTGTCAGACTTGTCCTCCATAAGCTCTCTGAGACCCCACTTCATCTCCAGGGGTCCCTGCAGGTCACCCCGTTTTACCTCCTCTCTTCACCAAGGGGCCAATTTCTTTTTCATCTCATCATTTGAAAACCATAAGAAAGAGATTTTTGTCTAAAACAAGGTTATGCCAGTTTCTTCCCAAATTCATTACTGTAGAGAGGAAACTGAGGACCTGAGACAAACTGGACTCATGTATTGCCTCAAAGATCAAAGACACCAATACAAATGCATTTTCTCTTGCTCTGATGAGAAGACTATCCCGGCTTAGGAATTTAAATGTTTAAAAGTGATGGCAGATATGAATATGGTACAGAGATACTTAATAAAATAGAGTGTAAACCTTGAACATGACCAAATAAGACTTGTAGAGAAATGAGGGCCTTTCTGTGGAGTGTGAGGTAATATGGAGTATGTAGTACAAATAGTCAACAGAGCTATAATAATGCAATCAGTACACAGGTGCATTCCAGGAAGAAATTTTCCGCAATCAAAAGTTTAAAAATCGGGGGCTTCCCTGGTGGCACAGTGGTTGAGAGTCCGCCTGCCGATGCAGGGAACACGGGTTCGTGCCCCGGACTGGGAAGATCCCACATACCGCGGAGCGACTGGGCCGGTGAGCCATGGCCGCTGAGCCTGCGCGTCCGGAGCCTGTGCTCCGCAACGGGAGAGGCCACAACAGTGAGAGGCCCGCGTACCACGAAAGAAAAAAAAAAAAAAAAAAGTTTAAAAATCGGTTATAAAACAATGGTTTTCAAGAGATAAAGGTGATTAGAACCTAGAAAGTTTATAACTTGCAATTGTAAGTTATTTTATCTTGTGGGAATTCTGAAAATAGAGCTGCTTTAAAATACTGTATCTCTAAGTGTATAGTTATAAAATCTTAATATCGGTGAACAAGCCTGGACTTTCGCAAGCTTGATTTATCAAGCATTTCCAGTGGCCATCAGTATTATCACAGACCATTTCATAAGCTTTCCTCACCTTAATCTTCCTTATCACCTATCGCTACTGAGATACATTTTTGATCAAAGTTGTATTGCAACCACTATAGCTTTTTTTCCTACTATGACTCTAGTTCTTGATAGTTATGATTTATAGGAATTAAGTAATTTTAAAACATATCTAAATTTCTTTGACACATCGAGAGGTGAGGTCTTTGACTCTACCCCTTGAGTCTAGGCTGTAAGCAATAATCCCATGACCGTGGAATAGATGCTGTATAATGCTACATCAGAAAAGGCCATGCAGCTTCCTCCTGTCACTCTGGTAGGAGCTCGCCACCATGTCAGAAGTCTGGCTATTGTGAGACTGTCATGCTGGAGGGGCTACTTGTTGGCACGTTGGTCAGCAGCCCTACTGAGCTCCCAGCCCACAGTCAACATCAACCACCAGACATGTCAGAAAGAAGCCTCAGGATCATTTCAGCCCACAGTCATTGAGTCCCTCCCAGCTCTTGAGTCTCCCTAGCTGAGGTCTCAGACATTGTGCAAAGAGACACACTATCTTTACTGTGTCTTATATGAATTCCTAACCCATAGAATCCAAGAGTGCAATAAATGGTTGTATGCCACCAAGTTCTGGGGTTGTTTGTGATGCAGCAATAGTAAGTAGAACAAGCCATAGTCACTATAATGCAAATTGTGTTTCTTAATTGATCCGCCATGTTTAATCCAATTCAGGTTATAAAATCTTATGCTGGAAGAAAGTCTGTACTGACTCCAATCTTCTTTGTAGTACATTTTCCCAACCCAGTATGATTTAGCCACTGCACAGAAACTGCACTTAGTTTGGAGAGAGACAGAAAGAGAGAGAATGATTTGGATGATCTTTTCTAAAAAGTAAAATGGATAAGCTTCATCTAGGCTAACACTTCAGGTGTCTCATGCAGTCACCATGCACAATTAACTTACACTCCTTCTTATTCTGAACTACTTTGGCACCAGAGGTTTCATGAAATTATGTCCCAGAGTATATATACCTGGACCAGCTTGAAGATTCCAGGGTGCCATGTGGCCTGAATGCTCCTGCCATCTTCCACTCTTTGATAAATGGCATTATGCATGACTCCTGGACAGAGATGTGTCTGTCCACCTGGCTGAGATCTAGATCCAATCTCCTGACCTATTTCCATTAGTTCCCAGATCTAGGCAATCCCTGGTTAATACCTACATTCTGATCAAGAAAGCAAGATATTCATTTTTAGATCATGGAGCCTACGGATGTCAGGATGGGGCAGGATAGAGAGGTGGAGGTGAGTGATGGATATTTACTTTGCAGTGGTCTATGCTTCTCAAATTGTCAGCTCATCTTGAAATTGAAGGAGCAATTGGTACCAAACTTGGAGCCCAGCCAATAAAATAGACCAAAGTGGAAATCTTTGATTGTGGTCAAATTCTACAGAATAGGAAAGTAAAGTGAATTGGCAAAGCTTGAAACATAGTTTTATAAAATGGTTTAACACCAGGATCTTTCTACAAGATCAGATTTCCCAGGAAAGATGAACTGAATATATTATTAATTTTTTTTCAAGTGGGATAAGGTTAAAAATGAGTCTATGCTGGTTTCTTCTTACTTCAATGAATCATGATACTGAAAAGCTCAATTAAAACAGCCTCAAAGGACTATAGGCATCATTCAGAAGCCTTTGACCTGCATTTTCACTAAATGACGTTGGCATATCCATTAACACGGAAACCTTCCCTCCTGGGAAGTTAGTGCTCTTTGGTTCAAGACTATTTTTCTGAAGCTCATCAGGTCAATGTTAGGTTGAAGTCATTCAAAAACCACCTAAGCCTATTGTCAAATTCAACATTATCTTTCCTTGCAAGTCTGCTGCTATTTTCCTACAGCTCTGTTACTTAAATGCATGATTCATAGCTTCTGACTCTGTGTCTACAGAAGGTAATTTTTTTTTCCTGCTCTCTAAGCACTGGTGGTTTACAACACATTCCTAGCTCTGGGCCACAGCAGGCTCTAGTACAAAGGAGGTCCCTTCCAATGTTGAAGGGACCTTCAAATTGAATTGTTTGTTTTCACTTAATTTCATAGTCTAGCCCTCAATGATTAAACATGCCTTCTTTGTAACAGGGTTAGGGTTAGAGGCTACAACAGAAAGGCCATATTGATAGCCTGAGAAATTGATGCTGTCATTTATATAAAGGAATTACAGTCACATTAATTTCTTTCCTCTATAGATATGCATGGCTAGCTAGATTCATCTGAGTCCTCCTGACTCACTCTTGGAAGGCAGCTGGTATAAACGGCTCTTACAGAAGGACTTCATCTGAAAAGAATTATCTAGATTCAGAGGGAAAATATTCTGTACCCAGAATTTAGCTCAATCTTCCCCCAAACTGTGACATTTCTAAGTGGAATGGCAAGTTGCCGACCTGTAGTCTTCTGATGGTAGAGAAAGGGGCTTAAGAATATGACCTTCACAGATGCCAACAATGCAAAATTCTATTCAGTAAACTTTGTTTTTTAAAGTGCAAACATCAGATTGCTTTCTCCCTAATACCAACCTGATGGATTGGAAGGTTTTATTATGGAGGGACCGAGAGTATTTGGAGTTTGAAGAAGTTCACAGGAGGACAAGTCAGGGTACGATATTGTAAGGACCCCTTTTGGAGGACTCCAGATACTTAAACAAAAGAGGGATCAAGGTGAAGCAGTAGGACTCATCAGAGATCACCTGCCCACTTGGCCATTATACCAAGCCCATCAGGGTTGAAACTCTCTCCCATGCTGCTTCTAACACACTGCTCCCTGCCTCTATGGATATTACTACATCTCTATTACCATTCCATTCAGTATGCAGTTTACCATACAAATATGTAGGACATTGATATGAAAGTTTTAAGAGTTTCTTATCAGAGACTATTTAAATAAGTACAGAATTACACTTGGTTTTGTGTTGGGTTATGCCCATTTCATTGTAATAGGTGAGTCAGCTTTCTCACACTTAGATTAGGATATAAAAAACCATGATGCAAAATACAGATCAACACATATTTACCCCATGTTGATAAGTATATTGCAGATTGCTAGTGTCCACTATAATGTGAGATACAAAAGGATTGTAAAATATAGTCCTAAGACAAAAAGAACTTCAAAACATAAAGACAAAAGATTAGCAGAAATGTCATAAAGGGGAGAGGACAGAAAGACAATGAATTATTATTTACAATGAAAAGACTATAGAAGCCTGGTTCTTTCTACCTTTGAACAAGAATGTGCTTCAACTCACTTATTAAAAACTTCCAGAAAAGGTGTTTCCAACACTTCGTGTAACCCATTTACACATGCAGGCTCAGGAAAGTGGTCAAGCAGATGGCAGGAATTCCACGTGCAGAAAGAAAATGGTTACCTCAGGCTTCCCTGGTGTCACAGTGGTTAAGAATCCACCTACCAATGCAGGGGACATGGGTCCGGGAAGATCCCACATGCTGCAGAACAACTAAGCCCATGCACCACAGCTACTGAGCCTGTGCTCTAGAGCCCATGACCCACAACTACTGAGCCCAGTGCTCCCAGCGCTCCTAGAGCCCGTGCTCCGCAACAAGAGAAGCCACCGCAATGAGAAGCCCGTGCACCACAACGAAGAGTAGCCCCCGCTCAGCGCAACTAGAGAAAGCCCTCACGCAGCAACGAAGACCCAACACAGCCAAAAATAAATAAATTAAATAAATAAATTTAAAAAAAAAAGAAAATGGTTACCTCGTTTATTCTTGATTAGAGAGAGATTAATTAAGAAGTTAGAGGATGTTCAAAGGAAGATACTTGAGGGTACTGAAAGTGGAGAGCAGAAAATTCAAGATAAAATGGACAAGCAAAATGTATGAAACAGGAAAAGAAAGCTCAGAGGTAGGAGGAAGGTTGGCGGGGGAGAACTGTGAAGCCTGCAGAGGAGATGAGAGCTTGGCACGTAAACTCTAGTATGCCTGAGAATCAATCACCAGGGGAATTTGTTTTGTTCTCTGTATTTGGTTTTTTTAAGAAAACAAAACTTGGAACCCACTACCAAATGATTCTGAACGGATTGGCTGGGACTAAGAATCGGCACAATAACATGCAATCTGAGTGTTTCTGATGCAGTTGGTCCAAGGACCACACTTGGAGACACGCTGAAAAAAATTACTGTTGAAGTCTTACAGAAGAAGGCAAAAATCATAACCTTTAAACAGGAAAGGAAGGAATAAATCATATTTTCTTGGGGAATTTACTGATCTTATTTCTCTTCTGAGTGAGGGTTGGCATCTGCTCTAGGATCAGAGAGTAGGTCCCAAACCAAATGAAGTACTACTTGCTGTGCCATATTATATGCAACTGCTTCTTATCTATCAACCTCGTTTATCTGGAACACAGCTAAGCTAAGACATGGGGAGGGAAAAAAGGCTGCAGAGTGCACAAAACTGACTTAAACAAATCCACACACTGTTCTAATAAAATAACTCCTTGGGGCCTTACTTCGAGCTTGTTTAGTTTTGTTTTAGAAATGTCTAAAAACTTAGCTATTGGGTTTCTTATAGCAGTTTAAATCATAAAATTTGGCAAGGAGAGGTGCAGTAGGGGGTCAAGGAGTGGGGGATGGATGCTGGGGGCACAGATACAGGCAGCAGCAAGAGATGATGGCTGACATCCTAACAGTGAAGAATATGATTAGCAGACAGAAGGATTCACTTAGAGAAGGAGCAAATTCTCTCAAATGATTAATAACGCCTAAGGGCTAAGTGTTCCTGTATGTTATAGCAACTGATATTCATAATGGTGATCTCTAAGTTTAAAAAAAAGGTTAAATTATTTTTAGTATATTTTGCTGAAAAGGGTGTGGAATTATTGAAGGTTTCCAATTTTAAATGGCTGAAATTTTTAGTGGATGAGAAAGTCAGCTTTGGTTCTCCCTATTATATATTCATTTATTCATTTGCTTATTTATTACTTTCCTTACAGCATGTAAGGCATCACACTAAGTTCCAAGAGACAATAATACGGTCTCTCTAAAAGCAACATGTGAGAATCTGGAAATGTAAGCATTTGGAGTTTAGAATAAAGGTCAGAGATCTAGATTTGGATTTGGGAACCACTTGTGTAGAAGTTTCATTTGAAGCCATGCGAGTACAGTGAAGAGCGTAGAGAAGGAGAAAGGGCAACTGAGGATGGAACTAGGGAGAGACCTCATTCTCCAATTATAAATAAGGCATTACTATGCTACATACAAGATGCACATTCATCCTCATAACAACTAGGATGAATTATGACCTGGGAAAACTTAGTTCCTTGTGTTACTTAGGAACTAACTCTCCTTTGGAGCAGAAGTCTTGCCCACCAAGGACTTGGTCTAATTGCATAATAGAATCAAAAATAAGAGCTGCTGAGAAAGACAAGCTTGACTGAGCCTCCATCTGGTAAAGCAATTAAGCAAATATCACCACAGAGCAAATTTCAGCACTTCAGGTTTGACTCCGATCATTAAGGTCACCTATTCATGACGTAAAATTCTGCAAAGTAAACTGCTGCTATGAAATGTTTTGACACTTGTTAAGAAAAAGAAATACCTTCTAAGTATTCAGTGATTGATATGAAAAATGAACAAAGGACATTAAAAGACACAATGTACAGTGCTTTAAGATACATCAATCTGTTACGCCAAGCAAACAAAAGCTTTCTAAACTTTACCATTGATGTTTGCGAGTGAGAAGTGGTATATTCTGAGTTTGCTGTGATTTCCCATCATGTCTCCTGCTAAGTTACAGGAGCAGCAGAGGTAAACACTGTTTAATTCATTCACCAAAATGAATGAAACATCTACCATATGCAAGACCCTTTGGTAGTTACATGGGAGATACAAAAGTGGATAATGTTTAGTCCCAGCTTGGAAGGAGCTTATGAGTAGCTGAGGCAGGTACAAACGTCTATATCAGAAGGCAGGGGATGATTATAAAGTGTCTTTGCATATGTCTTGTTCCAACCTTCCAACAAGTCATCCAAAGAATTTTGGACCTTCCATAGGAAGTAAACCGAACTCAGCATGTGGTTAAGTAATCAGCAACTTCAACAGTATTATCTCTTCTTTAATATATCGCTATTATTTATCAACTGCCTTTCTAACCAGGGGCAGACCATATCAGTATCTAAGTAAAGCTACAAATTTATAAGAGCTTGGAATTAATCAGTTCCAAAGGCAATTTCTACATGACCTAGTTGTAAGAATCAGTCATATGATTTATATACATATTTATATGTTTATATATTTACATATAATAAAATAAATATAATAATATATAATTATACAATATAATAATTAAATAAATATTTGTTTATGTATGTATTGGGTTGGCCAAAAAGTTCCTTTGGTTTTTACATAAAAATAAAAGACACATTTTTCATTCTCACCAAGAACTTCATTGAACTACGTATTCACCCTTTTGTTCCGCTACCTTCTGCCATTTTTCAGGCAACTTCATAATTCCATCTTCCCAAAACTTTTTATCTTTTTGAGCAAAGAACTGTTCCAGGTTCCTTTTACAGTCTTCCAGGGAATGGAAATTTTTTCCATTAAGAGAATTTTGTAAAGACTGAAATAAATGGAAATCCGAAAGTGCAATGTCTGGTGAATGCGGCGGGTGAATCAGAACTTCCCAGCCAAGCTGTGACAGTTTTTGCCTGGTCATCAAAGAGACATGTGGTCTTGTGTTATCCTGATGGAAGATCATGTGTTTTCTGTTGACTAATTCTGGATGCTTTTCGTTGAGTGCTGCTTTCAGTTGGTCTAATTGGGAGTGGTACTCGTTGGAATTAATCGTTTGGTTTTCTGGAAGGAACTCATCACAGAGGACTCCCTTCCAATCCCACCATACTCACAACATCACCTTCTTTTGCTGAAGACCGGCCTTCTGTATGGTTGATCGTTGTTCATTTTGCCTGCCCCACGATCTCTTCCCATTCCACCTTGTTGTACAGTATCCACTTTTCATCGCCCGTCACAATTTGTTTTAAAAACAGAACACTTTTGTTACCTTTAAGTAGAGAATCACATGCAGAAATACAGTCAAGAAGGTTTTTTCGCTTAATTTCTGTGGAACCCAAACATCAAAGCGATGAACATAACCAAGCTGGTGCAAATGACTTTCAACACTTGATTTGGGTATTTTGAGTATGTCGGCTATCTCCCGCGTGGTACAACACTGATTGTTCTCAATTAATGTCTCGATTTGATCGCTATCAACTTCAACTGGTCTACCCAACCGTGGAGCATCATCTAGCGAGAAACCTCCAGCACAAAACTTCGCAAACCACTTGTGACATGTTCAATCAGTCACAGCACCTTCTCCATACACTGCACAAATCTTTTTTTGCGTTTCAGTTGCGTTTTTACCTCTCTTGAAATGATAAAGCATAATAAGCTAAAAATATTGTTTTTCTTCCATCTTCAGTATTAAAATGGCTACACAAAAATTCACCAACTTTGATAAGTTTGTTTTTAAATGCACACTAATATGACAGCTCTCACAATACAATCTAAAAGAACTGTTTTGAATTAAGTTAAAGACAACTAAGTGCTACTAGAGCCATCTTACAGAAAAAATCGAATGAACTTTTGGGCCAACCCAATATATATAAATATGTTATATACTATATATATATAAATATATATATGTATATACTTATATATACATAATATATTAGATACAATATATATAAATATACTATATATATAAATATACTATATACTTATAATTATATATTTATATAAATTCATATTGCCTGGCATATAGTAGGCAATCATTGTTTGGTGAATGAATAATAGAACATAAAATTTGCTTTAAATTTGCTATAAACTATCTGAGTTGTATATTTATGACGTGCACTAACTTATCACTTGAAATTGTTAAACTTATCACATTATTTAAATAGGCATAATAAGTAGCACTCTTCCTTGGAGGTTAAATGCTCCCCTACATGTATCTAAAGGTCATGTATTCAACTAGAAAGTCAAGAGGATATGCCTTTGCCAGATGACAGCCATCTGGTAGCCCTTAAGTAAAATTATGCCTAAGTTTTCACATTACTGCCCTTTTAACCAAGAAAGTTACTTGAGAAATCTTGCACTGGAAAGAAGAGCCCACAGTACGTGGACTATTAAGCACCAGTATTTGCTAGTGCAGTCCAGGGAGCTATTTTTTAAGTAAATTTTATTTTTTAGGATAGTTTTAGATTTACAGAAAATTTGTGAAAATAATATTCCCATATGTGCTATGCCCAGTTTCCCCTATTGTTAATCTCTTCCATTAGTATGGTATATTGATCATAATTAAAGAACCAATATTGATACATTATTATTAACTGAAGTCCATACTTTATTCAGATTTCCTTAATTTTTTACTTAATCTGTTCCAGGATCTCGTCCTAGAGGCCACATTACATTTAGTTGTCCTGTCTCTTTAGGCTCCTCTTAGCTGTGGCAGTTTCTTAGACTTTCCTGGTTTCTAATGACCTTGACAGTCATTTTTTAGAATGCCCCTTTTTTGGGCTTTGTCTGATGTTTTTCTCATGATTAGACTGTGGTCATGGGTTTTGGGGAAGAACACCATAAACGTAGTGCCATTTTCATCGCATCGTATCAAGGATACATAGTATCAAGACAACACTGTTGATGTTGATCTTGATCACTTGGCTGAGGCAGTGTTTGTAAGGCTTCTCCATGGTAAAGTTATTCTTTTCCCCTCTTTTCATACTGTACTCTTTGGAAAGAAGTCACTATGCAGAGCTCCCACTTAAGGAGTGGGGAATTATGCACCTCCTTGAGGCTGGAGTATTTACATAAAATGCATAGAATTTTTCAGCATGGGAAATTGTTTCTCCTCTCCTACTTATTTATTTATTCAATCATATATTTATATCAGTATGTATTCATGGATATTAATTTTATATTTTGCGTTATAATTTAAATACTACTTTATTTATTTTGTTGTCAAATTGTCCCAGCCTTGGTCATTGGGAACTCTTTTAATTGGCTCCTTTGTTCTTTTGACCTACTCTAACCATTGTAAGTTTTTTATTTTGTTTTATTTTATTTATTTTAGCACTTTCTTAAGATACCTAGGTTCATCTTGTATATTTTTATCCCCATTCTAGAACTACTAATTTCTCTAAGGATCCCTGGTTCCTTTTATTGGAGAATGGTCTTAGAAACCAACATCTGGCCACTAGGTGTGCTTGCTGCTAATGGGTTATTAACGGGTGCCATTCGATCTTCTTGTAGTCCTGCCTCTCCTTTCCTACTCTCTAAGTTCACAGCCTGCCCCTTTTCCTCCTGGAAAACCTCACTCCTTTTCTTCTCTTAGCTATTCATTAATAGCAGCTCCTTCAAGGGCCAAAGTGGCATTAGAAAGAGCCACCAGGAAAATGGTGTCCTCCAGAAATTTTTGTATCTCTTAGAAGTGGTCAGTAGGTATCCCTAGAGAAAATATGATCCATTCTTCTACCATTAGGTAGGTGTTCCAGTTCTGATGCTTTTGGCAGCAGCATCAGGTATCCAACCCCTAGGTAAGGTAATCTTTTCACTAACAGAAAACTCAGTTTAAAATATATGGCTAAAACAATAAGGAAATTGTTAGCAAATTCAGTGATCCAATAATGTCATCAAAGATCCAAGATCTTCTGAACTTTCTGCCATGCTATCTTGGTCCTTGTCCTTAAGCTAGATACCCTCATGACACTGGTCTAGGTATCATATCTAGATACAGAGAGAGTCTACTTCTTACCTTTGGAGTATGAGAAAAAATCTTCTAGAATGCCCAGCAGCTTTCTTATGTCTCAAAAGCACAAAATGGGTCACATGTTTACCTCTAGATCAATCATTGGTAATTTAAATGGGATTATCATAATTGGTTTAGACCAAATAGAGTATATCTCTGAGCTTCCCTGGGTGGTGGTGGTGGGGACGGGAGATATCTGAATAAAATCAACATTCTATTAGCAGGGAAGAAGATGACTATTGGGTAGGTAACCAAAAATGTGTAGTAATAGAGCAGGGAAAGCATTATTATATTCCCTTATAATCCAGATTAAGTTAGGTTCACACACACAAACACACACACACACACACACACACACACAGACATACTCTCAGAGTCATTCTTCTTCATAGCATGTCTTAACCTTGCAAGCAGAGCCTGAGAAAGGCTTATATGAAGGTAGTTTAATTGGAGACTGATCTTAGAAAGCAGAAATGAGGGACTAGGGGAATGAACTAGGGAGGGAGAAAAGCCAGTACAAGCATAAATTACTACTGATTCAGCCACTGCTCTGGGCAACTGATACTTGACACTGCTGGAACATTTTCAGGAGATTTATGAAAAACATCTCAGAACTGCCCATCCATGGAATAAAAAGGGAAGGCATTAATTTATTAGCCTTAGTCTCCCACTGATTAAAGGTGTCCCCATGGGTATTAACTTACCCCCACCCTAGGCTGGATAATTGTGAGCTCTGAGCAGGTTCTCACACTTTAGCATTAGAGAAGCTGTAGGGCAAGAAGCAAGAAGTGGCCATTGGCTGAGGACACACACTGTCAAATTATACCTCTGTGAAGTTAGTCAAAGGCTGTCTGGAATGTGTTGCCACAACAATGGTTGAATAAGATGTGGGACTGAGAGGATATGAAAGAGAGATGAAAAAGAAGTGTTGGATGCATAGCGTTTATCCTGATTATAATTATTCACCACCTGTGGGAGTATTTAACATGTCTCCTCCACTAGACTGTAAGCACGAAAAGGACAGGAATTGCATGTGTCTGGGTTACTTTTTCTATCCCTGTCACCTAGCACAGTGCCTGGAACATTGTAATCAATTGCTAAAAGTATACTGAAAGAACAGACAGATGGAGGGATGTCACAAAATGAAGGAAAACGAAATTCAATCATCAGATCCATCATTTCTAAAACAAAGTGTTCAATAGTAAACTAAAAATCAGCCCCACCTCCCCCAGTACAGGACAAAATTATCTGGGACTCCCTAAGTTCCTGAGGTCTTCAAGGGGTTGGTTTAGGAATGGTCTAGGTCAGAAGGAATACACTACAGACCCTAACTAGGGCTCAGTTTAGAGAATACCTAAGGGAAGGCAACCCTTCCTGCCTCATTCAGCATGTATTTGGTGTGGTTCTGGAAGATCCACAGGAGTGCTCATTCAGGCACATTTCCTATGGAGTAACTCCTAGCATCTCTTGCATGTCGGAAAGGTCAGTTCCTGAGGTTTCCCCAGTCTGGTGGGATCAGCCTAATTCTGACCTGGCCTCACCAACGAGCCAAGGACTATGGTGCATGAAGTGGCCACCTGATCAGGCTTGAACCGCAATAGGCTAGACAGTAACCCTGCCACTTCAGGACTGGGAGCAGAGTCAGGTGTACTCACTGCCCCCAAAGTGGCCACTCCATTGAGTATCACTTTACTTGGGGTGCACCTTTCTTGTGCCTGTTTTCTTATAGTTGTGGATTGGTGACCCTTTGTCCCTTGAAATTAAATTCAAAGTTTCCAGGACAGTGACTGTGTCAACCTCCATTCTTCAATCAACTCCAATACTTGCAGATGCTGATAATAAAGATAACTAACTATCCATTTCCTTCGTAAAACATTTTAGCTGTGAAAGAAAGTGTTCTGGATTCCTTTCCCATGTTGATCAGGCAGCACATAATACCCTGCTTGTATCTTGACATAACCTGATCTAAGAACCAGTCTGATTAAAGCCATGTCTCCATCCTGTGGAGTTAAGGGCATTTATAGGAAAGAATATATTTGAATGACCATTGTGCAAACGCTATTAAGGCTATTACCCGAAATGGCATTTCCCATCACTTGGCTGCAATTTGTCTGTTTTTGACATTTGCTTCCTTTTCGAAATGCTGTATATAGACTTTTAACTCTAGTAGACCTCCTAGAGAAGGTAAATCAGAGGGTCTTTATGATGTAGTGCCAGGGATCTTTTCTGAAATGAGAAGAGCTTTTTCACAATATATTAAGACCTCTCTCTGATCTACCTGCCAATTCACTGAGCCAGGTAAAAAATGTTGGCAGTCTCCTCTACTTGGACTCTCACTACCTACGGTAATTGTCTAGCAGAACTGGTGTCTATGGATTCCTTCCATCTGCTATGACTTCCTGCAAGAGCCACTGAGAATCTAGGTCTGGTTTACAAGAATGACATGTTGCACCCCTTGCTGTTGGCAGGTACAGCCAGCCTTTTAAAGCAGTCTTACACCTGGCATTCAAATATCTGAGGTCTTTCTGATAATTTAAACAGCTCCCTAGCCTAATTCTAAGGCTTAAAGTTCCCAGGTAGATATTGTTTGACTTGTGTATGTTAAGTGGTTTTACTATAAATAATAATAATAATAACAACAACAACAATAAATTAAAAGGATGGGAGGAAAATTTAGGAGGTTTGGATATGTTTATGGCACAGATCATAGTGATCATTTCATGGAAACGTATTATTTCCAAACTCATCAAGCTGTATATATTTTGTACAGCTTTTTGTATGTCAGTCATATCTCAATAAAGTAGTTTAAAAAATAAATGTAAACTAAATGAGTTTCCATTATTTCAGAATTAGGAACTTCACATAAATAATCAAATTTTTGGCTCCTTTTGAAAAAATCAGAAGCTCTGGCACCACTGGGTCCCCCGTCAGTACCTGAGTGGGGTTCAGCAGTGGCTGCCCTCTGGAAGTGAGTGGACACTCCATTTCGGCAGAGGGTCTATTATGGGTTTACATCTGCATCATGTCCAGTCCAATCCTTGTGTAAAATCCCTGCCTGATCCCTAGGGGCATCAGGGTTTGTGCCTATCGGCAGGGGATCCAAGTAACATTCGTCACCCTTGTAACTGCCCAATCCCTGAAAACACTGCACTTAAAACCTCCAAATTTCAGACAAAATAGTCTTTAGATTTACAGTGCAGAGCTAGTCCAAATAGGATACCCATTCTAAATCTGTGTTCAGTTCTGGGATGAACCGTTACAATAGACAGGGGTCTACCAATTCATGCTAGTAAAGACCCACCTTTATTGGTGGTCCACCTTAGTGAATGAGGATTTTTCTTTCATGTAAAACTTTTCTTGACAACTTATCAACAAATTTACCCCACTTAAAGGAACTCCAACATAGAAAACTCAAAATTTACACTAGGATATGTTCGCTCATTTATCCCATATATATCTATCGTGCGGTTCTGTGGGCTAAGCAATGGTCTAGGCACTGACTTGTTTAAGCTATAATTTATATTCAATAGCACCATGAGTGATAATCAAGTGACAAAAGAGCAGGTCATGAAATCCCAAGTACATTAAGAGCATGTGTTTGTACGCTTTGAGATAAATCGCAGCAATGTTTTCTTGTATCTGTCTTCTAAAGTAAAGGAAATAAAAGCAAAAATAAACAAATGGGACCTAAGGAAACTTAAAAGTTTTGTACAGCAAAGGAAACCAAAATGAAAAGACAGCCTACTGAATGGGAGAAAATATTTGCAAATGATATGACTGATAAGGGGTTAATATCCAACATATATATACAGCTCATACAATTCAACTTCAAAAAAACCCCCAAACAACTCATTGAAAAATGGGCAGAAGAACTGAATAGAAATTTTTCCAAAGAGGAAATGCAGATGGCCAATAGGCACATGAAACCATGCTCAACATCGCTAATCATTAGGGAAATGCAAATCAAAACCACAATGAGATAGCACCTCACATCTATCAGAATGGCAATCATCAAAAAGAACACAAATAAATGTGCTGGCGAGGGTGTGGAGAAAAGGGAATCTTTGTACACTGTTGGTGGAAATGTAAATCTGTGCAGCCACTGTGGAAAACAGTATGGAGGTTCCTCAAAAAACTAAAAATAGATCTACCATATGACCCAGCAATTCCATTCCTGGGTATGTATCTGAAAAAAACAAAAACACTAACTGGAAGAGATACATGTACCCCAATGTTCGTAGTAGCATTATTTACTATTGCCAAGATATGGAAGCAACCTAAGTGTCCATCAACAGATGAATGGATAAAGAAGATGTGGTGTCCACATACACAATGGAATACTACTCAGCCACAAAAATGAATGAAATTTTGCCATTTGCAGCACCATGGACGGACTTGGAAGGCACTATGCTAAGTGAAATAAGTCAGACAGAAATACTGTATGATATCACTTATACAGAGAAAGAAATACTGTATGATATCACTTATATGTGGAATCTGAAAAATATAACAAACTAGTGAATATGACAAGAAGCAGATTCACAGAGAACAAACTAATGGTTACCAGTAGGGAGAGGCAGGAAGGGTAAATACAGAGGTCGGGGAGTGGGAGGTACAAACTATTGGGTTTAAGATAGGCTCAAGGATGTATTACTGTACAACATGGGAAATATAGCCAATATTTTGTAATAACTGTAAATTAAAAGCAAACTTTAAAAATTTTATAAAATTAAAAAAAATATTTTAAGTAAATAGTAATGAAAAAATCATATATGTGTGTGTGAGTGGTTTCTGATAGTTTTTATAGAATGGTTAGTGGCAAATGGAGCAAGTATATACATATATACTCAAAGTACATTAACATATATTTACATGATATATGTTAATATGTTTTATATTATATGAATTTATTTATGAATTTATTTATATAAAGTAGGTTTATTTGTATATTACAGTATATGTTCATTTATATAAATATTTCAAAGTTTATTCAGTATCACCAAGGTGCCAGTAATGATCCTCTGTGTGTGATAGAATTGCGATTGGTCTTTTGCTTCCTTTTGATGATCTGTATTTTTTAAAATCTTTCTTCTATAATGAACTTATATATGGCTTTGAGTTATTTTTAAAGAAAATTATTTATAAAAATTATATGTGTTTCAAGAGTGCCAAAAGTATTGAAGTTTGGAGAAGAAGTATCCCAAGAATAAAGCCTTCTGGTGCTGATATCTGTCTACAGGTCAGTTAGCACTGGCCAATGGGACAAGTTTCTTACTTGGGAGAAGGCAAGTTCTGGATCTAGATACAGTTGCCAGGGTACACCAGGGATGTAGCAGTGGTCGAGGGTGGGCAGAAACTACTGTAGCTGTTAAAAGAAAGTCTGCTTGATAGATAGACCATGATTTCAGACCATTTCAGTGAGGGACAAATGGAAGTCATCCAATAGAACACGTGACTCCAAGGAGGTCCAGCACAGGGGTGCCAGATAGTGAGGGTGAAACCAGCCAACTGGGAAGGAATTCAAAGCATCCATTATGCACGTTCAATGTGCTAAGTACTAAAGATTGCAATATGCATCACAGTGAGGAAACTGAGGCTCAGAGCAGTGGAGGGAACTAGCATTTGGTGAACACAGCCTGCCTGCCAGGCCATTTTACCGTGCACTTTCATAAACATTATGAAAACTGCCCAAAGTCATACCAGTAGTAAGTGGGAGCGTTGAAATTCAAACCCAGGCTTTCTGATTTCATGATCAGTGCTTTCTCCATTCACTCTACTGCCCTGCTGCACCCTCCTCATCATGAAGCACTGTCTCAGGAATCCATCTGAGCTGGAGTCATGGGATTGCCCCCTCCTCAGCTGCTCTTTGCTGAGGTCAGCACTGGCAATGCTGCTCAGACACTGTCCTGAGGGCAGCGTCGACACACAGGCACAAATGCCATTTTCCTCCTATGTCAGGGAAGCAGGAGCCACTCACTATTTCTATCATTTTGCTGGCTCTAATTTCCAACAATGTTTTGCAAGAAAAAAAATGAACCAATTTAACAGAACATTATTCCTACTTCCAAAGGAAATGGTACCAGTGAACAGGTGAATTTTAGGAAAGAAAGAGCAGACACAGATTGTTCCTCTTTGAGTGAATGCCTTCGTGTTATCATATGGCTCCCCTCATTAGCAGCACCAGGTTCAGGTCAGCGGACACGTGCTGGGTGCAGGGGGTCAATGTTGAAGGCATGGTCCTTGTCTCTAAAAGGTTTATACTCTAGCTGTGGAGATAGGGCATAGCCAGTGAAAAGGAACATAGCAAAAGAGGGCACAGATGCAGAGTGTCAGATGAGTTCAGGGAAGAGACAATGTTCTTCTTTTCTGGAAGACACCCTTCCAAACCTGGCTCCCTAGGTTAATAGAGGCCTAGAACTGTCTAGTCCCTAAAAGAAGACTTTTTTGGCCAGACATGTTATACTATACTATGATCATAATATTAAGCAAGCCATTATTAAGTAATAACAAAAGCCAAATTCTGCTTTGACTTGATTTTATACTCAAGACTGAGGATGGGTATTATGGTTTTCATCCATCCATCTTTCCATCTATCCATCCGTTCATCCATTCTCTATCCATTCATCCATCCTTCCATCCATCCACTAGCCCATCCATTCAACCAACCATCCACCTCAACATGTCATACACTGAACTATGTGCTGGGAATCCAAAGACCATGGGGACATGGCCCCTGCCTTCAGAGCACCCACTTTCATCTGGGTTTACTTGGCAACCATACCTGGAATATAAGCACCTCCTACACACAGCTCTTTAAATGATTAAATATCACAAGCATAAATACATCAGTGGTTCTCAGATATTAATGTCAATACAAATCACCTGGGGTTCTTGTTAAACTGCAGATTCTGATTCAGAGCTGGGCAGCGAGATTCCCCATTTCTAATTACCTCCCAGGTAATGCTGATGTTGCCAGTCCTTGGACCACACTTTGAAAGCCAAGGTTTTACAGTACATTGAGATGACATTGAAGTCTGGGCTTTTGAACACCAGAAAGAGTCAATCTTCATAAATTCAGGGGTAAATACCCCACCACCAAGTTCACTTTTCTTATCCTGCTTCAGGGAAACGTCATTACAGAAATGGTTTAGGCTTTAACTTATTATATAACCCCTATCTTTCCCACACAATTTCCCTTCCAAAAATTAAGAGTTCAGTTGATTTTTTTTTCTATCTCATAGAGCTTCTTCAATTTTCTCTCAAGAAAGGCAAACTGTGGCTTCAGAAATCCACTGAGAATTAGAAGCACTTCAGAACAAGGGGGAGGGGATCCGGAGCTAATTACACTAAGCCTGCAGGTTGTGTTAGGAATCCATCACGATCACGTTTGCCTTGTAGTGCAGACCCACAGAGGCACCCGCAATTAATTCTGATGGCTACAAGCCACAGGGTACCTAACAGCTTCTGGGGGGTTAAGAATGAATTAGGGATCTTCCATTTAAAAGGTCCCAGGAAAAAAATGGGGACAGATGCCAGATACGTTTACATTACTTATAGGGCTTAGCAATCATGAAGACTCCCATTGATTTTCTGGCAACGCCACTTTTTAATTTTCCCATGTTTTTAAGTGGCACTTGTCCTTTTGTGCCACAGCTGCATTGCCTTAATGCTACTTTTGCAAATAATGAGAATTCCTTTCTTTCTAAGATTCAGAAATCTTTGGGTGTCATTCTTTCCTAGGAGAAAAGAAATTGGTAATGATCTTCACCATTTGAGGTTGGGCACACATTTTATTTTTTAGTAAAAGATGATTTCACAGCAACACCTCATTAACATTCTGTGTATTTCAAAGTGAATACTACATGATACTGTTTACAAAGCTGGATCGGTACACAGTTTCTAGTTCAATTACAAAAGACCCAAGATATATTTTTTCAGGGCCACACAGAGTGCAATTTAAACTCAAAATCTTTGGGAAATATGCCCACACTCCAAAATGCTTACAGATGTGCCTCTTTTTGGTAAAATAAACTCTTCTTAGGTTTGGTGTTTCCTTGGCACTGTCACAAGATGATTACATCATATTTAATGGTGAATGCATACACGTATACGTATCTGTGTGTGTATATATATATATGGAATATACTCAGCCATAAAAAGGAATGAAATAAAGCCATCTGCAGCAACATGGATGGACCTAGAGATTATCACACGCAGTGAAGTAAGCCAGACAGAGAAAGACAAATATCATATTGATATCGCCTATATGTGGATCTAAAAAAAATGATAAAAATGAACTTATATACAAAACAGAAATAGACCCACAGAAACAGGAAACAAACTTATGGTTACCAAAGGGGAAAGGGGGAGAGGGATCACTTAGGAGTTTGGGATTTTTATATACATATATAAAATAGATAACCAACAAGAACCTACTATATAGCACAGGGGACACAGAGAAGTATACTCGATATTTTGTAATAACCTACAAGGGAAAAGAATCTGAAAAAGAATATATATATATATATGTATATGTATAAAACTGAATCACTTTGCTATATACCTGAAACTAACACATTATAAATCAACTATGCTTCAATTAAAAATTTTTTCTAATTTAATGGTGAGGATAAAGGTGAGCACCACAGTGATTAAAAACAAATCGCATTTGAGCACGACACCATACGAAAGAAAGTTCTCAGAGGATAGAAAAATGGTTTACTTAAATCACTCCACACTAATAAGCACTGTGGGGTTCTCAATGTCCATCGCCAGAAGATGCATTTTGTTAGGGCACATCAGGCTGGGATATGACTCATGGAATGTCACTTCAAGACTATTACAGAATGTGCATATGATATAAACCAGAAAAGGCTGCATTTTAACCTCTGTGACTCATGCATTATGGACTGTGGTTTCAAGAAAAGGTTAGGAATCAGGATGCCACCGGGTGCAGGCTGAACAAACTTTCAGCCAAGAGAAACAGAAGCATCAGCTTCCCAGGAGAGACCATGATGCAGAGCCCCATACATTACCTTAAATACTAGAACTATGTAAGTCTCTGGAGTTACAACTCTATGTAACTATGGATAGTCTCTGAGGGTAGAGGGTTTTGTGTTTTTTTTTCTCTCTCTCTCTCTCTTTTTTTTTTCTGGTGTAAATATTTAAACTTCTCCATAACATTAGAGTTACAACTTACTTTCCTGGAATGAAATTCTAAAACTAATTGACAGCCAAACACTCTGTGGGATTTCTACAAGCCAACAGGTTTGTTTCCATTACGGAACACCCAAAGTTTTTACGTCTCTCAGTTTTTGCTATGTTACTGTTTCCCAGACCTCTAAGAACAGAGGGGCTCTAGTTCTTAGTTAACAAGGAAGGCACCAAGAGCATACTAGGAAGATTCACCTATTATCTGAACTGTCAATTTGAAATCTGCCTGACAGGCGGTGTTATAAAAATTTTTACTAGCATTTGCTTTTGAACACTCTTTCACCTGGGTTTTTCAAAATCAGTTCCCTATGGATATACTACCTCTATTTATGCTTCTTTACAACTAAAGTCTTTAATGGCATCAGAAGTACTCAAGGCTGAAATCCAGCCTGAGAAGGTTATTGTCAAGAAGTGTACTCAGGCTCTACATGTAGACATGAGTTATTGTCAATATCTGTTCAATTATAGTGAAGATGATTTAGAGTGGACAATTGGTTTTTTCCTGCCTAGCATTTTTTTGTTGCCTCCATCTCATCTTTCTAGTGTAATACCACTGCAATTTTTTGGAGGGTGAATTATCTCCATCCTATTATGTACTGTCTGTTAGGGCTCTCAAACTGGATCAGGCATGTGACAGTTCAATCAGAGTGGATGTCAGGAGTTTTGCAGGAACTATAAGAAAAATGGTATTCTCTTTCCCGGTGGGCATGATTTTGGAAAGATCTTTCTACTTTAAAGGTGGAGTCTGGACCTGCGGGGGATGCCCCATGGAGACCGCGAATGGGGCTAACACAGTAGGAGGCAGAGAAATTCAGCGTCATGAGCTGGTAAGAGCCCTGCAGTAAGCTGTGTTTGAAAACAGACCCATCCCCAGATTCTTACTTCTGGAACCAATAATTCACTTTTTGGCTTAAGATGCTCTGGACCAGGAATTCCATAGTTTCTTACAGATATCCAGAATTGTCAGATTTTTCTACCAAGTATTAAGAATTGTTCATTATTTTGTCACTTGTCACTTATAGTGAAATTTCAATGAGCTGTCTCAAGGAAGACAGAAGGGGGGGCAAACATTTTGAATTTAGATATATTCCCCTGTTTTCACTTTTTCACAACTTTCATCCTTTTCTTTTTCTCTCTCATCAAATATTTTGTCAGGATTAAGATGCTAATAAGCACTTCAGTGAGTTGATTAGGTTGTCACTACTTTTTTTTTTTTTTAATGTGTCTCAGCATAGTTCCTGGTGTGCTGTTAGTGAAATTGTCAAATTGGGGCAAGAGAAGAAGAACATAGATGACTTATCGGTTTGATAAGTAAACAACTGAGAGTTGGTTGCATTTGTTTTTAATAGAATGATGATGATGATGATAATAATAGCTAGCCTTTCTTGAATGCTTTCTGTATGGGGAACACAATGCAAAGTGCTTGACATTAACTCATTTTATCCTTAAACCTACTTAGGAGGCAGTGGTGTGCTGACAAACCAATGCTGGCGGAGGGGGAGTGTGATATTTTGATTTATGATATGAAATATATATTTGGTCTTTGTCCTTGTTTCTAGCACAGAGCTCCTAAAACCCTTGGAATTTCTAAAGTGCGGAGAGTGATGAAGGTGTCTTTTGTTATGTTAATGAGGTGACTTTTGGAATGCTCCTTGATCACTTAAGGATGAGTACTGGTCAGCAGAGGAACCAGCCACTTGATTAGAGAGTCGGAACTTTCAGTCCCATCCCCCTGACCTCTGGGGATGGGGGAGAGCCCAGAAGTTGAGTCAATCACTCAGTGCCAATGAGTTAATCAACGATGGCTATATAATGAAGCCTCCACAAACACCTAAAAGGACTGGGTTCAAAGAGCTTCCAAGTTGGTGAACACAAAGGGATTTGGGGAGAATGGCCCACTCCAAGAGGGCAGGGAAGCTCGGCGCCCCTTCCCACATACCTTGCCCTGTGCATCAATTCTATCCTGCTGTTCCCGAGTTATATCCTTTTGTAATAAACCAGTAATCCAGTAAGTACAGTGTTTCTCTGGGTTCTGTGAACCACTCTAGCAAATTAATCAAAACTGAGGAAGGGGTCTTAGGAACCCCTAAGTCAGTCGGTCAGAAGTAGGTGGGGCAGGAAGGAAGGCAGTCTTGGACTAAACCCTTAACCTGTGGAATCTGATGCTATCTCCGGTAAATAGTATCAGAATCAAGTTGAATTGTAGGACACCCAACTGGTGTCCCAAGCATTGCTTATTGGTATGAGGGAAACCACCTCCCCCCACAAACACATACACAATAGAATTGGGTCCAGGAACCTAATTTAGGGAGGGAACCCTGGTTTACAGAGTTTGCCAATTTATACCACAATTCTGTGGTATAAATACTCTCACCAAGGCTGATTTCAAGCAGCCAATGGTTTAAACATTGGCTTAAAAAATTCTTGCATACTTAACAATTAGGCCTTGGTAGCTAGTATAACAGACTCCAATACAACACTGGAGGAACCAGAATCCCAGAGACCATGCAACTTACCCAAACCCAGCAGTTTGTAAACCCTGGTTTGTGCTACTCCAGAGCCCACACTCAATCTCTACATCCCTTTCTCATCATGGGGCAGGTTTTCACTGTCTATCTGAGAAAAGCATATGGGAAAGTATTTCAAATATCCTTTGCATTTAGATAAATTATATTTAGTGGGACCATTTAAAGAGCATTTGAGTTATCTGTATTTTATGGATAAAGGGAAAGACTTTATATTAAATATGGCATTTGTATTAACCACTATGAGTAACAGTCACCAAGCTCTTCTGCTACAGAATGTTTTGAAGATAATTTTTCTATGTCTAGTATGTCTGGGAATGTTAACGAAAATTGAAGAAATGATTAAAAAAGAATGGAGCACCACTTAAGGATGATTTATCAGCATGTTTCAGCTCTGAACCCTATCCTAATTCAAGTGTTGCCATGTTTCTTAATCTTACTACAAGCCTTTCCAAGAGGTTTCCAGGAAATTTATGTGTGGGTTTTGAGCCCATGAAAACTACTGAGTTAAAACCATGGATATAAAATCATTGTAATTGTGTGTGTGTGTATGTGTACGTCTATGTGTGTACATCACTACCAAATATTCCCATACTATGGAAAATTAAGTAAATTATAACTGATAAGATATAACCCACAGTACTTCCCTTTCATCACCCATGCAGGCCTGACTACAGAGTCTTTCTTGACTCACAAGTAAAGGATTTTGCATATATTGTTTATTATTTCAATCTAAGTCTGAAAACCACAACAAAGTAAAATTGATAACAATTATAAATATTAGAAAATTGACATCTTAGCACAGCAGAGCTATTAGGGTTCACTAGATAACAGGCATGAAAGCACTTTGGAAAATTCAAGGCACTGTACAAATGTGACGAATTAGTACTGAGTAAAAAAAAAAACTCAAAGATAATTTCTCCACAGCTCAATTTATACACCTTATTTTCAAACTGCAAATTTATAACAAAGTAGAAACTTCCCTACTAAATACACATAATAGAAGAACTAATAACTAAATGTGGCTCTAGGAGCTATATATTTTGTGTATATTTTAAGAAGCATCATTTTAGTGTCGACTGAAAAACTGCACAATGTGAGAGCTGTGAGTTAAGTTTTATTTGGGGCAAAATGAGGGCTATAGCCCGGGAGACAGTATTTCAGAGAGCTCTGACAAACTGCTTCAGAGAGGCAGGCGGGAAGGTCAGTATATATGTGATTGTGGTGAAGGGGATACAGGCAATCAAGCACATATTTTTACAGAAGGTTGCTGCTAGTCTCGTGAAGGTTACTGCTACTCACAAGGAGCAATTTTTACTATGAAGGATTTTAGTGTTTTTCTAGATATGAGGAGATGCAAGAATTGGGCTCATAAAGTCTTCTCCTGAAAACGTCTAACTATCTGAAGGTCTGTTCTGCCAGTTTTTCCCAGAGCACAGAGTGCCACATTCCTGGTCTCCACGCTGAACTCCTTTCAGGGTGTGCTGAGGGTCAGTGATCGCAGCAGCTTGTGATTTAATCCTTGTAGCGGCAGATGGCAAGTGCCAATTTTTAGCTGGCACTAGTTTTTAGGAACCTTGATCATACCTCCATCCCTTAATAAAGGTATTATTTCTCTATAGGAACTAAGATAGAATTTTATATGTGAATATTTAGGTCAATTGTTGAGTTTTAAAGACCTCATACCATTAAGAATTTATTGTTAACTTTATTTAGGTAGGATAATCACATTGAGATTATATTTTTAAAACATTTCTTCTCTGTTGGAATTACATAATAAAATATTTATAGATGAAATAATATGGTGTCTGGAATTTGCCTCAAAATATCTGGGGAGGGAGATGTGAGTGGAGGGCATAGATAAAAGAAATTGGCCATATGTTGATAAAAGTTGAATCTGTGCTGATGGACACATGGAGTCTGTTTACTAGTGAAAGAGTTTTTATATGTTTGAAGCTTTCCATAATAACAGTTTAAGAAACCCAACTTCTACCAATATTTCAAACACTGTAGAACGTTTCTAAGGGCTGAATAAAAGGATATGGGAAGGATTCATTGCCAAAATACCCACTTTTACTGACCTTACTGACCGACTTTTGTCCATTCTAGTCCCTACTCTCACATTGCTGCCAGAATTATATTTCTAAAACTTAAATTTATGGGCTCCCCTGGTGGCGCAGTGGTTGAGAGTCTGCCTGCCGATGCAGGGGATGCGGGTTTGTGCCCCGGTCCGGGAAGATCCCACATGCCACGGAGCAGCTGGGCCTGTGAGCCATGGCCGCTGAGCCTGCACGTCCGGAGCCTGTGCTCAGCAACGGGAGAGGCCACAACAGTGAGAGGCCCGCGTACCGCAAAAAAAATAAGATAAAATAAAATAAAGAAAATATAAATAACTTCTACAACTCAACAACAAAAAGGCAAACAACACAACACAATTAAAAAAATGAGCGTAGGACCTGAATAGACTTTTCTAAAAAGAAGATATACGAATGGCCAGCAAATACATGAAAAGATGCTCAACATCATTAGTCATTAGGGAACTGCAAGTCAAAACTACAAGGAAATATCACTTCACACCCTGTAGCATGGCTATAAGAAAAACAACAACAATGATAACAAGGGCTGTTGAGGATGTGGAGCAATTAGAACATGCATATGTTGCCAACAGGAATGTAAAATGGTGCGACCACTGCGTGCAATAACTTGGCAGTTCCTTAATAAGTTAACACAGAGTTACCACATGACCCAGTAATTCCATTTCTAGGAGTATACCCAAAAGAATTGTAAAAAGTGTTCAAACAAAAACTTGTACACAAATGTTCATAGAGACACTGCTCACAACGGCCAAAGGAGGAAACACCCAAATGTCTATTAACTAATGACTGGATAAAAAAAAAAATGTGGTATAATACAAAGGAGCATTATTCAGCCATGAAAAGGAATGAAGCACTGATACATTCTACAACATGGGTGAAACTCGAAAGCATGCTAAGTGAAAGGAGCCAGACACAAAAGGTCACATGTTGTATGATTCCATTTATAGGAAAGATCTAGAACAGTCAAATCCATAAAAACAGAAAGCAGATCGGTGGTTGACAGAAGCTGGGGGGATGTGCTTAGTGGGTGTGGGGTTTCCTTTTGGGGTGATAAAAATCTTTTAGAAATAGATAGTGATGCTGGTTGCATGACATAGTGAATGTACTAAATGTTACTGAATTTACACATTTAAATGGTAACAATGGTAAAGTTTATGTTATGTGTATTTTACCAAGATAAAAAATGATGTTTTCCAAGTCCACTTCCAGATATTATATTTGGGGGCACCTGGTATGGGGCCTAGGTGTATGTAGTTTTCATACATACCCAGGCAATCTGGTGTAGGTGGCCTTGGGAACATACTTTGAGAAACACTGATATACTGTTTCTCCAGTTATTTAATTATTTCCATGATAAAAAGCCTCATACTACATAATTTAGCATGGAAAATGCCTGAGACATCACACACTACTCTTCCAAAGTTCTTACTTCTTAAGATGGAAAACAGTTAACAACTTTAAATGATATTTCTCCAGGGCCTGGTTACATAAGCATTTGGACTCCACACTCAAAATGTCCCATGACATCTGGAATCACAGTCCTGTTACATGATCGAGGCTCATCTCTCCTATGCCCCTGATATCCTTTTCCTCTCTCTCATGCTTCAATACTTTTTTCTACTGTTTCCTTCCTCACAGCCTAAAACCATGCAGAGGTTTCTGTGTCTTAATAAGGGACCTTCCTTGATCTCTGCTCAAATCCATACAGAGCCAAGATCCTTGAAAAACCACTGGGTGTCTTCTCTCTCTACTTCCCTCTGCCTTCCACCTCCCAACCCGTATCCTGATTTAATCCTCAGAGCAGCCCTAGGAGACTTGTACTATCTTTATTCCATTCTACTATGAAGAAAATGAGTCCTAGAATGATTAAGTAACTATTCAAGTTCATATAACCAGCAAATGTTAAAGAAAAAAAAATCAAATGCAATCTCTATATCCCAAACTCTTAAACAGATCAGGGATATAATAAGCTCTACCAGGATATAAGCTCCATGAGAACAGGAGCTTTGTGCCCTAAAAGAATACATTCTTTCCCTTGAATCTATAAGAGTACCTTAATCGATGCTCAGTGAATACTTATGGACTCAAAACAGCATATCAATGATAGGTAAAGCTTTGAGAGTGGAGGATATTTAAGGAAGAAAATCCAAGTTCAATAGGGCTTGATCCATTTAGAGATGTAACAGTTTGCAAATGGTTAAACTCAAGTAAAGTCATCCTGATTTGGAAGTCTGCCACCATTTTCGTCCCAGGGAATTTTGTTGGGTGGCAACTGGAAACTTGCCCACGAACATTCAAAAACCTCTGGTCTGAGACACTTGCATCTACATTAGCGACAGAGACGTGAAAAGTTCAGAAGAAAGGACTCTAAATTGTGACTTAGTTCTTTTTATTAAAGACAGAATCTGAAACAGGAAGGAAGATAAGAGAGGGTAGCTTCTACATGGTATTTATCTTAACATATCAGTCTAAGAAAGTATATAAACGCATTTGAAGGTTGTGCTTCTACAAACTACCTTTTTCATTCTTGTTTCAATGTAAATGCCTAGTATTATCCATAATTAATTAATTACCTATTCTAAACAACTAAAATTAAATAGTCTAAATATTTGCACCCTGTGGTATAGGAGACAGAATGGAGGTATGAGCATCAGGATGAAATAAAAAACATAGGAAAGGAGCTTAGTTCATTGGACTGTAAAATCTATCTAATTTGCAAAACTGATTTGGCTTGCATTGTCTTATTTAAGATGGTCTAATTTTCACTGAGCCAGGCATTGTGCCAGATGACATAGATGAAAACACAAAGCAGAGTGTTCCCTACCATGATGGTCTTGCAGCTTCATGAGGTAATGTTTCACTATAGCTAAAAGATCTCAAAACCCCTAGAACAAAACCCAATTTCAGATGTGTAAGGATTATCCAAAATACAGGCTAAAGTGAAAAATCTCTACTTCCCAACCTTCTTTCACTACATGCAAATATTTTCCTCCCATGTCACCCGACAACTGGAACATGGATTTCAAGAATAGGACAGGAAGGTTATCCCACACTGACAGAGCTGCAAGCCCTCCTCATCTTTGCTTCATTTTTCAGACACTTAGCTACTCTTCCCTCTGTTCTCTATTACCCTTAACCTTAATGCTTCCACCTGAAGTACCACAGTTGAACCCAGACTTTGAAGAGAATTCCAACTAAGGAACAAAACCATGTTCTAACTATTGTCAGTGATATCTTGAAAAACTCAGAGTGGGCAGTGATTGGAAGGCTCCAGAGCACTGTCTCAGGACGCCAGCACACAAAGTGTGTTTTCTGTTGCAGTGTTCCAAGGAAATATTTTTCTTGCTAGTCACTGGAACAGCTGGTTGGGGATTTCCCTATTTTGTTAGACTGAATTAACTTGGCAAGAAAAATAGACGAATCTTTTAAACCCTCTTCCCCTCCTTCCCCCCACAAGTCAGCTGTACCTCAGGGAAGGTAAAAAGCAAATAAGAAGTCAGACTGTGGTTATTCATCTACAAATGACTCAGATGACTGGGTCTCCCTTTCTGGGTTTCCCACCACCATGTAAGGAGGTTAAACAGGAAAAAAAAAAAAAAAAAATCCATGTTACCAGCTACATACTCAAATGCTTCTGCTCTCCAAAGACAATGAAATTCCATTCCAGGACTTAACTCCCCAAAAGGAGGCCAGATTGGTTATACAGATGGTATGTGCCCTACCTTCAATTTGTTCCTCCACCCCCACTTCACCCTGCTCAAAGTTATTAATGATGGCCATATTTCTCCAATGCTAACCACTCATTAATTTTTTTCATTCAACAAGTAGTTTAGTTGTTAACATCCACTATATGCCAGGCATAGTGATGAGAATTATAATACTGAGAAAACTCAGACAGGGGCTTATAGTCTGTTGGAGAAGAATGACATTGGTTAATGTGTAACACAAATGAGAACATAAGCTGTGTTGGTCAAGGAAAAATACAGTGTTATGACAACTTACATAAAAGGACCAGATATGGACGGAGATGGGTGTAGCTCAAGGAGACAGAGCTGAAGGATGAGTCAACCATGTGGAAGTATGCAGGAGAAGGGTGAGATCTAGGCAGAGGAAACAGCATGTGCTAAGGCCCTGTGACATGAGGGAGATTGGCATGTTAGAGAAACTGAAAGAAAATCAGAGAGGGTAAAATTCAGAGGATAAGGGGGAGAGTAATGCAAAATGGAGCTAGATCTACCAAAACAGAGACCTATTAGAACTAATGGGTGAGTTCAGCCAGGTTTCAGGATATAAGATCCATGTATAAGATTCAGTTGAATTTCTACACACTAGCAATGAACAATCTGAAAATGAAATTAAGAAAATTTCATTTACAATAACATCAGAAAGAATAAGATACTTAAGATTAAATTTAACAAAAGAAGCGTAAGACTTGCACATTGAAAACTAGGAAACATTGTTGAAAAATTAAAGAAAACCCAAGTAAATGGAAAGGCATCCCACGTTCATGAATTGGAAGATTTAATATCAAGATGGAAATATTCTCCAAACTGATCCACAGATTCAACACAATCCCTACCAATATCCTAGATGATTTGTTTGCAGAAATTGACAAGCTGATCCTAAGATTCATATGGAAAATCAAGGAACTCAGAATAACCAAAATAATGGAAAAGGAAAACAAGTTGAGAGACACATACTTTCGAATTTCAAAACTTACTACAAAGCTACAGTAATCAAGGCAGTGTGATACTGATATGAAGATAGACATAGATCAATGAAACAGAGTTGTGAATCCAGAAATAAATCCTTTCACCTTTATGGTTAATTGATTTTTGACAAGGGTACCAAGACAATTAATATGAAAGGATAGTCTTTTCAATAAATTGTTCCATAGCAACTGGATATCCATATGAAAAAGAATGAAGTTGGACCTCTACCTCACACCATATACAAAAATTAACTCAAAACATATCATCAACCTAAACAAAGAGCTAAAACTGTAAAACTATGAGAAGAAAACATGGGAGTAAACATTTTTAAGCTTAGATTAGGCAATGGTTTCTCAGATATGACACCAAATTCACAAGTGACAAAAGAAAAAATAGATAAATTGGACTTCATCAAAATTACAAACTTTTGTGTTCCAAAGTACAAAGGAAAGTAAAAAGGCAACTCACAGAATGGGAGAAAATATTCTCATATCATGTATCAGATGAGGGACTTATATCTAAATATGCTCTTAGAACTCAACAATAAAAAATACCAACAATCTAATTTAAAAAATAGGCACAGTCTACACTAAAAAAAAAAAAAAAAGAATCTAGACACAGATTTTACACTCTTTACAAAAATTAAATCAAAATGGATCACAGACCTAAATGTAAACGCAAAAGTATAAAACTCCTGGAAAATAACATAGGAGAAATTCCTAGGTATAGCAATGACTTTTTAGATATAACAACAAAGGTATACTCCATGAAAGAAATAATTGATAAGCTGAACTTCATTAAAATTAAAAACTTCTGCTCTGCAAGAGGCAGTGTCTAGAAAATGAGAAGACAAACCACAGATTGGGAGAAAATATTTGCAAATGATGTGCCTGATAAAGGTCTGTTCTCTAAAATATACAAAGAACTCTTAAAACTCACACTCACACACATACATATTCTTTATACTCTTAAAAAATATTTGATTAAATATGGGAAACCTTAAAAAAGAAAGGCTGTTTAGAATAAAATGAGGGTGTATTCAAGAACAGGAGTGCTAAGTCTACAACTTTGGTTTTCATCTTTTCTTTTCCCCCTTTTTAAAATTGAGATACATACAGGTAAATGTATGGATCTTAAGCATACAGTTCAATGACAGAGTCACACATCTGTATAACCCAGATTACACAGGTATTATTATTTCTCTTTCTGAGGTGATGAAAATGTTCTAAAATTGACTGTGGTAATGGTCACACCTATCTGCAAATATACTAAAAAACCACTCTACTTTAAAGGGATGAATTTTATGTCTATAAATTATATCTCAATTTTTTAAGTGGGGTTAGAAAGGTGGGGAGATACTAGACCTTTTCAGGTCATATTAAGTGCAGAGGTACTGAGTTTCCCTGCCTCAACCAAAAGATGACTGAGCAGGCTCAAAACGTCCTTGCAGCAACCTGAGCCTTGGAAGAGAGAACTGTCCAGAATATCTAAATGGTGCAGTTCACATATGGTCGGGAAAGGCTGGGTTTCCGTTGCCTGTGGATGGACCGTCCACTGCTCTTCTCTTCCCGGAAGTAGGATCTTCACTTCCGTGTGAGGCTCACCCCGGGTCAGCGGGACTGCATGCGGCAGCCGGCGGCTCCCAGGGCCGGGTTCTCCGTCGGAGAGTACCTGGCACACGCTTCTTGTCTTATCTGGGCTCTTGTTCCTCTGCCCGGCTCATCGATTTTTCGTAAAACAAGCAGGAAATCATAACCTTTTGGGTCACACACGTGACCCTGCTACTCAGCTGAAGTGCAGGTCTTTGCCCAGCTGCTCCCTGCCCGGCTTCCTGTGGTGGCAGATACTGATTTTTCTCATGACAAAGCAAGTATTCACCCGTTCTGGAAGGCTGAGAATTTTTAATCCCCTGTTTCCGGGGAAGTACTGTGATACTGACAACCCCTTTAAGTAAAATGTTATAGAAGGAAAAACTAAATAAAGTGACTGCTGTCTGGGCAGAGGAGAGAGAGAGAGAAAGATGGTGATATTTACATAGACCTGACAGGTATCCAAAATAGAAAAAGTAGAAAGAAGGTTTTAAAAAGCAAGCATCTCAGATGGTCCTCCAGGGAAGGAATTCCCTGTAGCCAGGCTCTAGGTACTTTTCAAATAAAAATCCAACCACCACAAGAAACAACTCATTGTCCAGTCATCTGGCACTGTGGTGACCGACCTTGAAGTACTGGTGACTAAATCACACACTGCCGTGGGTAGAAGGAGAAAAATCTCCCCTTTCTTTAGCAGTGATATTGAATGTGTAATGGCTGCTTATGTGGAGGAAATTGGCTTCAGCAAGTGGTTCGGGGAAAAAAGAAACAGTTAGTAGCCTTCGGAATGAACGGATCTGCAGCCGTTTGAACTGTGTGAACAAGTCTGTGCAGGCAGACAGGAATGGGGTGAGGTCTCTGTGCGCCCTCACCCTCCACTGACTTGCCTCCTTGGTTGTGCAAGGAGCTGGCAGATTTGCCTCACCTCAGCACAGCACCAGTCAACCCAAGGCTGCAAATTTAGCTCTCTCCCCGCCCTCCCGGGAGCGGCAACCTGCAGGTCCTCATAATGTTCTCCTCCTATTGGCCTCACTGCAATTGACAGAGATAAAGAGATCAGCGCTGAAGAAAGACATCTGCAATGAACACTGAAAATGAAGGGAGTTGACCAGTGTACAGTGACACAAGGTGTGGCCTCAGCCAGGACCCAGAGACGCTCTCTGCACGTGGTGTAGAGGAGATGAAT
The DNA here is from genome assembly GCF_003676395.1 of Aethalodelphis obliquidens. Classification (NCBI taxonomy): domain Eukaryota; kingdom Metazoa; phylum Chordata; class Mammalia; order Artiodactyla; family Delphinidae; genus Aethalodelphis; species Aethalodelphis obliquidens. Next base: position 26,080,334 of record NW_020837954.1, on the reverse strand, counting down.
GGCATCCTAGCAAACAGCAGGAAACCTGGGCCCGAGGACCTTGCAATGTCCTCATTTTGAGACCATGACATTTTACTGATAGAGTTCAAGAGGATGCTCTTTTTTTAAAAGACGGGATTAGCAGGTATGACAAACTGGGCAGAGGCAGGCATGAGCTCCCTGCATTCGGCTCCCATAAAATACCAGTGTCTTACTCAGACTCTGAGCTAATAGCCTCAGGAAAAATAATTTATGCCATTCAGGACAACTCATACAGATGAAATGTGGAACCTGTTTTAGCCAGCTTTTTTTTTTTTAAGGCAACTTTTCTGTAAATCAAACCACCTTGAGAAATAAATCCTATAAACACTGTTAAGTAATTGCCAAAAGCTCTTCAGCAGAGCAGTTCCCCACACCACCAACCTGCCCTTTCCCAGAACAGCTTCACACTCTTCCTGAAGCACAACGAAAACCTAAGTGCGTCTTGCCTTTGGTCGTGTGGCATTGTGATTCCTCTGAATGGCACTCTCTTCAGCACTGGGTTACACCGAGGAAAACTCAAGAGAGCTGCAAAAGGTGTGCAACCCAAGCACTGGCAAACATGGAAGAGGCAACACAGTCAGTGTTTGTAGGACATACCACTTTCCAAGCTGTTCTAGGGGAACATTCTTCAGTGACTTCAAAGGGCTAAATGTTTACAACATTTACTGAGGGCCTACTAAGAGCCGGCCAGTGTGACAAAAGATTTACAAAATGAGGTTGACAAAGATTTACAAAATGAGGTTGAGTGGGCTTTGGGATAACTTAAGGCTGAGCTCTGTCTTCTTATTGCTGTCACTGTTAGAAGGTGGACAGTGGTTTTCAGTACTGAAACCAACGGATGACAGGTTCTATACAAATAAGGCATAATGATGTTGATCCTTCTATCTGAAAGACTCAGAAGTAAAAAGTTCCTAGAGGCAAGTAATTTGCTTAAAGATTAAAGTTTAACATTGAAGAAAGCAACAAAATCTAGAACTTTAGTGGTGGTGTCTGACATTTGTTTTTAAAAGCAGCCAACAAATATTTACTGAATACATACTAAGTTTCTGGAATGATTTATAGAAGCATATGAAGCAGTTAGTCTCTGCTATTAGGGGCTTAAAGTCATGTGGGAGGATTTCACATAAACACACACAAACACAATCCAACAATCCAAAATATCATGTAATCTCCAAATGAATGGCACTGTAGGAAATAATAATACAGGAAGTAATACAGGAGTTGCAAGAGGGAAGATTGCAGAGACCTTCATGGAGAGTTCCATGTAAGAGAAAGAAAGAATGGACACTGTACCTGCCAAAGGGGCAGGATTCATCTGAGCAGAGATGAAGGGAGAAGTTATTCCAGGCAGGAGTGGAGTGATGGCCAGGCATAAAAGGCAGGAAAGTAAAAAGTGGATCCAGTCAACAGTGAGCCAGCGGACTAGCCATGGCAAAGGGGGTGAGGATGCAAATGGTGGCTCTTATGCCTGGAAAAGTAGGTTGGGTCAGACTGAGGACATCAAGGGGTACATAATATACATATATCTTATTGCTGGTGATGTTAACCTTGATCCCTTTGTTAGGGTGGTGTCTTCCTGGTCTCTACATTGTAAAGTTACAAAAATTAATAGGTACAACACAATTTTAAGTTTAATCTGTATTATTAATATTTTCCCATTATTAACTCTACCTAATCAACAAAACAAGAAGTCAGATCCTGATTTGTAGCATTTGCCAGTTTCTGTGGTGTAAATACCCCCACCACGGCTGGTCATGAGCTTCCAATGTGACACCACTGAAAGGGGAGCTGGGAAGGGACACACAGTGCACATCATTATGTAGTACGCCCATCATCCAGATGCAATAGATGTACGTAACCTCCAGAGCGTAGATAATAGGGACACGTAGCACAATAAGTAGGAAGTGATGAGTATATATGACCTTTGTTTAGAAGAAAATTTATTTGTGAGTTTATAGAATTTAATTTTTAGTAGTGGCTGTGTTTAACAACTGCCTCACAAAATTCCTGAAAATGTCACAGTTGGCTTTCATGACCTAGTAGGAGCGACTCCAGACACCACTGCAGGCACTGTTACCTGTACCCAGGTGGCCCTCCCAGGGAGGGCATCTTGTCGCAAAGTTGAAAGTGAGCAGCAAAATCTCTCTTAGATCCTTGTGGTCGGGCATTTGTTCCAACCACAGGAAATGTGTGCTTTAGCTAGAAAGAAGAGTAGAAGTGGTTGTGTTGGTTCTTCATTCTAAGATATGGCTGCCAGGTACCTTTGCCAGATGAGGTGTTTAAGACATATGTCTCTCAGTGTGGAAGGATCTGTGGTGAGATGTTGGGACTAGGAAATAGGAAACAAAACCCCAGTTTTATACCTACTACTTGCTTGGGGAGAAATTTCAGTTCTTTCTTTTTAACTATTTTTTACTGTGGTAAAATATACATAATACAACATTTATCATTTTAACCATTTGTAAGCATACAATTCTGTGACATTGAATACATTTGCAATGTTTTCAAGTCCCATCTATGTTGTAGCATATAAAAAAGTTATTAATTTTTATAACTCAATATGATTCCACCACATTTTGTTTATCTAGTCAGCTGTTGAGGGACACTTGGGTTTTTCCCCACCTTTTGGCTGTTGTGAATATGTGAATAGATATTGCTTCTATGAACGCTGATGTACAGAGATCTATTCAAGTTCACGCTTTCAATTCTTTTGGATTATGTACCTAAGAGTAGAATTGCTGGATCTTATGGTAATTCTGTTTAACTTTTTGAGGAACAGTGAGAAATTTCAGTTCTTTATCCTCATCCATCCATATCCATCCATCCATCTCATCCTCATGAGATGATTGCTAGTAGGTATATAATAAATACACAGACATGAGCCATGTTGGTAAAATGCCTGGCCTAGTATCTGGACAAGGTAGTAGGTACCTTTCTATATTTGTCTATCAATCGATCGAGCGATGTAGATAGATACATATAACACAGATATATGTCTGTATATGTGCATTTGTATTTTTTAAATTAGCAGACGCTTCTGGAATGCTTACTAAATGGCAGTACTTTACATGCATTAATACATATTAATTCATTTAACTGTCATAACAATCCTGAATGGTAGGTAGATGTTACTGTTATTATTGTTGTTACTATTATCCTTGTTTTGTTATAGACGTGTAGACTAAAACATAGGGAAGTTATGTAACTTGCCCAAGGCCAAAAAGCTACTAGGAAGTATAGTAGCCAGGATTAACCCCAAGTTGTCCACCACCATAATTAATACGTGTTTTCAGACACTATAAAGTGTTACTTTTCTTCCTCATTTAGAGAAGAGGCATGAAAAAGAAACACAAAACACCATGTTTCTAGGCCTATGGCTCTTCTGCCAGCACATCCCACAAAGCAGACTATTGAAAGACCAGCGTGTGATGGTTACAGTGAGTTTCTGAACAGGAGGTGTGGGGACTATGGAACGAGAGAGCCCTTACGATGAAGCTGACAGAGGAGGAAGCAGCACCCTTTGCTGGGAAAGCTCCGTTGAGCCCTGGCAACTGGGGACTGGTGGCCGTGGAGGGTTGACTCGATGAAGCTTCCTGGTTGCTCCTCCACTGACTGACCAGTTTTGCTGGCAGGTCTCTCTGCCCTGACATGATTCAATTCCATTCTACTATGATATAAAGGAACCATAGGATATCAGATCAGATGACTTCCTTTATGTTTTCAAAATTAGGAAAAGCAGATATCAGAACCGGTAGTTTTCAAACTTTCTGAGGGGGAGCAAGAAGCCTTTTTTTGTTCTTTCGGTGGTGCTCTGCCTTTGGGGACTCTTTCAGTGGCTCCCGAAAAATCTCCTAAAATGCAGGGGTTTCATGGTACAGATGGAAGATTACAGTTCCATTTTAAATGCCTCATCATATAGCTGAGGACCTGAAAAACAGAAAGGTAAAGTGATTTTCCCAAAACCACACAGCAGGTACAACCAGGCTGCAAATCTGCTTTGTGCCTCACATCCTGGTGTTATCGACTTTGGTGCTCACTGAGGACTGGCTGGGGAGAGAAAACATGGTGTCTGTGAGCCAGGGAGTCCCTCACACCTCTCAGCTGGTGACCCACTGGCCAAAGTGGGAATTCACCCGCCAATCCCAGGGCACAAGCAGGAGGAACTGGCAATTCCTGGTCAGCAAGTCCCAGCCTTGATGAAAGGTCCCTGCTCTGTTTGCAGAACAGCTGCTGAGACAGAGGGATCATATCTTATTGTAATGGAAGCTGTTTTAATGTATGCCTCGCCCATCTGTCTTCCATAAAGGTACAACAGCCTTCCCTCTTTATCTGGCTGGAAGGTACAGTTATTTTTACTGTCAGGCGCATAAAACATATAGAGCCACTTGAATGGGCTTCTTTGGAATGCACAGAGAGTAGCTGCTCAGCACAAAGCAACTCAACTATTCTGCAAAGTTTTCATAATTCATGAAACCTGTTATTCGTGGAGGTTTTTCTTGAGACTCCATCAATAATCCCAGATTGCTTCTATGAGGAGCAGAGAAAGAAGACAGTGCTACTTTCCTTATGGGTCCGCCTATCTGATCTATTTGTCTCATCCAACCAAATATGTACACAGGATTCTCTCTCGATTGCTAACTCGCCTAGCGGTAACCTGTTTCTTGCCCCGGATTCTGGGTGTTTTGGAACAAGCTGTTTAACTATCTCGGGTCTCAGTTTATCATTTCATGTAAAGGACAAGTCTGGGTGTTGTCATGAGGACAACATTCAGTTAATGTTTATAAACCATGGTGATGTTCTCAGATGAAAGATGTTCAGTGAACATAAAAATACTCAGCTATGATGATTAATGCATGGTCTTTGCCAATGAGATTATTTAAATGATGGAACAGTGGCTACTATTTTAATCTATAGACTCTCACTAAAGTTTCAAAGCACTTTCCCGACAATAAATCACGGCAAGTGTTATTTAATCCTCACTTTAGAGACCAAGAAGTTGAAGCCCCATAATGCATGTGCTTTCCTCACGGGCAGGGGTTAAATTTAACTGTGAAAAATTATCAGTGTTGCTTCTCTTTCAGGACACTGTGCACCAGACTCGGGAGTTTTGTAAAATACCCTGAGCTGATGCATTCTCCCTGGAGGAGGATGGAAGCGCCCACAGGAAATCCACTTAGCAAGCATGTATTGAGTCCTGGAGATACAAAGATGAGGGATTTAATGTACATTCTCAAAGCCCTTACGATACAGAGAGAGGTAGAGGAGCAAGCGCGCACGATCAGACATTTAGAGCCACACGTGCAAACAGAGAAGAGAGGGTCCAATGGACAGTAAAGGAGTGTAGGGACAATATTGAAAGTGATGTTTTGTTTGTTTGCAAATGTGCTTTGTTCATGAGTCTTCATTTAGGTTCCCTCAGAAGCAGATGCTGGGGCAAGGATTTGAGGTTTATCCGCGGTTTATTTGGAAGGAAGGTGAAGAAAGCATCACTGGGTGATGGGAAAGTGAGACAGGTACGGGAAGGCAGCTATCATTGCTGGCAACCAGGATGGTTTCTGGGGAAACACACACCTCAGAGCCATCCCCGGAAGGGGCAAGGTTGCTGGAGTGTTTATACTCCAACTCCTATCAGCTAGTGAAGGGGGACTGCTCCTGGGGGTCAGGAATTCTTGCCTGGAGTGTGTAGCAAAGTGGGCTGCAGACACCAGAGAAAGTCTCTGGATAAAGAAGCGGTAGCTATTGGGAGTCCTGTGCACTTAGGGATAAGGGTGAGGGGTACCAGCGGGGCATAGTGACTGCTCCACCTTTTAAAGAAAACCACCACTGGAATGCAAAGTACTATATTCTCTGGCACATGGTCTTGACTCTCTGGTTTAGAGATAATCATTTAACTGTCCATTTCAGTCAGTAGAGCACAGTTGCTATTAAGAGCAGGGCCAGCCCTGGGGGAGGACTGGTTAAGAAGGAAAGACCGAGTTATGGCTTACTGCTCATACTTGGACAAAAGACCCAGCTCTCTCCTCCTGTCCTTCACATCTCAGAATAGGCATCTCCTCCTAAGCCTTCTTCTTGACCCTCCTGGGTCCTCCGGGGGATGCAGCGCTCACTCCTTTCATGGTGGTTATAACATCTACTTGCACTTTTGTATTTACTCATCCTTCTCCTTCAAAAGACTCAACTTCCTGAAGGCAGAGTCTGAGCCTAACAGAGAATCTTTCAAGTGATGCATGTGACCTTTTAAAGGAACAAAAATAATAAATCTTTTCTATTTTACAACTTTCCCTTTAGAACAAGGGTATGGGAGAGTGTGCCCTGCTCCAGAAGAAATGTAAGATGAAAGGAAACTCATAGGTCAGCCATCGTGATACAATGAGCACAAAAGGAGACAGAAGGAAGGGAGATCTACTGGAATGATATGTACTAGGGGTTAAAAATGAAGCAGTGATTTTTTTAAAAATGTATTTTATTTATTTATTTTTATTTTTGGCCGTGTTGGGTCTTCGTTTCTGTATGAGGGCTTTCTCTAGTTGCGGCAACTCTTCATCATGGTGCGCGGGCCTCTCATTATCCCAGCCTCTGTTGTTGCGGAGCACAGGCTCCAGACGCACAGGCTCAGTAGTTGTGGCTCACGGGCCTAGTTGCTCTGCGGCATGTGGGATCTTCCCAGACCAGGGATCAAACCCGTGTCCCCTGCATTGGCCGGCAGATTCTCAACCACTGCGCCACCAGGGAAGCCCAAGCAGTGATTTTTTAATACTGAGCTGCATGAGCTCTTTGTGTATTTTGGAGATTAATCCCTTGTTGGTTGCTTCATTTGCAAATATTTTCTCCCATTCTGAGGGTTATCTTTTCGTCTTGTTTATGGTTTCCTTTGCTGTGCAAAAGCTTTTAAGTTTCATTAGGTCCCATTTGTTTATTTTTGTTTTTATTTTCATTACTCTAGGAGGTGGTTCAAAAAAGATCTTGCTGCAATTTATGTCAAAGAGTGTTCTGCCTATGTTTTCCTCTAAGAGCTTTATAGTGTCTGGCCTTACATTTAGGTCTTTAATCCATTTTGAGTATATTTTTGTGGATAGTGTTAGGGAGTGTTCTAATTTCATTCTTTTACATGTAGCTGTCCAGTTTTCCCTGCACCACTTATTGAAGAGGCTGTCTTTTCCCCACTGTATTTTCTTGCTTCCTTTGTCATAGATTAGGTGACCATAGGTGCGTGGGTTTATCTCTTGGCTTTCTATCCTGTTCCATTGATCTATATTTCTATTTTTGTGCCAGTACCATACTGTCTTGATTACTGTAGCTTTGTAGTATAGTCTGAAGTCAGGGAGCCTGATTCCTCCCAGTCCGTTTTTCTTTCTCAAGATTGCTTTGGCTATTCAGGGTCTTTTCTGTTTCCATACAAATTGTGAAAATTTTTTGTTCTAATTCTGTGAAAAATGCCATTGGCAATTTGATAGGGATTGCACTGAAAAAACAAACAACCTAGTGAATAAATGGGTGGAAGACCTAAATAGACATTTCTCCAAAGAAGACATACAGATGGCCAACAAACACATGAAAAGATGCTCAACATCACTGATTATTAGAGAAATGCAAGTCAAAACTACAGTGAGGTATCACCTCACACTGGTCATAATGGCCATCATCAAAAAATCTATAAAAAATAAATGCTGGAGAGGATGTGGAGAAAAGTGAACCCTCCTACACTGTTGGTGGGAATGTAGATTGGTACAGCCACTACAGAGAACAGTATGAAGGTTCCTCAGAAAACTAAATGTGGAACTACCATATGACCTACCAATCCCACTCCTGGGTATATAACGGGAGAAAACCATAATTCAAAAAGAGTCATGTACCCCAATGTTCAATGAAGTACTATTCCAATAGCCAGGACATGGAAGCAACCTAAGTGTCCATCGACAGAGGAATGGATAAAGAAGATGTGGTACATATATACAGCAGAAACTAACACAACATTGTAAAGCAACTATACTCCAATAAAAATTAAAAAAAAAAACAAAAGAAAAGAAAAATCAAGCAGTGAAAAGTGTAACATCATGTGAAGAAAGACAGGTTCTTAAAATCAAGCCTAAGGCTCATTTCCTCTTCCATTTGTATTTTTAAAAATCTGTATTTATCTATCATCTATCTAGCTATGTATTTATTGATCTATCCATCCTAGATTTTGTGTTCTTTAATAGAGGGATATAAAAGAAGAAAAAGTAAAAATCTTCCTGTACCATAATCCCTGCTGTAATTAAAAATAAAAGTAATCCATACAGAAGACCATCAAATCCAATGATAGAGAACAATACAGGGTGTAAAGGACCTCTCCAGGACCACAGCAGACCTTCTCCGCCAAGAAACACTTATCAAAGTTTTATGATTATATAAGCATGATATAATGATAAAATGATAATAGGTAACATTTATTGGGTGACTACTATGTGTCTGGAACTATTCTAAGACCTTGCTATATATTAAATTTTAAGTCTACAACATAGTTATATTTTCATCCACAATTTATATAAGAAAAAACTGAGGCACAGAGAAGTAAACTCACTTACCCAAAGTGACATGCTTAGTCAGAGGCGGAGGCAAGATTTGAACTCGAGAAGTCTGAATTCAGAATCCAGGCTCTTAACCACTACACTGTGCTGGCAAACTACATGTGTTAATTTGTATATTTTAGTACATAAAATGCTAATTTGTGTGCATGCGTGTGTATACAAAAACAGGCAACTCTAAAACGGCAAGAAGCATGCATGGTCTAAGCAGCTGAGCTCTTTCCTCAACTCCGCATCTTTCTGGAGGCTTTACCCATGACCTTGCCAGCACAAAATAATCTGCAAAGCACATTTACATCATCTTTGTAATAACCATCTGCCTCCCACCGTATGCATTTTATTGTGCACAATTCCGTCAACAGCATTGTCACGTAACACACTTCCAGACTACGAACATTGAATACAGGCAACTTTAGTAAGTCTGCTTTTACACTTAGGTGGAACCTAAATTGCAGGTGTGCATGTGTTCAGCAGTTCACTTCGTGACCAGGACTTGAGGCTCTAAATGCAGGAGTCATCAGGTGCTAGGGCAGTTCCAAGGCAAACAATTTGGGTAGGACCTTGAAGTTGTCACCATCCTATTCTACATCACAAAGGCCAGATGGCCAATGAAAATAAGCTGGCTGGGCAGCCACGCAATAAACATTTAGTGAAGACCAACCATATCAAGAGCATTGTGTTAGGCGCCAAAGACATCAAGTATGTGGGTTCTATATTGAGAGTTGATAGCCTAGTTCACAAGCCATGGCCACAGCCAGTGGTTTTCCAGGTCTGAGTGCCCCAGGTTCTGGGCAGGTGCTTTCCAGGGCCATGGAATGCTGAAGGGATGGCTCATCTGGTCCTCCATTCTTACCCTACCCCACCAGAGGTTCCTCTCCTGCCTGTTTCATCTGCTGGGCGTCAGCATAGCATTTTATATTTACAAAAGCTTTCAGTACTCAAAATAACTTGAAAGTCATTTCCCTAAGGTATTAGGTTTGCTTAAAGTAAAAAAAAAAAAAAAAATTAATTCACTTTTGGTCAATTCTGCTTTTATCTTCAGGTAGTCATATAGCTTGAATGAACATATCATTTTATATCTAAATGCTTATTTTATTTTTTTCTGATTATGTATTTATATACCCCTACTCTTCAAAATGTTTAAAATACAGAGAGGTTTCAAAACTGTAGTCCTAATTCCCTGAGATAATTACTTGTTTACATTGTGTTGTATTTCTGTGTGGTTTTTATCCTATGCAAATCACATCTTTAGCTTACATTTTTATAAAATGAGAAGCATACAAGAATTTGCATGCCATCTTTGCACAGGTGTCATGCTAACATCCCTTTTTTGTTCCAATCTGAGTACACGTGCTGCTGAAATAGTGTACCTTAATTTTATATTATGTATTGCATTTTCAATTTCTATTATATTTTAACTTTGCCCACAGCAGGATTTATTTTTGGTCTGAGTCCTCCAGGCCAAATCTAATTTGTTCTAGTTGCTGGGGAAATTTCTGGCATAGGAAGTATTTTCAGTCCAGAGGAACATGCAACACTCTCCTTCCAAATCCCTAAAGGGGTACACTTGTGCAAATTTGTCAAATCCATGATTTTATGATGATGCTAAGATGCAGATACTTGTGACTGAATTTTAAATTCATGTTCCATTTCCTAGAGCCCTTTCTAAAAAAGTAGAAGGGAAAAACAGGCATTCTCATTATGGTGCTACTACTCCTGAAACATGGTACTGAAGGATTTTATAACAGCAATATGATGGACAGACACCTAAACAACAAAGCTAACTGAAACATGTAAAGCCTGTCTGTTCTGCAAAGGCTAAGTTTAAATTGCCCATCATTTGTTATATTACTCTTGTCCCTGCTTTCTAGATTTATGTCTTCACATAGAAATAACCACACATAAAATATGCAACTAAAATGATATTGTTTGCATGTCATTCATAACCTAAAATTTTCTAGGTTAAGACCAGATTATTTTCTGGCATTTAGAAATAAGACATTTTATATAAGAACCCATTTTTGATTTGATGAATGGTCTTGGATAAATCAGTATGAGGTATATTTAAGCCACTTTCAAAATTCTGCTAAAGAACAAATCTAAGAAACAACTAAATTAAGAATGTCATCTTTTCACTTTATATTTCCACAGATGAGTTATTTAAATGACCTTTAATCCTGGTACATTTAAAATGATTACTACAATCAAAGGTATTCATTCCATACACCACATTTTCAATTGCATATTAAGTGAGTTCTCAACACTGCTCAGAAAAAGGTCTACATAAATAAGTAGGTTTAAACCAGCTGTGACCAAAAATATGATTTGTTCAGAGATAAACATTTATGGTACACAAGCATCACTTCTACTCTTTACAAATTTGTCTTGGTGAGTTAAAGAAAAGTAGGGAAACAGAATTTTAGGGATGAAATAAGACCTGATCATGACAGAATATGTATTAAGCTCCCCACATGCCACTTCCAATGCCAAGATTCCAGTGAGAAAGGTGGGTAGGCCGCGGGTCTCTATCTTGTACTGGCTCGTGTCTGAGCAGAATCTCAGCGTCTTCTACAGAACAGATGTGAGACTTGGACCCAAGATGTACTCCAGGGAGAAGGAAGAGATGGGGTCAAGACTGAAATCTGTGTCTACAAAGTACACAGAGCAATTCCCTGAAATTGAAGACCCTGGGAGACTAATCTGTCATATCATAGCATCTCTTTATTGGAAATTTATTATTTCAAAACACTTGGCCCCTGCAAGTCTCTTTTATTTCTTCTTCTTCTTCTTCTTTTGGTTGAGGTTAAGACCTACCTCTTAGCTAGGGTTTTTGCACTTAAGTTTCTTAACCTGCCCACCTCTATCAACAAATCAATGTTTCTCTGCCATGAATTTAAATAAAAATGATGCCAGTCCTTGTTTTTAAGGCTATACATTCTCTACTGGAAGACAAAAGACATAAATATGTAAATGTTTCCTGAAGATTCAAGTACCTTGTGTTTCATATTCCCTGAGACATATCACAGTATGATTGCTGGAAGAATATGATGGTAATATTTCTTTCACATTTTGTACTCCGATCTTGTTTTAGCTCTTTACATTCTACCATACCAAAAATACTTACTACTGGACTTTCAAGATGGTGGAGAAGTAAGACGTGAAGATCACCTCCCTCCCCACTATACATCAAAAATACATCTACATGTGGAACAACTCCTACAGAACCTCTACTGAACACTGGCAGAAGACCTCAGAACAAGAAAACAAGGCAAGAAAATCCCCATGAACCTGGGTAGGGCAAAAGAAAAACGAAAAAAAAAAAACCAGACAAAGGGATAGGGATGGGACCAGCGCCTCTGGGAGGGAGCTGTGAAGGAGGAAAAGTTTCCACACACTAGGAAGCCCCCTCACTGGCAGGGACGGCGGGGAGCTTCGGAGCCACAGAGGAGAGCACAGCAACAGGGGTGCAGAGTGCAAAGCAGAGAGATTCCCGCACAGAGGATCAGGGCTAACCAGCACTCACTAGCCTGAGACGCTAGTCTGTTCACTCGCTGGGGCAGGTGGGGGCTGGGAGCTGAGGCTTGGGCTTCAGAGGTCGGATCCCAGGGAGAGGACTGGGGTTGGCTGCCTGAACACAGCTTGAAAGGGGGCTAGTGCGCCACAGCCAGCTGGGAGGGAGTCCGGGAAAAAGTCGGAACCTGCCAAAGAGGCAAGAGACCATTGTTTCAGGATGTGCAAGGATTGGACCCCAGAGGTGGGCACAAACCACTACCGCTGCTGCCACTGTCACCAAGGGTCCTGTGTGCAAACACAGGTCACTCCCCACACCCTCGCAGAAGCCTGTGCAGCCCGCCACTGCCAGAGTCCTGTGATTCAGGGCCAACTTTCCCAGGAGAATACACAGCATGCCTCAGGCTGTTGCAACTTCACACTGGCCTCTGCCACTGCAGGCTCGCCGCGCACATCCCAATTGTGACTGCCGTATCCCTCCCGCTCCCTGGACTGAGTGAGCAAGTGAGCCCTAATCAGCTGCTGCTTTAACCCCTTCCTGTCTGGGCAGGGAAGAGACACCTGAGGGTGGTCTACATGCAGAGGCGGGGCCAAAACCAAAGGTGAGCCCTCGGAGCTGTGCGAACAAAGAAGAGAAAGGGAAATCTCTCTGTGCAGCCTCAGGAGTAGTGGATTAAATCCCCACAATCAGCTTGGTGAACCCTGAATCTGTGGAATACCTCAATAGACAATGAATGTTCCAAAAATTGAGGCAGTGGACTTCAGGGGCAACTGTGGACTTCGGGTTTGCAATCTGTGTTTGACTTGGTTTTCGTTTTATGGTTATCTTAGTTTAGTTTTTAGTGATTGTTTTCAGTTGTGGGTTTCTTTATTGGTTTGGTTGCTCTCTCACTTTTCTTTTTTCTTCTCTTTTTGTAAGTGTCTGTGTGTATGTTTCTTTGTGTGATTTTCTCTATATAGTTTTGCCTTTTACCATTTGTTTTGCGATAGATCATATCCTGGGTCACAAATCAAGCCTCGGTAAATTTAAGAAAATTGAAATCATATCAAGTATCTTTTCTGACCACAATGCTATGAGACTAGAGGAAAAAAACTAAAAAATACAAACACATGGAGGCTAAACAATATGCTACTAAATAACCAATAGATCACTGAAGAAATCAAAGAGGAAATCAAAAAATACCTAGAAACAAATGACAATGAAAACACAATGACCCAAAACCTATGGGATGCAGCAAAAGCAGTTCTAAGAGGGAAGTTTATAGCAATACAGTCCTACTTCAAAAAACAAGAAAAATATCAAATAAACAACCTAACCTTACACCTAAAGCAATTAGAGAAAGAAAAACAAAAAAAAACCCAAAGTTAGCAGAAGGAAAGAAAACATAAAGATCAGATCAGAAATAAATGAAAAAGAAATGAAGGAAACGATAGCAAAGATCAATAAAACTAAAAGCTGGTTCTTTGAAAAGATAAACAAAATTGATAAACAATTAGCCAGAATCATCAGGAAAAAAAGGGAGAGGACTCAAATCAACAGAATTAGAAATGAAAAAGGAGAAGTAACAACTGAGACTACAGAAATACAAAGGATCATGAGAGACTACTACAAGAAACTATATGCCAACAAAATGGACAACCTGGAAGAAACGGACAAATTCTTAGAAAAGTACAACCTTCCGAGACTGAACCAGGAAGAAATAGAAAATATGAACAGACCAATCACAAGCACTGAAACTGAAACTGTGATTAAAAATTTTCCAACAAACAAAAGCCCAGAACCAGATGGCTTCACAGGTGAATTCTATCAAATACTTAGAGAAGAGCTAACACCTATCTTTCTCAAACTCTTCCAAAATATAGCAGAGGGAGGAACACTCCCAAACTCATTCTATGAGGCCACCATCACCCTACACCAAAACCAGACAAAGATGTGAAAAAAAAAGAAAACCACAGTGAAAAACTATGTTCACTGATGAACATAGATGCAAAAATTGTCAACAAAATACTAGCAAACAGAATTCAACAGCACATTAAAATGATCATATACCGTGATCAAGTGGGATTTATCCCAGGAATGTAAGGATTCTTCAATATACACAAATCAATCAATGTGATACACCATATTAACAAATTGAAGGATAAAAACCATATGATAATCTCAGTAGATACAGAAAAAGCTTCTGACAAAATTCAACACCAATTTATGATAAATACTCTCCAGAAAGTGGGCATAGAGGGAACCTACTTCAACATAATAAAGGCCATATATGGCAAGCCCACAGCAAACATCATTCTCAATGGTGGAAAACTGAAACCATTTCCTCTAAGATCAGCACAAGACAAGGGTGCCCACTCTCACACGATTATTCAACATGGCTTTGGAAGTTTTAGCCACGGCAAGCAGAGAAGAAAAACAAATAAAAGGAATCCAAATCTGCAAACAAGAAGTAAAGCTCTCACTGTCTGTAGATGACATGATACTATACATAGAGAATCCTAAAGATGCTACCAGAAAACTACTAGAGCTAATCAATGAATTTGGTAAAGTAGCAGGATACAAAGTTAATGCACAGAAGTCTCTTGCATTTCTACAGACTAACAATGAAAAATCTGAAAGAGAAATTAAGGAAACACTCCCATTTACTACTGCAACAAAGAGAATGAAATACCTAGGAATAAACCTACCTAAGGGGACAAAAGACCTGTATGCAGAAAACTATAAGACACTGATGAAAGAAATCAAAGACGATACAAACAGATGGAGAGATAAACCATGTTCTTGGATTGGAAGAATCAATATTGTGAAAATGACTATACTTCCCAAAGCAATCTACAGATTCAATGCAATCCCTATCAAATTTCCAATGGCATTTTTTACAGAACTAAAACAAAAAATCTTAAAATTTGTATGAAAACACAAAAGACCCCGAATAGCCAAAGCAATCTTGAGAAAGGAAAATGGAGCTGGAGGAATCAGGTTCCTGGACTTCAGACTATACTACAAAGCTACAGTAATCAAGACAGGATGGTACTGGTACAAAAACAGAAATATAGATCAATGGAACAGGATAGAAAGCCCAGAGATAAAACCACGCACAAATGGTCACCTTATCTTTGACAAAGGAAGCAAGAATATTCAATGGAGAAAGACAGTCTTTTCAATAAGTGGTGCTGGGAAAACTGGACAGCTACATGTAAAAGAATGAAATTAGAACACTCCCTAACACCATACATAAAAATAAACTCAAAATGGATTAGAGACCTAAATGTAAAATTGGACACTATAAAACTCTTAGGGGAAAACACAGGCAGAACGGACTGTTACATAAATCACAGCAAGATCTTTTTGATCCACCTCCTAGAGTCATGGAAATAAAACCCAAAATAAACAAATGGGTCCTAATGAAACTTCAAAGCTTTTGCACAGCAAAGGAAACCATAAACAAGACGAAAAGACAACCCTCAGAATGGGAGAAAATATTTGCTAGTGAAGCAACTGACAAAGGATTAATTTCCAAAATTTGCAAGCAGCTCATGCCGCTCAATATCAAAAAAACAAACAACCCAATCAAAAAATGGGCAGAAGACCTAAGTAGACATTTCTCCAAAGAAGACATACAGATGGCCAAGAAGCACATGAAAACCTGCTCAACATCACTAATTATTAGAGAAATGCAAATCAAAACTACAATGAGGTATCACCTCGCACCAGTCAGAATGGCCATCATTCAAAAAATCTACAAACAATAAATGCTCGAGAGGGTGTGGAGAAAACGGAACCCTCTTGCACTGTTGGTGGGAATGTAAATTGATACAGCCACTATGGAGAACAGTATGGAGGTTCCTTAAAGAACTAAAAATAGAATTACCATATGACCTAATAATCCCACTACTGGGCATATACCCAGAGAAAACCATAATTCAAAAAGACACATGCACCCCAATGTTCATTGCAGCACTATTTACAATAGCCAGGACATGGAAGCAACCTAAGTGTTCATCACCTGATGAATGGATAAAGAAGATGTGGCACAGGGACTTCCCTGGTGGCGCAGTGGTTAAGATTCCGCCTGCCAATGCAGGGGACACGGGTTCGAGCCCTGGTCCAGGAAGATCCCACATGCTGTGGAGCAACTAAGCCTCTGTGCCACAGCTACTGAAGCCCGCATGCCTAGAGCCTGTGCCCCGCAACAAAGAGAAGCCATAGCAATGAGAAGCCCGCACACTGCCACAAAGAGTAGCCCCCGCTCGCCGCAACTAGAGAAAGCCCATGCACAGCAACGAAGGCCCAACGCAGCTAATAAATAAATAAATAAATTTATTTTTTTTAAAAAAAGAAGATGTGGCACATATATACAATGGACTATCACTCAGCAACGAAACTGAGTTATTTGTCATGAGGTGGATGGACATAGAGACTGTCATACAGGGTGAAGTAAGTCAGAAAGAGAAAAAAAGTACCGTATGCTAACGCATATATATGCAAACTAAAAAAAAAGAAAAAAAGGTTCTGATGAACCTTGGGGCAAGACAGGAATAAAGACGCAGTTGTAGAGAATGGACTTGAGGACATGGGGGGCGGGGGGAGGGGAAGCTGGGACAAAGTGAGAGAGTGGCATGGACTTATATATACTACCAAATGTAAAATAGATAGCTAGTGGGAAGCAGCCACATAGCACAGGGAGATCAGCTTGGTGCTCTGTGACCACCTAGAGGGGTGGGATAGGGAGGGTGGGAGGGAGACGCAAGAGGGAGGAGATCTGGGGATATATGTATACATATAGCTGATTCACTTTGTTATACAGCAGAAACTAACACAACATTGTAAAGCAGTTATATTCCAATAAAGATGTTAAAAAATACTACAAATTATATGTAATACAAATACTTTGAATGTTAGTTCTACTTTAGTACTTTCATTATGTCAGTTTTAAAAAACAACCTTATGGAACCCTAACTTACGTATAACAAAATGCACCTACATTACTGTACAGTTTCACCAAATGTAAATTTGTGTAACCACCTCCACAGTCAAGATACAGAACATTTCCATCACCTCAAAAAGTTCCTCAAATCCCTCTGCAATACCATCCTCCTCACCCCCGGCCCCAGATGACCATTGACCTGCTTTCCATTACTGTAGATTATATATGTATTTTTTGGCATCATGAAATGCATATTGTTTTGCGTCTATCTTTTTTTGATCAGCATAATGTTTTTGCGATTTATCCATGTTGTTGCATAGGTGAATAGTTCACTCCTTTTAAGTGCTGAGTTTAAGTCCATTGTATGGCTGTATCACACTTTGTATATTCATTTACCTCTTAATGGGTATTTGGCTTGTTTCTAGTTCTTGCCTGTTAAGGAAAAAGCTGCTGTGAATACCCACGTACAAATATTTGTATAGATATATATTTTAAATTATATCGAGTATCATACCCAACAGTGGAATTGGTGGGTAATAGAGTACTATGTGAGTAACTTTATTAGAAACGGCCTAACTTTTCCAAAGTGGTCGCACCTATTTACCTTCCCATTAGTCATGTATAAGAGCACTAGTTACTCCACATCTTTTCCAATTTTAGCCATTCCAGGCGGTGTAGAGTGGTATTTCATTGTGGCATATAATTTTATTTCTCTGATGACTAATGAGTTTGAACATTTTTTCATGTGTTTTTTGGCCATTCACATATCTCTTCAGTGATAAGTTTGCTCAAATCTCTTGCCCATTTTTAAATTAGGTTGTTTGTTCTTTTGTTCTTTAGTTATAGAAGTTCTTTATGGATCTGGAGAAAAATTTTTTGACAGATACACGCATTGTGAATATTTTTTCCCATCCTGTGGTTTGCCTTTTCATTTTCTTAATGCTGTCTTTGAAAGAGCAGAAGTGTTTGACAATACCATTCCTTAGGACAGAGTAGGCACATCTGTTTACAAATAAGCTTTGCTAATGAGTGCAGGGATATCTCTTAAAATACTGTGCCAAGGCAAATCATGTTGCCTATTTCACAGTTATTGATAATGTATCTGTGGCCAAGAACCCCAGGGTTTATCAAGCCCAGACTCACCAGCCGTATATCTCCCCAGATTTTGTGCTACCAGAAGTTCCTGTCTCAATGACCCCTTCAATTCCTTTTTTCTCTCTCCGATACATCTCCAAGGAAAATCTTCTTCACAACACAGGATGAGTTGGCAGTGAGTACAAACACCATTTCATTGCAGTGAGAGGGTAACAATGACCTCCTTTTGCACTGGAAAAGTAACTTAAAAGTTGGGTTTGGTTCTAGATTTCAGGAAGAGAAATCTCTGATATATGGACTCAGAAAACTCAAGACTCCTGTTGGCTCTCAAAATTGGAACTCAGTGAGTTTGTCCTTTCATCTATGAAAACTGCTAGCCTGTGTTTTATTCATTTCTTTCAGCAAATATTTGTTACAATGTACCATATCCCCAGCATTGGTATTAGAAAAGCAAGAGATGTCTAGCGTACCATGTATCAAATATTTTAATTTATTGTTAATGAAACAGTGAGCATCTTGAGAACAAAAATCTTTTTCACTCTCCTGAGCTTGGTGTTGGCACATAGTACTTACCAAATGTAGTTAATGTATGCATGACTGTATGCATGCATGCATCAACAAAGTGTCAAAGAGAGTTGCCTTGCTTGAGTATTCTATATTTTCTATGATGGGAGTGTTTTGTTTTTTTTTTTTGATGGGAGAGCTATAACCAAACAGCCATAGCCACTCAAGGGAAAATGATACTATGGTAGCAATATGATAATCCAAACCTCCAGCAACATCCCAGTCAGGAAGCCGATTAATACTCAGAATAAGGCTTGTATCATTTTGATTCCTAATGGCTAAGATTTCCCAAAGTGGGAGATAATGCACCAGACCTCAGACATGATGAGGGTCACAAGAAAATTATTTTCTTCTTAGATTATATCAGAAGTAAGATCAATAATAAAAAGATTTACTACCACTGTAACAAACAGTATTTAGTACACTTTATAAAAAAGTTTCAAATACATTTTCCCACTGGATCCTTCTAACACCCCTGGGAGATAGCCACAAGTAGTCCTAGTACACTTATCCTGACTATATACTGCTACAAATGAGGTTCAGAGAAGGTAAGTGTTCTGCCCAAGATTTCACAGCTACGCAGCAGCAAAATGGAGTAGCTGAACTCTAGTACTCTATTTTGCTGCCTTTGGAGGACATGCCCCACACTGACGGGGTGCCATGTATGGCAGTCTCTCTTCCCCTTGATTTTAAAATAATATTCCTTTGCTGTGCCATGAAATGAGATAAATTATCCTTACTACAGTGTATCTTTATGGTACACTCTACATGGTACTAAAGAAAACTCAATTGTCAAACAAAGCTTTCACTGAATGCTTCACCTAATTCCATGGGGATGAGCCCCCATGGAAGCCATAACTCTGTGAACCCTCAAATTCTTTTTCTATGCAAACCCTGCTTCATAAGGAGTTAACTGGAACATGCTGAGATGATTGTTTTCTCTTAGCCAGATGAAATTTCCTTAATTGTTTTTATGTTATACTTGTCCAGGAGGAACTTCTTAGCTTAGACACATCTATTCAGGAATTTCATTGCTTTGGCTTCATAGCTGTAGACAGGAGCTTGGGAGGAAGGACTGTAGAGCTACTAATCACCCCTGTTCAACCCTCCAAGGAACAAAGTGAGGCAGTACTATGTGTGAGCTACCACATCAGGACTTACTGGAGAACTGCTCACACTTGGAGAACGGTCTTCACTTGCAAACATGGCCACCACTGAAATAACTGTAGCTTGACGTTGATCTTGTAGCGGGATTACATTTCAGACCATTGTTCTACAGAAGATGAAGTGTGCCTGCCTCTGTCTCAGTGACAATGGGGTAATTGTATGCTTTGCAATTGGGTCCTAAGGAAGGAAAACTCAACTTTGTTCAGGATCAGGGCTGGGTAATTGAACAACATTTGAGATTCTGTTATTACCACCAACAGTTGAGAGCTATGACTGAGAAAAATTCAATTCATCCCTCTTTGTCAAACAGCTATACTTCTACATTCTTACTGGCCTCTATAATAGCTTATGAAGGATAAACAGCTCTCTTTATTAATGCTTCATTAAGAATTTTTATATCTATGTGACAAGTGGTGCATTCTTTGCACAGAACAAAGTACTTGGAGCCTTGATTCCAGCTGGTCTGGATTGGAAAACTCATTACTGCTCTTAGCCTGACTGCCAGAAAACTCCTCAGGGGAGAAATATGGCCTTGTATGTATAGAAACACTCAAACCAGATTGGTCAACTTTTATAAATAAACCATTGGAAAATATAATTTAGAGGGAGGAGTATATCAATCGCAGATTGTTTCCTTAATTGTCCCTGTTATTTCCCAGTTTCAAATTTTTCATAACAAAAATAATAATTAAAAGTATGCTACAAAGTTCATCATTCAGTCTTTTAAAACGATATCTTTCTGTAATGACAAAGGGAATTATACATGACATTACAATTTGGAGGTAAAATTACAAGATCCCTCATAGTTAAGCAATTGATAGTCATCTGGACCAAGTTCTAGATTAAAGTCACCATCTCTTGACTCAAAGATTGGCAAAATCAGGTTAGAATAGACAAGGAACTGTTTCCAGTGGAGAAGATTAAAACACAATTATGAATACATTCATCTTCCTTTGCCCAGGGACTCTCCATCCCATAATACCATTTGCATAATGGGTTACTTTGTTTGTTCCCTTTTAAATGTTAAATTTGGAATATTTTATTCCAAGTGCCATCATAAAAATAAACATACCGAGTTCTAAGCCCACAGCTTTTCCTAAGTATCTGAGACTAAAATTCAGTCTATTTTGCCTGTATTTTGCCTGTAGTTAGGGAAGGACAAGCACTTTCTAATTTGTTTACACACCCAAGATGATCTGGCTCTAAAGCTCTAAAGGGTTGTAAATATAGACAAATGGAAGTTAGTGTTTCACTTCATCTACCCCACTCTCAACAAGACACATGCACACACACACACACACACACACACACCCTCCCTCTGCTCCTTTCCGAAGGCATCTGGAGGTGCTATTTTGTATGTGTGTTGGCTTCTGACTGCCCCAGCTCCCCTCCCTGTCTCTGATGTCTTCTACTTTGGAGCAGTATTCCTCAGTGGACATTTATCAGTCCACACCTGCACTCTTCCTTCCCCCTGGTCCCCAGGGCAGATGGACCTGACCTATGTCTAACGGCCTGGATGGCAAAGAGCTAACTTAAAAGCCAGTCCCTGCACATGGAGGATCTATTATTCAACTCAAATGCAACATATTTTGCTTTTTAAGAGGCTGCCTTGAGACACATAATAGCTAAGTTTAGCCAGATCTTTGGCAGGAGGGGAAAATTCCATGTTCTCCCATATACCATGTATAGGCACTCTCTGCTGTCCCCAGGGCTGCACAGGGCTAGGAGATGAAGTTAAGAAGGACTACAGCCAACCTGTCTTCATGTTTGGGAGTGGAGATCAGCACAGCAACCTGCCAGATGGTTAGAAAGCACCCCCTTCCAGCCTGCAATCCCTCTGAATTACTATAGTAACTACTTTGCAGCATCTCAGCCTCCTAGAGCATAAAGCTCTGCTTTTCTAAAGCTTCTCACATTCTATGTGTATTAGCACTGGCTTTTTTTTTTTTTTTTTTTTTTTGGATTCAAACTTTGCTGGCTAGGCTCTAGGTAAAGAGATTTTATGCTTTTTAATGGTAAAAATTGAGCCTCCCTGATGGTTTTCCTCAACACAGCTATTCACGTAGCCAGTGGATGGGTCTCCTTGGAAACAGCAGTGGCTCAGTTACTCTGTCTCCTGATGGCAATCTCTCTGTACCATTGGCTGCTTATTCCCAGCAGCTGGTGCCCTGACTAGAGCAGGACACTGAGGACCATGAGTGAAGAGGAGCAAATTTGTGATCAAGGGGCAAGACAAGGGGTGGGAGGTAGGCTGGGGTGACAGTGGAGGTTTTGCCAGATGAAGATACTGTCCAGGGAGAATGGGTAGCTCTGTACAAGGTTCCAACAAAGGGGGGCACCCATTGTTCTAAAATTGGGGGCCCAACAGGTAGGTGGAGCCCAGCCATGAGAAATTTGACAGCATATATGTTGAAGTTCAGGCAGTTAGGCAGTGGTGCATCACAAGGTGGAGGATGGGTCTCTACCACTAGGTGGAGGGACTAGTAAGAGATAGGCAGGTCTGAGTGATAGAAGGGGAGCTGAGGAATGTTCCAGAACCAGCACTCAGATACAGGGAAGGCAGAGCCAATATCTGGGTTTGGGCAACATGGGTGGGGTGAAGTGCCTGGGAATTTGGGAACAAGGGGCAGAGCTTCATTATCAGAACTGGACCATTGATGGAAGGGGCTGGATGAAGGGGAGTGTGTGGTATGGGTCTAGTTCTATCTTATAGCACACTCTAGGAAAAGAGTCACAACAAGGTTCTAGAATGAGGGTGGAGACACCACCATGGTTGAACCAGAGGGTCAGGAACTCAGAGTATGTGTGAAAACTCTGCTGTTGGTGGATGGGAGAGAAAACAGCTTAAAAAAAAAAGCAATACCCACAACTACCTTCTTTAGCTATCTTGCATCCTCTATTGCTTCCTCTCTCTTCTTGTCATCACAGTCTTAATAACTGCTCTTATTAATATCTTAAAGATTGTTGAGAGGGATTACTTTTGAAGAACGTGCTGCAGTAGGGGAAAGCTTTGAGAATTATTCCCTTCTCCCTGCCCAGCTACACTGTGTTCGGGAGTCTGTTGCCCAGTATTGGCTGCAACCGGGGTTCAACAAGCAAGGAAAGACACATGGGGGAGGCAATCCAAGAGCCCTTATAGCCCATATGGAGCCCCTTCCATGTACCAGGTACAAGACATCTGGGGACCCTGTGAAAGTGCAGAGTCCCAAGCCCCCAGATTGAGGGTGCTCTTCAGGTGGTTCTGAGGTAGATGGTCCTGTAGGGACACTTTGGGAAAGTCTAGCATAGAGCTCCACTCCCTACCTCCACCGCACCACCAACCTTACTGTGCCTGTCTGGGCAGAATTGATATTGGACACTCCTTATTTTGAGAGCATGCAGGTAGAAAGCCACCCCATCTAACTTCGAGTAGCTGCTTTTCCTACACACACCAACACCCAGTGCTGGGAAGGAGGAGGCCCCCCAGGTGCTCAGTGGCCAGGGCCATGTGGTCAACCCCAGGAGACGCTGAAGCAGCAGGAGAGGGACTCCCTCAGGGCCAGCTACCGTTGCCCCACTGCTGAGCTCTAAGCCTTGCTTTTCTTCCATTCTAATCACGTGATCAGAGCTAAGTTGGGTTCCAGAAATGCGGGACAAAAGAGGGGACTTAAAGCCCGTCCTTTCTCCCAGTTGCTCTCCTTCATGGCTACTAGAACCCACCAATTTGTGCTGTATCCTGAAGACTATAGTTGTTTTTATCCATCTCGAAAAAAAAAGGAAACATGAGACCCACCATCAGAAGGAGGTTGTGATTTCCTTATGTGGGCCAGCTTTAAGGACAAGGAGCTGCTGAGGCAGAAAATTCCCCAGTGGCAGGCTTGATGGATGACATGACACTGTCTCCTGAGGACACGGTGATTTGCTGCAGCATTGCAGCGAACCAAAATAAACCATCACTCTGCACAAGGGCCGACAAGCTTCATGTCTATGCTTTTCATCATAATTCTGGTAGCAGAGCTTCCCAGATTCTAGGTTAACCCCTTTGACTTTGGACCAAAATCTGGAGCAGGAACATGGGTGGGATCATAAGATAATTTTTCTTTGGATTAGCACCTTTCATCTGAGGATCTCCAAGTGCTTAAAAATATTAATTAACTTGCCACAACACCTTCGTATGCATAATTATTATCCATCCACGACCCCCAGCTCCATGTCAACCCCTTAAAAATGAGAAACTTGAAGGACAGCCTGGCTAGACTTCAATGGCTGGGCTTATCATAGAGGCAAACCCCATATTCAATGCCCTTCATTTCTAGTCTCGTACTGAAGAGGACTAAGGTGGTGGAGATGATCACACAATACCTATGCATATATACTTCACAGAGTATATATGTATACTCTGTATATATAAAGTATATATATACTTTTATATACTCTCTTCTACTATTAGTAGAAGAAAAGAATATGTACATTGAATTTATCATTTAATTAAATAAGCTACTGTATTAATCCTAGAAACTTAGCTTCTTTCTGTTTCAGTTTTTCTATCAATAAAATAGTGATATAACGGGGTTCCCTAATCTCTTACCTTACTCTGTCATAAGCATTGATGTCTGGTCAAGTGTAGTGTTCTACAATCTATGAAAAGGATTCATGCTTCCCTGTGAGAGAGCATCCCCTCACAATCTGAAACGGATTATCCCAATACAGGATCTAACACTGAAGAATTTTTATGATCAAAGCTGTTATTCATATCATCAGAAGTTCCTTCCTCTTCACGTTAGTTCATGGCCACTGGCTTGTATGATACTATCTTATCTGAGTCAGCCACAATCCCTCTTTTTTGGAAAGCTGGTTCTAAAACCACCACCAAGGTTATAAGTAAGAAACTGTAGTTCAGACCAAAAATTGTTGGTGATTCTAAAAATGGATCTCAGCCTCTATTCTGTTCTTATTTAATATGTGTAACCGGAAGTAGCCAACTCGGGGGTAGGTTAGAAAGTAGAAGGGCTACTTAGAGGGACTTGAGACAGAGTTGCAGGTGAATAAAGCAGCTAAGTTAACAGTCTTTGTCAAGCAGCCCTCCAGGTTCATTCTGAGCTGTGGGCCAGGCATGAGGTCAAAAGAAAGAGAAGATCCAGACACAACCTCAAGATGAGCCAAACAGAGAGGGGCACATATCCGGAAAGGTCAGAGAGAATGTTGCCACCATAAAGGTCTATGGGAAAATGAGGAACCTAAAGAAGGCATCCGAGGTGGGCCCTTCAGGTGTTAGCCGTGGGGGTTTACTTCCTGAGGGAAAGGCAGATTTGCAAATTCTGAATGAAGAGACCAATTACCAGGTATATTTGATGGAGCTAGTGAACACACGATATAATATGTTTATGTACTGAGATTTCTTATAAGGTTTACAAAGAAAATAATGTATGCTGCTTGTAGTATGTCAGGGATAAATATTTCTATAGAGATCTCTTTTATGAGGCAAGTGAGAAACATCTACAAATGTCTAGAGCGAAAATCTGTAGAAATAAAATATTCTTGGGATTTCTTTTAGAAGTCACTGATAACATTCTAGGAAAAAAATAGAGAAATAAGTTCCTGGAAAAAAATATATATAAATAATGGAAATTCTGAGAGTTAAGGAGAAACAGCCACATAAGAAAGGCACGAACACTCATGTAACACCAAGCAATGTATGATGTGCTTTCATGTAGGGTCTTATTTAAGGCTCTAAACAACCAGAAGTGTTAAGAGCACAAAGGAAACAAGTGACCTGTCTCAGGTTGGTGAGTAGGTAAACTGGGCCCTGGAGTCAGCAAAACAAGTCCAAGTCCTGGGTCTGCTACTCCCTAGCTGTGTGACCTTGGTCAGTCCCCTGCCTCTGAGAGCCTCAGCTTTCTCATGGGGCTGCTGGAAGAACTAAATGGGACGCTGCACAGAACATGCTCAGCGCAGAGCCTGGTACATCACAGAATGCACGCAATAAATACGAGCGCACATCACAGGTCACAACAGTCTCCCTACACAGCAAAAAGACTGATGAAAACTAAACAACGCTCAACGTCTCTGAACTGATATTTGGAAGAGAGTGAAACACTCTCTTCCAAAATGTCCTCTCTGGGTGCTATGCCTGACTCCAAGGTTGCTCTATTTTCACAAAATAATTTTGGACCATCCCTGTTGGGAATGTCCTCGGGGCTTATTTAAAATATACATACGTATGTGTATTGTTATTGGTAGCAAATCTTGGCCACGAATAACAATTTATTTTTTCATTTTTTTAATTTAGAATTTGTTATTTAGAGTCAAATCTGATGAAGAAGAAACATAATCAAGAGGGGACAAAATTAAAGTATTGAAATTGTTTTTTTGTGTGTGCACCTTGCAAACATCCCCAAAGGCAATTCCAGATGAGGACCTGTATAAGCATCTCAAACAATGTACACAGTGCCATTAAGTACACAACTTCCTGAACTCATTACCTGAAGGACGTTCCCTCATCTAAGTTTGACTTTTTAAATATTTTTTTAAACATAAAAGTCTCATTCTTTCATAGTCATACTTGCACTGTTGGCCTCTATTCACTTTTGAAATAGGAAACACTGGGAAGGAAAGGAAGCAGGCAAGACCAAAGGTAGAAATAAAAGGATGGGAAGAGAGAGAAAAGCCAAAAGTGAAAGGGCAAGACAAGGCACAGAAAATCAAACCAGCTTGGAAACATCACAGAGAAATCAACCTTGTAGACAAGAGACCTTAATTACAGTTTGCTTTTTAAGACATAACTCATACTACTCCTATTTGTTTTGTGGAAGGGGGAGAGAGGGCTTATAATGGGCTGCAATAAACTTCCCAGTCAAGGCTAGATCATTTTTTAATTCTGCTCTGGGAGGATGTGTTGAGTAAAATACCTTAGCCTTTCGAGAAATCTAACCTTTTCTAAAAACACTTATTTTGCTTTTTCCTTCGTATTTTGGATGATCGTTCACCACCTGTTCATTTCTTTGCTCTTGTCTCCTCAAGGCTCCTGGACAAGCAGCGGCTTGAGGATGAGGACTTGTGGGAAAGGAAGGAAACATGCAGAGCTCTCTTATGTGAATAATGTGATTAGCAGAAAATACGAAAGAGGCTTCTTCCCCTGTTCCTAAAGCAGATTTTCTTCAGAAGCTGGCAGAGCTCCCAATTTGCTCTGGGGACAGAATCTGGCTAAAGTGCTGCCAGCGTCAGCCTCAGGTGCCTCCAGATTGATGGGTTTGGGCAACCACACGGAAGGAGCACTACAGAGGCAGGAGAAGGGGGGGGACTCAGCACAGCACCGGGCAGGGCCAGCACAGGTCATGCACAGAGCAGACTAGGTGCTCGCCCCACACCATCACTGGCCAGCCCTTCTGGCCACTGACACAGCTATGGATGGGCTGAGGGGCTGGAGATGGGAGAAGCTGGCTCCAGGGTCCAAGCTGGAGGAGCCTGAGTGGTCACAATGTAGGGAAGGAGCAGTGAAGGATGAGGTGGTCCCCGTGGGCTGGCCCAGGGCACAGACCATTTCAAGCTACACAGAGCAGCTCGGAGGGCAGAGCAATCCTGTCTTCCGGCACCAAGCAAATAGTGTCTCCTGACTTCCTGCCTGGCCCAGGGGTCTGAGCAAGCCGCCGTGTGGGTTTGGGGAATGATCCAGAGGCAAAGGTTGCTGCTACCCTGCCTGGATCCTGCATTCAGCATTGTCACCGCAGCAATGCCCAGCCTACCCCTTTCAGCTTCCCCTCTGTAGCGTTTTCAACAAACACGCACTCTGGAGTACTTCTAATCGAACTGCAAGTCAGCAGGCACTCTATGAATTGTGATATGAGTTGATGGGGAAAGGAGAGGGGGACGGGGACCAAGGTCCTCAGCTTCTGAGGCTACGGCCAGATTCCCTGCTAGGTTTTAGCTCAGCCAGACTAGGATTCCTGATGGGGAAACTTTAAAAAACTGTTTTCCCCTATAGTAGTATTTGGAAAAGGTCTATGGCCATGAATTATTCATGGCCACTACCTGATTTCGCCCCCAGTATCTTCCAGATACCCTCACATGGATTCTTGGCTAGCCTGCATATTAACAGAAAAGGTATGGGACACATTTGCCTCTCTGCTGCCTTAAATGTCTACCAGCCAGGCTGCCCTGAGTCTATTGATGAAGCTGGGAACTGGTGGTCAAGGTAAGTGGGCTGGCCTGCTGCTTTCTGCTTTCTCTGCTCTTTCCCCTAATGGAATAGCCTGTGTGTGTGTGTGTGTGTGTGTGTGTGTACAACTCATTCCTGATCATTTCAAAAAATTCAGAAAAGGGCTTCCCTGGTGGCGCAGTGGTTGAGAGTCCGCCTGCCGATGCAGGGGACGCGGGTTCGTGCCCCGGTCCGGGAAGATCCCACATGCTGCGGAGCGGCTGGGCCCGTAAGCCATGGCCGCTGAGCCTGCGTCCGGAGCCTGTGCTCCGCAACGGGAGAGGCCACAACAGTGGGAGGCCCGCGTACCGCAAAAAAAAAAAAAAAAATCAGAAAATACAGAAAAATGGAAAGAATGTCATGAGCTGGGAATAAGCATGGCTGACATGATAGCACACATTCTTCATGATTTTTATGCTAATATTTTGAAGAGAGATTAAAGGGTGCATATATTTTTATAACCAACTTTTTCACTCTACAATATAGCACAAATATTATCCTTCCATGTTCATATGTATAGAGATATATTATCATTTTTAATGGCTGTCTAATAACCCAGGATAAAAATGTGCTGTGATCTAAATATTTAACCAATTGTCTGTAGTTAGATGATTTCAGTTGTCACTAGATTATTGCTGATGGATACAAGGGTCTTTACATAATCATCACTGATTCCTTGTCAGGTCATTCTCTTAAGATGAATTCTGCAATGTGGAATTGCTGGGTCAAATCCTCTCACCTTTCTAAAGGCACTGATGCATCCTTTCAAAATTTTCCTATAGCAAGCAAAGCTCTACTAATATTCCATCCTTCCAAGAACAAATGAAACTGCCCATTTTCCTCCCTCACCCTGGACACTCAGCATTATGAGTCTTTTTCATCTTTTCCATTTTGATGGTTGTAAATAATAGATCTCATTTGCTGTTTTAATTCGCTGTTCAGTGTTTCCTCTCCTCCCTCCGTCATCTCTTGGAGCTCTTTCTCCACCAGTATCCCCCTCATTCAATGATAAGCATTAGCAGAGCACTTCCTGTGTGTGGGCACCAACCATGCTGAACATCAGCGCTACTGGAGCGGCACCGCCTCAAGTGCTCCGGGGCGGAGGGGTGACCTCGGGGAGCTGCAGAGTTTCATGGAGGAGGGGATAATTATGCTAGATTTGATGGAATGGTGACAGCAGGATGGATAGAAAAAGGTCATTTCATGCAGAGAAAAGAGCACAAGCAAAGTCACTAAGGCCTGTGTTCCAGGGTAGCCGGGAGGTGGGCCAGGCTGAGACAGGCTCTGTGTGCTGTACAGTGGAGTTTAGACTATTCTATAGCAATGACAGAGTTAAAGGAAGGGTTTTAGAGAGGAGAGTAGTGATCAAATTTGTGCTTACAAAGTTAATTTTGACAGTGGTGTGAAGGAGGAAGCAAAGTGGGAGAGAGTGATGGAAGCAGGAAAACCAATAGAAAGGCCGCTGCGGTGGTCTGTGTGAAGACGCTGAGAGCTGGAGAGAAGATGGGGCAGCCAGGGAGGGAGCAGGGGAATGGCTGACATACAATTTCCAGGACTAGTGACTGGGTAGGGGAAATGGGGGAGAAGTTCAGGAAGAATTGGAGCAGAAGACAAGGTATGAGTTTGGGCAAAAAGGAAGAAAAGATGGATTTGGTTTTGAACGTGCTACACTTAAAGTGCCCATTGGCCTTTAGATACATGCAGCCAAAGGGAAACTGTAAATATGGATTTGGGACCCTGGAGAGGGGCTGTGGCTACGGATACAGATGTGGGCATCATCAGCATTCAGCATCCACACAGTGATAGCCAGGAGCCCTTCCCTACATCCCTCCACCCCCATCCAGGCCTGACATCCATATGACTCCTTTGTCCTTGTCCCCAACTTGTGAGCCCCTTTACCTTCTCTCAGAGGTGCCCAGCTTTTATGAGAAAGAATGGATCAAATGTAGCCAATTCACATAAAAATTGGACAAATAAGCTATTTCTCTTATGGTGCAAACAGTAAGCATTTGTTTAAAAGGTGTTTCTTAACACAAAGAACTGAGTCCTTCATGGTGTGACAAATGGGTGGGAGAGATCTGGGGGACAAGAAGCCTTTCTGAGCTCTGTCATGTCAATAAGCCACCCCGTCTAATCCTGCCCTGGGCTGGGGGCTCTGCTCTGCTGCTAAAGATGCAAAATGCAAAGGCACTGTTGGCCTCTGAAGGAAGCATTCATAACTCGTTTGCCTTAAGACAGAGCTTTGCAACCAGAGACCTACTCCCAGGAGCCAGGTTTAAGCCCCGGGACCTGAAAAGGAACAGGGGGTGTGGTCTCACGCCATCAGCTGGGTGGCTTCCCAGCTATGGTTTGAACAGCTCAATTAAAAGGACAGGCAGCGGCTGTCTAAGTAGAAACACAGTAAAAACAAATCTGGGTCATTTTAGCCTACTTTGTTCTCTTCAGCATCTTAATAAATGTTGATCTAGAAAAACAAAAAGTGCTTTTGAGAGCATGCTGGGATGGAGATGAGAGTGAATGTCAACTCTCAGCTTCATTTTTCAGCAGCTGACATTCCGGCTTGTCTCCAGACCCAGAAAACCTTACTCAGACCCAACCAGAAATTGCTCTCTTTTCCTTTAATCCTGTCTACTTTTCTCACTGGCTCCCTTCGAACCCTCTTTCTCCATTGCATCAAATCAGGGATGCCTATTGCATCTGGTGACACAGCTCTGGCTGGGCCCAGGGAATCAGACAGAAACTGCCAACCACACCCGCTGCTTCAGTGTACATCATTTCACGCACATCAGGAAGGAGTCTGCAATGGACGCACCTCACTCACCAAAACCAATGAATGAACAAAGCCTCTATTATTTCAAGAATAAGGACTTAACTAGAAAGGATGTATCTCAAAAACAATATTTTGCTCCACGATAAGTATCACTTCATGGCTTTCCCTGTTATAAATATGCATGTAATTAACTACAAGTCAAAAAACTAAAGGTTTCTTAGATAAACTAGACATCTGAGGTGTAGAGTGATGCACAGAGAACATATCCCACGTGCTCGCACAGGGAACCAACAATGCAGAACGTGGGAATAAACAGCTCTTATCAAGTTCTGAAACTACACAAGATAAATCATAATTAATGCTCTAGAATGTTTCCTGCTGGAAATATCCAGAAGACGTTCATTTAAAATGATATAAACACCTCAAGCGAGGAGGCAAGGCAGGAGGGAACAGGGCACAGAGAGATTCCAAACTCTTATTCAGTCCATAGCACGATTCTAAGCCCAAATTGTTAGAGTTTCTGGGCAGAGGAAACGATTTCTACTATGAAGGAGGAAGAGGGAAGCTCCCAGAGCACCAATTTCCTTAATGACAGGCCACCCTGAGAAGCTGGCAAGTTTCCTTTAAATATTTATGGCAAAAATCCCTGCAGTATCAAAGATCAAAATGGCTTCCTAATTTAAGCCAACACTTTTAAGTCTGTTGATAACTGCAATAGAAATTAACCTCAAAACAGCTCACTTCATCACTCATGTATGGGCTTCCAAGTTCAGGGCACTGAAGGCGCATGACTCACACCCATCTATGTAAATGTAGCCTCCATGTTGCTTTATCTTCTATGGCCTCCATGTTGCTTTATCTTCATAAATCTTCTTCCTCTTTTAACTGAAGACACATTAATTACCCAGGCCTTTCTGTGTTCACATAAACAAAAACTAATCTAAAAACAGTGACTCCACCTTACTTTATTTCTTTAACATTTCCCCATTTTCCCTCCAAATGTGTAACTACCAAAACCCTTTAAAGTGCAACTCCAGCCACATTTGGGCAGATCTTAAGAGACACAGTTGTGAATGTGAGCTGCTGTTCTTCTCACCCTGCCAACTTGGCACCTTCATGTGTCATCAATCTTGATATGGAAGCAGGAGAACCAGAGTGACTATTTTCTGTTGGGACCTGTGTGTTCTCCACCCGGGATGGCAGGAGTCCTGCCATGGTCTTCTGAGACACAGCACGCTCTCTGGCAAGCGTTCAGGGCCACCAAGCCATCATTTTCACAACACATCGGAAGATTTTCAACTTAACAAGCTTGGTTCAGATATGAGAATCAAGTGAGATCACCTAGGAAAAAAAAAAATCTCTCCCCATACATCTGCCCCGAATGGGAAAGCTGATTGCCAAAGAAAAGTCAGGGCTCTAGAAGAACAGTTTCTACAGAAAACCCAAAGGGCCAAACACTGGAAAAAAATATACACAGACTCTGGAATGCTGCCCTGATTTCTTCTGCACCCCAGTCCTTGTTTTCCCTCACTTTCATTGTCTCTCCTGCTGTCCCTGTGTGTACACAGCTGTGGGACAGTGATTACAGGTGATGACAAGAACAGCCCTCAGAGCCAGGCTGCCTGGACCCAGGCCCTTGGGCCATTAACTAGTTTCTCTGTGCCTCATTTCTTCGTCTGTAAAATGGGCTGCTTTGAGGATTAAATGAGATAACAAAGTTGACGCCTTTTGCACAATGACTGACACATGACATAACCTGTCCCCTCTGCTCAACCCCTCTTCCTTGTTAGGCTGTGACTAGAGCAAGCATGGATGGATCCTTCCAAACATAAGGTAAAGGCAACTTCAGAACCGAATTCCAGTATCTACCTGTGGGACTTCAGGCAGATTCAGAGCAGTAGTACTATGCTAAAAAGTGCTTTATGTATATATAAATCAACTCATGTAATCCATAAGATACTTATAAGAGATTTACACTAGTTATTCCTCAACTAGTCATTCCTCCCAGGACCCAGGCCCTTGTGTAGTTCCCTCCCATATTGACTCTGCGCTTGGTCATGTGCTTACTCTGGCCAATGGCACCAAAGAAATGAGATTAGTAGACGCCTGATAAGCGCTTGCACACTAAAGCTTGTACCTTTAGACTGCTACCGCCGCCATGTCAAAAAGTCTAGCCTTCTTAAGGATGCAAGAGCACAGGGAGAGAGAAGCCCAGCTGATCCTCCTGCCCCGTTGGTCTTCCAGCCGAAGGTAGATACCTGAATAAGCCCAGGTAACACCAGTAATTAAAACAGCCAGTCAACTCACAGAATCATGAGAAACAATAAGTTATTGTTAAGTCACCAAGCTTTAGGGTTGTTTGCTACTCTGCAGTGAGTAACTAAAACAGAAATTGGTGAGTAGGGTGCTTCCATAACACAAACTTGAAACATGAGGCATTGGCTTTAGGACCAGATGGTTGGCAGAGGCTGAGAGGGCAGTTGGAAATACACTTTGGAGGCTGGGAAAAGGGCCACCCATGTTGCTGAAACAATCAGCAGAACTGTCATCTCTAGTCCTTTGTAAGGTAAAAAACATATCTAATACATTTGTGGGTCTGAGCTAAAGAAATTTCCAGACAGAATGATGGACGCATCAATAGATTTTTTTTTTTAGCTTTGCATAATGAGGTACAGGAAGAGAGAAGGATGAAAGAAGGAACCACTGACTTTGCAAGCAGAATTTAGAGGAAATTAAGGAGGGCCCAGAACTTGCTAGGTTGGCAAATAAAACTATTCCTCATTTCCATCCTCTACAGCAGGCAAAGGATTCTCAAAGTAAGAAATGGTCTCAGGGTAAAGATTAATTGAGGATGTGGCTGTAAGACCCTTTATTAAAACCTCTAGAAGACTTTAGGAAATGCTGAGTAGACCTTCTCAAGTGGACAAAAGCACTTCTAAGATTCATGGAAGCCGAATCCCAAAATAGCTCTGAGTAATCTGGAGCTGGGTTGCCCAACAGAGTAGCCACTAACCACACATAATTACTGAACACAAATTGATAGGTAGTATAACTGTAAAATACACACGGGATTTAAAAGACTTAGTATAAAAAATGTAAAATATCTTATTAATGATTTTTATATTGATTACATATTAAAATAACAATATTCTAGATATATTGAGCTAAACAAAATATGTTACTAAAATTACTTTCACCTGTTTTTTATTATTATTTAAATTGTGGCTCTTAGAACTTTACAAAGTACATATGTGGTTCACATTTGTGGCTTGCATTATATTTCTATTAGACAGCACTAGTATAGAGAAAGGCCTATCCCAAAAAGAATCGTGGGCATAGATTTTGTCTACCTTTTTTACAGAACTAGAACAAAAAATCTTAAACTTTGTATGGAGACACAAAAGACCCCGAACAGCCAAAACAATCTTGAGAAAGAAAAACGGAGCTGGGGGATTCAGGCTCCCTGACTTCAGACTATACTACAAAGCTACAGTAATCAAGACAATATGGTACTGGCACAAAAACAGAAATATAGATCAACAGAACAGGATAGAAAACCCAGAGATAAATCCACGCACATATGGTCACCTTATTTTTGCTAAGGAGGCAAGAACATACAATGGAGAAAAGACAGCCTCTTCAATAAGTGGTGCTGGGAAAACTGGACAGCTACATGTAAAAGAATGAAATTACAACACTCCCTAACACCATACACATAAATAAACTCAAAATGGATTAAAGATCTAAACGTAATGCGAGACTATAAAACTCTTAGACGAAAACATAGGAAGAACATTCTTTGACATAAATCACAGCAAGATCTTTTTTGACCCCCCTCCCAGAGTAATGGAAATAAAACCAAAAATTAAAAAATGGGACCTAATGAAACTTAAAAGCTTTTGCACAATGAAGGAAACTATAAACAAGATGAAAAGAAAATCCTCAGAATGGGAGAAAATATTTGCAAACGAATCAACAAAGGATTAATCTCCAAAATATATAAACAGCTCATGTAGCTCAATATTAAAAAAACAACCCAATCAAAAAATGGGTAGAAGACCTAAATAGACATTTTTCCAAAGAAGACATACAGATGGCCAAGAGGCACATGAAAAGCTGCTAAACACCACAAATTATTAGAGAAATGCAAATCAAAACTACAATGAGGTATCACCTCACACCAGTTAGAATGGGCATCATCAGAAAATCTACGAACAACAAATGCAGGGGGTGGGAGAAAAGGAAACCCTCTTGCACGTTGGTGGGAATGTAAATTGATACAACCACTATGGAGAACAGTATGGAGGCTCCTTAAAAACTAAAAATAGAATTACCATATGACCTAGCAATCCCACTGCTAGGCATATACCCAGAGAAAACCATAATTCAAAAAGACACCTGCGGGCTTCCATGGTGGCACAGTGGTTGAGAGTCTGCCTGCCGATGCAGGGGACACGGGTTCGTGCCCTGGTCTGGGAGGATCCCACATGCTGCAGAGAGGCTAGGCCCGTGAGCCATGGCCACTGAGCCTGTGCGTCTGGAGCCTGTGCTCCGCAACAGGAGAGGCCACAACAGTGAGAGGCCCGCATACTGCTAAAAAAAAAAAAAAAAAGACACCTGCACCCCAATGTTCACTGCAGCACTATTTACAATAGGCAGATCATGGAAGCAACCTAAATGCCCATCAACAGATGAATGGATAAAGAAGATGTGGTAAATATATACAATGGAATATTACTCAGCCATAAAATAGAACGAAATTGGGTAATTTGTAGAGACTTGAATGGATCTAGAGACTGTCACACAGAGTGAAGTAAGTCAGAAAGAGAAACACAAATATCATATGTTAACGCATATATGTGGAATCTAGAAAAATGGTATGGATGAACTGGTTTGCAAGACAGAAATAGAGACACAGATGTAGAGAACTAATGTATGGACCCCAAGGGGGGAAAGTGGGAGGGGGGTTGTTGTTGGTGGTGGGATGAATTGGGAGATTGGGATTGACATATATACACTAATATGTATAAAATCGATGACTAATAAGAACCTGCTGTATAAAAAATAAATAGAGAGACCTTCAAGATGGAGGAGATAAGATGCGGAGATCACCTTCCTCCCTACAAATACATCAGAAATACATCTACATGTGGAACAACTCCTACAGAACAGCTACTGAACGCTGGCAGAAGACCTCAGGCTCCCCCAAAGACGCCTTCAGATGACCTACATGCAGAGGCGGGGTCAAATCCAAAGCTGAACCCCAGGAGCTGTGTGAACAAAGAGAGAAAGAGAAATCTCTCCCAGCAGCCTCAGGAGCAGCGGATTAAATCTCCACAATCAACGTGATGTACCCTGCATCTCTGGAATACCTGAATAGACAACAAATCATCCCAAAATTGAGGCAGTGGACTTTGGGAGCAACTGTAGACTTGGGGTATGCTTTCTGCATCTAACTTCCTTCTGGTTTTATGTTATCTTGGTTTAGTATTTAGAGTTTACTATCACTGGTAGATTTGTTTATTGATTTGGTTGTTTTCTTCCTTTTTTTATATATAGAAATATATTTTTTCCTTTTTCTCTTTTTGAGAGTGCGTATGTGTATGCTTCTTTTCTTTTGAATTTTATTTTCTTTATTTTTTTATACAGCAGGTTCTTATTAATTATCCATTTTATACATATTAGTGTATATATGTCAATCTCAATCTCCCAATTCATCACACCACCACCACCCCCCGCCCTGGCACTTTCCCCCCTTGGTGTCCATACGTTTGTTCTCTACATCTGTGTCTCAATTTCTTCCCTGCAAACCGGTTCATCTATACCATTTTTCTAGGTTCCACATATATGTGTTAATACACGATATTTGTTTTACTCTTTCTGACTTCACTCTGTATGACAGTCTCTAGGTCCATCCATGTCTCTAAAAATGACCCAATTTCATTCCTTTTATACCTGAGTAATATTCCATTCTATATATGTACCACATCTTCTTTTTCCATTCATCTGTCAATGGGCATTTAAGTCACTTCCATGTCCTGGCTATTGTAAACAGAGCTGCAATGAACATTGGGGTGCATGTGTCTTTTTGAATTATGGTTTTTTCTGGGTATATGCCCAGTAGTGGGATTGTTAGGTCATATGGTAATTCTATTTTTAGTTTTTTAAGGAACCTCCGTACTGTTCTCCATAGTGGCTGTATCAATTTACATTCCCACCAGCAGTGCAAGAGTGTTCCCTTTTCTCCACACTCTCTCGAACATTTATTGTTTGTAGATTTTTTGAATGATGGCCATTCTGACTGGTGCGAGGTGATACCTCATTGTAGTTTTGATTTGCATTTCTCTAATGATTACTGATGTTGAGCGGATTTTCATGTGCTTCTTAGCCATTTGTATGTCTTCTTTGGGGAAATGTCTACTTAGGTCTTCTGCCCATTTTTGCATTGGGCTGTTTGTTTTTTTAATATTGAGCTGCATGAGCTGCTTATATATTTTGGAGATTAATCCTTTGTCTGATGATTCATTTGCAAATATTTTCTCGCATTCTGAGGGTTGTCTTTTCACCTTGTTTATGGTTTCCTTCGCTGTGCAAAAGCTTTTAAGTTTCATTAGGTCCCATTTGTTTGTTTTTGTTTTTATTTCCATTACTCTAGGAGATGGATCAAAAAAGATCTTGCTGTGATTGATGTCAAAGAGTGTTCTTCCTACGTTTTCCTCTAAGAGTTTTACCGTGCACGGTCTTACATTTAGGTCTCTAATCCACTTTGAGTTTATTTTTGTGTATGGTGTTAGGGAGTGTTGTAATTTCATTCTTTTACATGTAGCTGTCCAGTTTCCCCAGCACCACTTAATGAAGAGACTGTCTTTCTCCATTGTATATCCTTGCCTCCTTTGTCATAGATTAGTTGACCATAGGTATGTGGGTTTATCTCTGGGCTTTCTATCCTGTTCCATTGATCTATATTTCTGTTTTTGTGCCAGTGCCATATTGTCTCGATTAGTGTACCTTTGTAGTATACTCTGAAGTCAGGGAGTCTGATTCCTCCAGCTCCATTTTTATCCCTCAAGACTGCTTTGGCTATTCGGGGTCTTTTGTATCTCCATACAAATTGTGATACTTCTTGTTCTAGTTCTGTAAAAAATGCCATTGGTAATTTGACAGGGATTGCATTGAATCTGTAGATTGCTTTGGGTAGTATAGTCATTTTCACAATATTGATTCTTCCAATCCAAGAACATGGTATACCTCTCCATCTGTTGGTATCATCTTTAATTTCTTTCATCAGTGTCTTATAGTTTTCTGCATACAGGTCTTTTGTCTCCCTAGGTAGTTTTATTCCTAGGTATTTTATTCTTTTTCTTGCAATGGTAAATGGGAGTGTTTCCTTAATTTCTCTTTCAGATTTTTCATTAGTGTACAGGAATGAAAAAGATTTCTGTGCATTGATTTTGTATCCTGCTACTTTACCAAATTCATTGATTAGCTCTAGTAGTTTTCTGGTGGCATCTTTAGGATTCTCTATGTACAGTATCATGTCATCTGAAAACAGTGACAGTTTTACTTCTTCTTTTCCAATTTGTATTCCTTTTATTTCTTTTTCCTCTCTGATTGCCATGGGTAGGACTTCCAAAACTATGTTGAATAATAGTGGTGAGAGTGGACATCCTTGTCTTGCTCCTGATCTTAAAGGAAATGCTTTCACTTTTTCACCACTGAGAATGATGTTTGCTGTGGGTTTCTCGTATATGGCCTTTATTAAGTTGAGGTAGGTTCCCTCTATGCCCACTTTCTGGAGAATTTTTATCATAAATCGGTGCTGAATTTTGTCAAAAGCATTTTCTCCATCTATTGAGATGATCATATGGTTTTTATTCTTCAGTTAGTTAATATGGTGTGTCACATTGATTGATTTGAGTATATTGAAGAATCCTTGCATCTCTGGGATAAATCCCACTTGATCATGGTGTATGATCTTTTTAATGTGTTGTTGGATTCTGTTTGTGAGTATTTTGTTGAGCATTTTTACATCTATATTCATCAGTCATATTGGTCTGTAATTTTCTTTTTTTGTAGTATCTTTGTCTGCTTTTAGTATCAGGGTGATGGTGGACTCATAGAATGAGTTTGGGAGTGTTCCTTCCTCTGCAATTATTTGGAAGAGTTTGAAAAGGATGAGTGTTAGCTCTTCTCTAAACATTTGACTGAATTCACCTGTAAAGCCATCTGGCCTGGACTTTTGCTTGTTGGAAGATTTTTAGTCACAGTTTCAAGTTCATGACTTGTGATTGGTCTGTTTATATTTTCTCTTTATTCCTGGTTCAGTCTTGGAAGGTTATACCTTTCTAAGAATTTGTCCATTTCCTCCAGGTTGTCCATTTTACTGGCATAGAGTTGCTTGTAGTAGTCTTTTAGGATGCTTTCTATTTTTGCAGCGTTTGTTGTAACTTCTCCTTTGTCATTTCTAATTTTAATGATTTGAGTCCTTTCCCTCTTCTTCTTGATGAGTCTGGCTAATTGTTTATCAATTTTGTTTATCTTTTCAAAGAACCAGCTTTTAGTTTTATTGATCTTTGCTATTGTTTTCTTTGTTTCTATTTCACTTATTTCTGCTCTGATCTGTATGATTTCTTTCCTTCTACTAACTTTGGGTTTTGTTTGTTCTTCTTTCTCTAGTTCTTTTAGGTGTAAGGTTAGATTGTTTATTTGAGATGTTTGTTGTTTCTTGAGGTAGGATTGTATTCCTATAAACTTCCCTCTCAGAACTGCTTTTGCTGCATTTCATAGGTTTTGTATCATCATGTTTTCTTGTCATTTGTCTCTAGATATTTTTTGTTTTCCTCTTTGATTTCTTCAGTGATCTGTTGGTAATTTAGTAACGTATTGTTTATCCTCCATGTGTTTGTTATGTTTTTTTTCCCTGTAATTGATTTCTAATCTCATAGCATTGTGGTCAGAAAAGACGCTTGATATGATTTCTATTTTCTCACATTTACTGAGGCTTGATTTGTGCCCCAACATGTGATCTATCCTGGAGAATGTTCTGTGCACACTTGAGAGGAAAGTGTAATCTGTTGTTTTTGGATGGAATGTCCTATAAATAGCAATTAAATCTATCTGGTCTATTGTGTCATTTAAAGGTTGTGTTTCCTTATTAATTTTCTGTTTGGATGATCTGTCCATTGGTGTAAGTGAGGTGTTAAAGTCCTCCACTATTATTGTGTTACTGTCGATTTCCTCTTTTATAGCTGTTAGCAGTTGCCTTATGTATTCAGATGCTCCTATTTTGGGTGCATATATATTTATAATTATTACATCTTCTTCTTGGATTGATTCCTTGATCATTATGTAGTGTCCTTCCTTGTCTCTTGTAACATTATTTTAAAGTCTATTTTGTCTGATATGAGTATTGCCACTCCAGCTTTCTTTTGATTTCCATGTGCATGGAATATCTTTTTCCATCCCCTCACTTTCCGTCTGTATGCGCCCTAGATCTGAAGTGGGTCTGCTGTAGACAGCATATATATGGGTCTTGTTTTTGTATCCATTCAGCGAGCCTGTGCCTTTTAGTTGGAGAATTTAATCCATTCACATTTAAGGTAATTATTGATATGTATATTCCTATTACCATTTTCTTAATTGTTATGGGTTTGTTTTTGTAGGTCTTTTTCCTCTCTTGTGTTTCCCATTTAGATAAGTTCCTTTAGCATTTGTTGTAGAGCTGGTTGGTGGTGCTGAATTCTCTTAGCTTTTGCTTTTCTGTAAAACTTTTGATTTCTCTGTCAAATCTGAATGAGATCCTTGCTGGCTGGAGTAATCTTGGCTGCAGGTTTTTCCCTTTCATCACTTTAAATATGTCATGCCACTCCCTTCTGGCTTGTAGAGTTTCTGCTGAGAAATCAGCTGTTAACCTTATGGGAGTTCCCTTGTACGTTATTTGTCATTTTTCCCTTGCTGCTTTCAATATTTTTTCTTTGTCTTTAATTTTTGACAGTTTGATTACTATGTGTCTCAGCATGTTTCTCCTTGGGTTTACCCTGTATGGGACTCTCTGTGCTTCCTGGACTTGGGTGGCTATTTCCTTTCCCATGTTAGGGAAGTTTTCGACTGTAATCTCTTCAAATATTTTCTTGGGTCCTTTCTCTTTGTCTTCTCCTACTGGGACCCCTATAATGCGACTGTTGGTGCGTTTAATGTTGTCCCATAGGTCTCTTAGGCTGTCTTCATTTTTTTTCATTCTTTTTCTTTATTCAGTTCTACAGCAGTGAATTCACCATTCTGTCTTCCAGGTCACTTATCCGTTCTTCTGCCTCAGTTATTCTGCTATTGATTCCTTCTAGTGTAGTTTTCATTTCAGTTATTGTATTGTTCACCTCTGTTTGTTTGTTCTTTAATTCTTCTAGGTCTTTGTTAAACATTTCTTGCATCTTCTCGATCTTTGCCTCCATTCTTTTTCCGAGGTCCTGGATCATCTTCACTATCATTATTCTGAATTCTTTTTCTGGAAGGTTGCCTACCTCCACTTCATTTAGTTGTTTTTCTGGGGTTTTATCTTGTTCCTTCATCTGGTACATAGCCCTCTGTCTTTTCATCTTGTCTATCTTTCTGTGAATGTGGTTTTTGTTCCACAGGCTACAGGACTGTATTTCCTCCTGCTTCTGCTGTCTGCCCTCTGGTGGCTGAGGCTATCTAAGAGGCTTGTGCAAGTTTCCTGATGGGAGGGACTGGTGGTGGGTACAGCTGGCTGTTACTCTGGTGGGCAGAGCTCAGTAAAACTTTAATCCGCTTGTCTGCTGATGGGTAGGGCTGGGTTCCCTCTCTGTTGGTTATTTGCCCTGAGGCAACCCAACACTGGAGCCTACCCGGCTCTTTGTTGGAGCTAATGGTGGACTCTGGGAGGGCTCACACCAAGGAGTACTTCTCAGAACTTCTGCTGCCATTGTCCTTGTCCTCATGGTAGGACACAGCTTCACCCCACTTCTGCAGGAGGCCCTCCAACACTAGCAGGTAGGTCTGGTTCAGTCTCCTATGGGGTCACTGCTCCTTCCCCTGGGTCCTGATGTGCACACTACTTTGCATGTGCCCTCCAAGAGTGGAGTCTCTGTTTCCCCCAGTCCTGTCAAACTCCTGTAATAAAATCCTGCTAGCCTTCAAAGTCTGATTCTCTAGGAATTCCTCCTCCTGTTGCTGGACCCCGAGGTGAAAGCCTGACGTGGGGCTCAGAACCTTCACTCCAGTGGGTGAACTTCTGTGGTATAAGTGTTCTCCAATTTGTGAGTCACCCACCCAGGAGTTATGGGATTTGATTTTATTGTGATTTCACCCCTCCTACCATCTCAAAGGCTTCTCCTTTGTCTCTGGATGTGTGGTATCTTCTGTGGTGAGTTCCAATG
This sequence comes from Aethalodelphis obliquidens, assembly GCF_003676395.1. NCBI lineage: Eukaryota > Metazoa > Chordata > Mammalia > Artiodactyla > Delphinidae > Aethalodelphis > Aethalodelphis obliquidens. The sequence continues at coordinate 26,038,149 of NW_020837954.1, read as the reverse complement.
ACTTCCTGTTGATGATTGTTCAGCAGTTAGTTGTGATTCCGGTGCTCACGCAAGAGGGAGCACCTTCAGAAATCATATCTCACCAGGACGCACTGGAAAACCTCTGTGTATGCTTCTTTGTGTAATTTTGTCTGCATAGCTTTGCTTTTACTATTTTACTAGGGTTCTGTCTTTCCTTTTTTTTTTTTTTTTTAAGTGTAGTTTTTAGCAGTTGTTATCATAGATGGATTTGTTTTTTGGTTTGGCTGCTCTCTTCTTTCGTTCTTTCTTTTTTTATATTACTTCCAATTTTTTTTATTTTAATAACTTTCTTTTCCGTTTCTTTCTTTCTTTCCTTTCTTTCCTTTCTTTCCTTTCTTTCCCTTCCTTCCTTCCTTCCTCTTTCTTTCTTTCTTTCTTTCTTTCTCCCTCCCTCCCTCCTTCTCTCTCTCTTTCTTTCTTTCTTTCTTTCTTTCTTTCTTTCTTTCTTTCTTTCTTTCTTTCTTTCTTTCTTTCTTTCCTTCTTTCTTTCTTTCTCCCTTTTCTGCTGAGCTGTGTGGCTGACAGGGTCTTGGTGCTCCAGCTGGGTGTCAGGCCTGTGCCTCTGAGGTGGGAGAGCCGAGTTCAGGACATTGGTCCACCAGAAACCTCCGGGTTCCACGTAGTATCAAACAGCAAAAGCTCTCCCAGAGATCTCCATCTCAATGCTAAGACCCAGTTCCACTCAACAACGAGCAAGCTACAATGCTGGATACTCTATGCCAAACAACTAGAAAGACAGGAACACAACCCCACCCATTAGCAGAGAGGTTGCCTAAAATCATAATAAGGTCACAGACACCCCCAAAAACACACCACCAGATGTGGTCCTTCCCACCAGAAAGACAAGATCCAGCCTCATCCACCAGAAAACAGGCACCAGTCCCCTCCACCAGGAAGCCTACACAACCCACTGAACCAAACTTAGCCACTGGGAGCAGACACCAAAAACAACAGGAACTACAAACCTTCAGCCTGCGAAAAAAAGACCCGAAACACAGTAAGTTAAGCAAAATAAGAAGACAGAGAAACACACAGCAGACAAAGAAGCAAGGTAAGAAGCCACCAGACCAAACAAATGAAGACGAAATATGCAGTCTACCTGAAAAAGAATTCAGAGTAATGATAGTAAAGATGATCCAAAATCTTGGAAATTGAATACAGAAAATACAAGAAACATTTAACAAGGACCTAGAATAACTAAAGAGCAAAAAAACAATGATGAACCACACCATAAATGAAATTAAAAATTCTCTAGAAGGAATCAATAGCAGAATAACTGAGGAAGAAGAATGGATAGGTGACGTGGAAGATAAAATAGTGGAAATAACCACTGCAGAGCACAATAACGAAGAAGAATGAAAAGAACTGAGGACAGTCTCAGAAATTATGGGACAACATTAAACACACTAAATTCAAATTATACAGGTCCCAGAAGAAGAAGAGAAAAAGAAAGGGAAAGAGAAAATATTTGAAGGGATTACAGTTGGAAACTTCCCTAATATGCGAATGGAAATAGTCAATCAAGTCCAGGAAGCACAGAGAGACCCATAGAGGATAAACCCAAGGAAAAACATGCCCAGACACATATTAATCAAGCTCTCAAAAGTTAAACACAAAGAAAAAATATTAAAAGCAGCAAGGGAAAAACAACAAATAACATACAAGGGAATCCCCATAAGGTTAACAGCTGATCTTTCAGCAGAAACTGCAAGCCAGAAGGGACTGGCAGGATATATTTTATATGATGAAAGGGAAAAACCTACAACCAAGATTACCCTACCCAGCAATGATCTCATTCAGATTCAACAGAGAAATTAACACCTTTACAGACAAGCAAAAGCTAAGAGAATTCAGCACCACCAAACCAGCTTTACAACAAATGCTACAGGAATTTCTCTAGGCAGGAAACACAAGAGAAGGAAAAGACCTACAGTAACAAACCCAAAACAATTAAGAAAATGGTAATAGGAACATACATATCGATAACTACCTTAAGTGTAAATGGATTAAATGCTCCAACCAAAAGACACAGAGTGGCTGAATGGATACAAAAGCAAGACCTGTATATATGATGTCTACAAGAGAACCACTGCAGACCTAGGGACACATACAGACTGAAAGTGAGGTGACGGAAAAAGATATTCCACGCAAATGGAAATCAAAAGAAAGCTGGAGTAGCAATTCTCATATCAGACAAAATAGACTTTAAAATAAAGACTATTACAAGAGACAAAGAAGGACATTACATAATGATCAAGGGCTAAACCCAAGAAGAAGATATAACAATTGTAAATATTTATGCACCCAACATAGGAGCACCTCAGTACATAAGGCAAATGCTAACAGCCATAAAAGGGAAAATCAACAGTAACACAATCATTGTAGCTGACTTTAACACCCCACTTTCACCAATGGACAGATCATCCAAAATGAAAATAAATAAGGAAACACAAGTTTTAAATGACATATTAGAGAAGATGAGCTTAATTGATATATATAGGACATTTCATCCAAAAACAACAGAATACACTTTCTTTTCAAGTGCTAATGGAACATTCTCCAGGATAGATCATATCTTGGGTCACAAATCAAGGCTTGGTAAATTTAAGAAAATTGAAATTGTATCAAGTATCTTTTCCAACCACAGTGCTATGAGACTAGATACCAATTACAGGAAAAAATCTGTAAAACATACAAACACATGGAGGCTAAATAATACACTACTAAATACCCAAGAGATCACTGAAGAAATCAAGGAGGAAATCAAAAAATACCTAGAAACAAATGACAATGAAAACACGACAACCCACAACCTATGGTATGCAGCAAAAGCACTTCTAAGCGGGAAGTTTATAGCAATACGATCCTACCTGAAGAAACAAGAAACATCTCAAATAAACAACCGAACCTTACACCTAAAGCAACTAGAGAAAGAAGAACAAAAACAACCCAAAGTTAGCAGAAGGAAAGAAATCATAAATATCAGATCAGAAATAAATGAAAAAGAAATGAAGGAAAAGATCAATAAAATTAAAAGCTGGTTCTTTGAGAAGATAAAATTGATAAACCATTAGCCAGACTCATCAAGAAAAAAAGGGAGGGGTTTCCCTGGTGGCACAGTGGTTGAGAGTCTGCCTGCCGATGCAGGGGACGCGGGTTCGTGCCCCGGTCCGGGAGGATCCCACATGCCACGGAGCGGCTGGGCCCGTGAGCCATGGCCGCTGAGCCTGCGCGTCCGGAGCCTGTGCTCTGCAACGGGAGAGGCCACAACAGTGAGAGGCCCGCATACCGCAAAAACCAAAACAAAACAAAAAAAAAAAAAAAAAAAAAAAGAAAAAAAGGGAGAAGATGCAAATCAATAGAATTAGAAATGAAAAAGGAGAAGTAACAATTGACACTGCAGAAATACAGAGGATCATGAGAGACTACTACAAGAAAATATGCCAATAAAATGGACAACCTGGAAGAAATGGACAAATTCTTAGAAAAGCATAACATTCCGAGACTGAACCAGGAAGAAATAGAAAATATAAACAGATCAATTGTAGCCCTGAAATTGAGACTGTAATTAAAAATCTTCCAAAAAACAAAAGCCCAGGACCAGATGGCTTCACAGTCGAATTCTACCAAACATTTAGAGAAGAGCTAACACCTGTTCTTCTGAAACTCTTCCAAAATATAGCAGAGGGAGGAACACTCCCAAACTCATTCTACAAGGCCACCATCACCCTGATACCAAAACCAGACAAAGATGTCACAAAGAAAGAAAACTACAGGCCAATATCTCTGATGAACATAGATGCAAAAATCCTCAACAAAATACTAGCAAACAGAATCCAACAGCATATTAAAAGTATCATACACCATGACCAAGTGGGGTTTATCCCAGGAATGCAAGGATTCTTCAATATATGCAAATCAATCAATGTAATACACCATATTAATAAATTGAAAGAGAAAAACCATATGATCATCTCAATAGATGGAGAAAAAGCTTTTAACAAAATTCAACCAACATTTATGATAAAAACCCTCCAGAAAGTAGGCATAGAGAGAACTTACCTCAGCATGATAAAGGCCATATGTGAGAAACTCTTAGCCAACATCGTTCTCAATGGTGAAAAACAAAAAACCATTTCCTCTAAGATCAGGAACAAGACAGGTTTGTCCACTCTCACCAATATTATTCAACATAGGTCTGGAAGTTTTAGCCACAGCAATCAGAGAAGAAAAAGAAATAAAAGGAATCCAATTGGAAAAGAAGAAGTAAAGCTGTCACTGTTTGCAGATGACATGATACTATACATAGAGAATCCAAAAGATGCTGCCAGAAACCTACTAGAGCTAATCAATGAATTTGGTAAAGTAGCAGGATACAAAATTAATGCACAGAAATCTCTTGCATTCCTATACACTAATGATGAAAAATCTGAAAGAGAAATTAAGGAAACACACCCATTTACCATATCAAAAAAAGAATAAATCACCTAGGAATAAACCTACCTAAGGAGACAAAAGACCTGTATGCAGAAAACTATAAGATAGTGTTGAAAGAAATTAATGATGATACAAAGAGATGGAGAGATACACCATATTCTTGGATTGTAAGAATCAACATTGTGAAAATGACTACACTACTCAAAGCAATCTACAGATTCAGTGCAATCCCTATCAAACTCCCCATGGCATTTTCCACAGAACTAGAATAAAAAATTGCACAATCTGGGGCTTCCGTGGTGGTGCAGTGGCTGAGAGTCCACCTGCCGATGCAGGGGACACAGGTTCGTGTCCCGGTCCGGGAAGATCCCACATGCCGCTGAGCGGCTGGGCCCGTGAGCCATGGCCACTAAGCCTGCGCATCCGGAGCCTGTGCTCCACAATGGGAGAGACCACAACAGTGAGAGGCCCACGTACCGCAAAAAAAAAAAAAAAAAGAAAATT
>NW_020837954.1:25970879-26033087 GCF_003676395.1 Aethalodelphis obliquidens | reverse complement strand
TAGTAAAGACAGTACGGTACTGGCACAAGAACAGAAATATAGATCAATAGAACAGGATAGAAAGCCCAGAGATAAACCCACACACATATGGTCAACTTATTTTTGATAAAGGAGGCAAGAATATACAATGGAGAGAAGACAGCCTCTTCAATAAGTGGTGCTGGGAAAACTGGACAGCTACATGTAAAAGAATGAAATTACAACACTCCCTAACACCATACACAAAAATAAACTCAAAATGGATTAAATACCTAAATGTAAGGCCAGATACTATAAAACTCTTAGGGGAAAACCTAGGCAGAACATTCTATGACATAAATCACAGCAGGATCCTTTCTGACCCACCTCCTAGAGAAATGGAAATAAAAACAAAAATAAACAAATGGGACCTAATGAAACTTAAAAGCTTTTGCACAGCAAAGGAAACCATAAACAAGACGAAAAGACAACCCTCAGAATGGGAGAAAATTTTTGTAAATGAGAATTTACAAGCAGCTCATGCAGCTCAATATCAAAACAACAACCCAATCCAAAAATGGGCAGAAGACCTAAATAGACATTTCTCCAAAGACTATAATACAGATGGCCAAGAAACACATGAAAGGATGCTAAACATCAGTAATCATTAGAGAAATGCAAATCAAAACTACAATGAGGTATCACCTCGCACCAGTCAGAATGGCCATCATTCAAAAAATCTACAAACAATAAATGCTCGAGAGGGTGTGGAGAAAAGGGAACCCTCTTGCACTGTTGGTGGGAATGTAAATAGATACAGCCACTATGGAGAACAGTATGGAGGTTCCTTAAGAAACTAAAAATAAAACTACCGTATGACCCAGCAATCCCACTGCTGGGCATATACCCTGAGAAAACCATAATTCAAAAAGAGTCATGTACCACAATGTTCACTGCAGCTCTATTTACAACAGCCAGGACATGGAAGCAACCTAACTGTCCATCGACAGATGAATGGATAAGGAAAATGTGGCATATATATACAATGGAATATTACTCAGCCATAAAAAGAAACAAAATTGAGTTATTTTGTAGTGAGGTGGATAGACCTAGAGTCTGTCATACAGAGTGAAGTAAATCAGAAAGAGAAAAACAAATATCATATGCTAACACATATATATGGTATCTAAAAAAAAAAAAAAAAAAAGGTTCTGAAGAACCTAGGGGCCAGACAGGAATAAAGACACCACATAGAGAATGGACTTGAGGACCCGGGGAGGGAGAAGGGTAAGCTGGGACTAAGTGAGAGAGTAGCATGGACATATATACACTACCAAATGTAAAATAGCTAGTGGGAAGCAGCTGCATAGCACAGGGAGATCAGCTCAGTGCTTTGTGACCACCTAGAGGGGTGGGATAGGGAGGGTGGGAGGGAGACACAAGAGGGAGGAGATACGGGGATATATGTATTTGTATAGCTGATTCACTTTGTTATAAAGTAGAAACTAACACACCATTTTAAAGCAATTATACTCCAATTAAGGTGTTAAAAAATAAAATAAAATAAAAGATTTTGTCTTATGAAATGAACAATAATGAGATGAACAGAAAATCCATAAATTTTTAAAGGAATTCTATCATATTGGAGTAAGCATCTAAAATGATAGGAGACCTCTAGAGCCCCAGATTTCTACAGTCAGTATGCAGGTTGAGAAAGTTACTTTGCTGCAAACATAGGCCATTTATATTAAAAGAGAAAAGACATCTCAGAGGATGGAGCCAAGAATCCAGACGGTTGAATCTAGAGCAGACTTAGGCCCTAATCAAGGAACCTTGCCTGCTTGAGTAGGAAAACCCAATAATATAGATAGATAGATCTGATAGATTTCAGATTCAGATAGAAATAGATAGATAGATATCTATCTGAAAGATAGATTTCAGATAGAAATAGATAGATTTCTATCAGAAAGATAGATTTCAGATAGAAACAGATTTCTATCTGAAAGAGATTTCAGATAAAAATAGATAGATTTGTATCTGAAAGATAGATTTCAGAATTGCTTTGAACCAATTACTGCTTTTGCCTTCTATTATTCTATTTTTGAATGGGAATGTCTATTGGGGTTACCACGTCCCTGTTTCAACATTTTATGTTGGGTGTATGGTTTAGCTTACAAGCAGAATTTAGAGGAAATAAACAGAACTTGTTAAGGCAAACCTTAATCTCTAACTGACGAGAACTATACATGAGAAATCCTATCTATATCTGTACCAGATTCAGATCACAAGATCATGGACTTTAAGCCCAATGTGGTCACTGGATGAGACCTCAAGGGTCTTGGGAGAGCAGTGTATATTTCTCCTATGCGATGAATTGAAATAATTGTGGCCAGAGGGTGAAGTTGATGAATTAAAAATGACCACATATTATTTACAAATCTTTTAATTAAGAGGTAGAGCTTATTCCTCGTACACTTTGAATCTGGCCTTTTTACTTTCTTTGTCCAGTTAAACGAGGCGGAAGTGGTATTGTGCAACATCCAAACCCAGACCCTGAGAGGCCTTACGGTTTCTATTTTTGTCCTCCTGGTACTCTGAGGACACCACACTGTGATAAAGCCCACAATGAAAGGCCATTCCAGCTGCTCCATCCAGTGCTATCTGAGGCCCCAGACGTGAGAGTGTCACCATCTTAAATCTGCAGCTTACTGCAATCACATGAATAGGTCCAGGAAAACCCAGAGTAAGAACAACTCAGACAAAGAACTGTGAGAAATAATAAACCATTGTTATTAATAAACTATTGTGAGGTGGTTTGTTCAACAGCAACATACAATTAGTATCTATCCATGGTCTAACAGGGAATAGAGGTGAACAGATGGGACAGGTTTTCTGGCAGAGGTGTGACTTGGATTCTACTGTGGTTGGGATGCTGTTACCACCATGTTTTTCATCACGTGGACCTCTCCAAAGTGCTACTCATAACATGGCAGCTGGCTTCCCCCAGAGTAAGCGAACTGGGAGAGGGAGAAAGTGGCCAAAATGGAAGCCACAGGGCTTCCCTGGTGGCACAGCGGTTAAGAATCCGCCTGCCAATTCAGGGGACATGGGTTCAAGCCCTGGTCTGGGAAGATCCCACATGCCATGGAGGAATGAAGCCCATGTGCCACAACTACTGAGCCTGCGTTCTAGGGCTCGCAAGCCACAACTACTGAGCCCACGTGCTGCAACTACTGAAGCCTGCATGCCTAGAGCCTGTGCTCTGCAACAAGAGAAGCCACCGCAATGAGAAGCCCATGCACCACAACGAAGAGTAGCCCCTGTTCACCACAACTAGAGAAAGCCCACGCGCAGCAATGAAGACCCAATGCAGCTAAAAAAAATAAAAAATAAAATGGAAGCCACAACGTCTTTTATAACTTAATATCAGAAGTGACATATCATTACTTCTCCTGTATGCTACTGGGCACACTGACCAAACCTGATGTAATGTGGGAAGGGACCACCAGGGTGCTAATATCAGGAGACAGGAATCATTAGGGGGCCATCCTTCAGGTGGCTACAACATAAACCAGGGAATGAATAAATCTATTTCACATCCTAGTCTTCATTTCAAGAATCTCAAAGAGGCTAATTTTCACATATCCTCTATTTCTCCTCTGACCTACTCATTTATCATGGGTTTTACCCATTTCTCTTTACTTTCCAGCTTATCCCTTACCTGTTTATCCCCCTCTCCCACTTCATCAGGCCATGGAACATGGCATCTCAGGTCTTCATGACTGACTGAAGGCAACTGCAGCAGTCAACTGGCTCAGCAGGGTCCTCCGTTAGAAGCCTCCGTGATGGGAAGATAGACCCTCAAAGATCAGAACTCCCCAAATCTTTGCAGAGGAGAACAATAAATGAATTCAGCTCAATAAAAAGCAGGCAGCCTGGGATTGTAAGGAAACAAGTCCCTGTGTTTGTTGCTGGTGACATGTGAGAAAGCAATCTGTTATAACAAATCCAGCTATGTGTTATAAATATTCGTCACACTTTTTGATTCACTGATATCTTCTTTGGAGAACATACCCTCCAAAAACAACAACATCAACAAATAGAAAAAGTGAAGTTGTATTCTTTGGACCATCTCAAATGCTCAATAACAAGGAATTGGTCTGAGTAACAGGACAGAAAACTATATCAGCATAAGTGACAAGCATGTCATTTCACTGACACTGACCTGTGTCTATGAAATACAACTATGTGAGAAACACAAAGTAGGGCATATGTAAGTAAACACACACTGCTAAGATCAAGGTTTGGAAAATCAGAATAGATACAAATAGATTATTGTTGATTAGGATCTTGGGGGTTAAATTTTTTTCATGAGAAGACCATTTCCTCGGAAGTCATCTGACTAGGAAACTACTAAGCATTGATAGGAGCTGCTTTCCAGTAACCCAAACAACACTCTCTGAGTCTTGGTTTCCTTGGTCACCAAATAAGTGTCACATACCTAAATCCCAGGACTGTAAAGATTAAATGAGATGAACTGTCTGCGTCCATCCTGCCCACTGGGAAGGGGTTTATAATCCAGGTGGAGGAAGTGTGGAATGAGGGAAGCAACCTGGGCTTTGCATTCTGCTCCCACCACACTTAGTACCTTAGCTCTTTCTTACCCTCAGCTTCTTCAACTGTAAATGGTCCTTTCTACCTTGCAAAGTTCTGTCGGGGTTAAATGTTGCATCATATGTACAAAGGCTAGTAGAGTACTCAGCACATATTAGGTGCTCAATTAATATTAGTCCCCTTCTTTTTTGTTAACTTATATCTCCAACTCTTTCATTCTCTTCAAATAAAATGAAAAATAAGGAAAACCCTTTGAAACTGGAAACAAGCAAGTTAAGGCCAAATTTCCAAAAAGTGATATTTCACTAGTTCATTGCCAAGTCACACAATAAAAATAGTTTGTAAGAAGTCAAAGGGGATAGGGTCTTGACACACTACTCAAGTTAACCAAAGGGCCATCCAATGGTCTTGGTGCAGGGGCTGATCTGAGCCCTTTCCTGACATCCCTAGTCTTGGGAGACAAGATCCATATCGCAGAACAGTTTGCCTATAGGTTGAAAACATAAAGGGGTTCAAGATGTGAGAGTATCCACCAGAAATAAGCCTAGGGCATGATTTGTGAACTGTGGAGCCCAAGGGTAAACAGCCTGGAGACCACAAACTCTTCCTCAGAGGAGTTTCCAACAGTACCAAGAGTGGCACTTGATGAAACAGAAACCACCCCTAAAGGAGAACTCCATCTTCTAGGTAGGGTCTGGGGAATAAATTAGCTGAAAGTCAAGGAAAGGGAAAGAACAGGTTATGGATACTCCCAGACTCCTCTTAAGACTGGAGTCTGTCTCCAGAATTACCAGCACAGTGGAAGTAAAACATATGCTCCTTTAGAATTAAAGTCAGCCCCAAATAGCAAAGAAAGAACAGGATGCATGGCCCTTGTTTGTAAACAAAGACCAAGATAAATGTCGGCTGCCAGACCTCAAAGGGAGGTATGACAGGCCACTTGCAGGGGGAAGCCACAGGCGGCAGAACGAGCCCTTTGGTCTCCCTGGTGGTCTCTGGCAGATCTTTTCACAGGCATCCCCAAAGAGCAGAGAAGCTAAGGGGGCCAGAAGGGGGCACCGACCCCAGCACCCTCCCCACAGGTCTGTGCTGTCTTCTTTGGCCAACGTTCAAGCATTTATAAACTTGATCATCACTCTCATCACAGCTGTGGCTGAATGCTTTGGAGTCAGGCATTTAGATGTGAATCTCCCAACAACAGGTAAATGGCTAAGCCTCAATTTCCTTGTCTGTATAATGGGATTACCAGTAGTCCCCCACCTCGTAGGTGGTTGTAAAGGGTAAATGAGATCATGTGTGCAAAGCTTTCAGCACAGTGCCTGGCACATAGCCAGTACTCACAAATGGTAGGCGCTATTATTATTTTTATTCTGTTGTTGTTGTTGATTTTGCCTTCTGCTTTGTCACGTCATCCAGGGTAGCATTTCTCACCAGAACTGGGAGACATGCAGAGCTGAGGGACCATCAATGACCAACTCAGACATTTTCCAGAGTGGGGAAGGGTAGTATTGACGGCAACCACGAGAAGCAGCAGCTGTAGGGAAGAAGTGAAGAGGAAGGGCGTGTGCTGCTCATGAGGCAACGTGCGCATCTATCAGCCTTGCTCCTGGGTCTGCTACAGGCCAGCTGAGGAGCCAGATTCTCAGGGCAGCAAAGGGACCAGGGCTGGTCTGCAAGGAGGTTCAATCATGTTTGCTGAGGGCTCAGGGGCCATTTACAAGTGATGTGAAATGAAGAAGAAGGTCCCCTGGGAGACACCTGGAGAAGACTCCTCCATAGGGGCAGGGGTTCTGCCCACCTCCCTCCCCCACCCTCACTCACACAGGGTTTGGGGAAGAAAGCAGGGCAGAGAAGGCACCACCCGTGCCTCGGGGCCAAGCATCCCATCAAGGACCAGCGTCTCATTCTCACCCTGGGAACTCGAGACTCACAACAGGACCCAAAACATACAGCAGAGCTCTGCTACTGCTCAGCCTCAGAGCACTGGATTTTAAGGAAGGTACTGTTTATTTTCAACATTTCCGACTGGAACACAAGATATACTTTTCTAGCAGGTCGGTACACAAGTAGTTCCGATAACCAGGCCACCTTAGGAGCCCCGTTACGGTAATTGCACTAAATATCTGGGGTTGTCTTTTCGTTGGTAACACAAATAAGAGGTAAGTAAAGGTTACTGAATAGGAAATTCAACACGATATATATATAGTCCAGGGCCTAGGACAGTGCCCAGAACACAGAGGAGCTGATTAATGTTTGCAGAATCAGTGTTTACTGAAGTTCATTTAAAAATAGCCCAGCAGTGATCAGTAACCCAGTGTATCAGGAGAGTGTCTCCTCTCTCTCACAAACACACACACACACACACACATACACACACACACAATGGCAAACAATAGGAAACCTCAATATATGGTCATTTTAAAAAATGATGTAATAACACAATTCACAAATATTTTCTCTGAGAATTGATTCTCTGGTTGCTGACTCTCCAACTTCGTTTCCTTTTAAAAGGCAGACCTAAAAATGCTCATAGAACTCCATTTTGTTCTTTTCCATACTCCCTTTATTACTTCCTTCTATCATGTGCGCATCATATTTCACCTGTACAACACTAGGGATCCGGTTATGACAAACTCTGTAACGGCCCATCATACTCCCTCTATGGTGGCTTACCTAGTTTTACTAAGTTATATCCCTCATACAGAAGTGCATGACCCCAAAATACATAAAAGTCATTTTTGCAACCCACAGAGTGAGCATGTAACTGATACGAATGTAATTCACACTTATTTAACACTTACGTCTCCTAATAACTTCTTTTTTAAAAAAATGCATGGTGGTATCTTACAAGAAGTCAGTTGATGGGCTCTTGAAAAACTCAGAATAAAACAATATATCAAAGGGGGCCTGTCTTCTGGTCAGTTCATCATCTGTGTTTTTGTGAGTGTTCTTAACAAAGGTGATTGTGTGTCTGGAGTATGGGACACATATATATGTAAACATGCACACTACAAGTGAAAATTCAGAGAACGCAGACACTGTCTAATTCATCAAGACATGAATTTCTTCCTGGTACTGACTGCAACAGCTATTACATTGGACCACCCAAGAAAGCCCCTCCCCAAAAAACAAATCATGGGACAGGTTCTCCGACAGTAGAACCAATCCTCTCATTAGTCTGGGATGGTTGATGGACAGAAATCATATTATTTAAATCCTTTGTTGATTCTGTGCCCAATATACTGACATTTAACATTAAATTTGCCTTCAAATCATATTTTACAAAAAACGAAAGGTAAGAAAAACCATTCTTTTCCTACCTGATGCTGTAGCCACCAGAAGCCAGGCTGTTGCTCTCTGAATGGGACAGACTTCAGGATTTAATCTTCAGCAACCTCCCCTGGAACCAGAACCATCGGAAGAAAACTTTCAGTTGCTATGAGCAAGCAGACTGTTTACTTCCAGCCAATTCTTTCTCATTCCCATGGCTTGCTGAGTGCCAGAGTAGGGTGGTTAAGAAAGGATGTCTGGGGAGAAAGGGGTAGAGTTTGGGAGAAAGAGAAGAGACAGTTCCCAAGGGAAGGATTCGCTCACCCAGTACCCTTCCTTCAAGCAAAGGAAAGCCCTCTTTTTCAGCTTTAATTTCTCATGGAAGATCTGCCACTGCGTTACTCACAGGTAATTACTACATTGCCCCTTTACAAACAGCAGACATACTTTTTGGGCGAGCCTCCAGATTTCTGATTCATGCCTGTACCTGTCCACAGGGATAGCACTGCGGCTGGGAAAATTGGGAGGGCAACAAGCCCGCCCAAAGGGAGGACACAGTCTAGACTATTAATCAAGTTCTTGGGATAAAATGTGATCAAAAAGATCAGAGGCTGGTGTGAGCCCCTCCATCCATCGGGCATCCACCTCACTCATGGAATCACCCGGTTAGGGCTCAAACTTTTTCCAAGTAGACCAGCCCCTACACTTTATCAAGCTTCAACTTGTTTCCCCAAAGAAGAAAGGAGGAGCGAGGATTACTATAACAAAAGGAATGTGGTTTTCTTACTTAATCTGAGCAGTCGATGTAGGAGAGTCAAAGACGATCGATGTACAATTACAGCTCCTTTAAGTTTAATATCTGAAATACAGGGTTTAAGAAGACATTTCAGTGATAAGCAAGTGTTACAGAGGCTTCCGGTTTGATTCATTTCTAGTTTCCAAGAACGGGAGGTAACACAGTAAAGAGGACAAGGCAAAGAGGTAGAAATTGGAAAATCTTGGGTCTGTTATTTACTAGTGTGACTTAGCCTGGTTTCCAAATAAATAAAATGAGAAGACTGGGCGGCAAGATCTGCACAATAATAGAACATCATCTCTCACTTTTACACCTATCCACCTTGCTCTTTTATCGACACTTCAGTTCTCCTCTGGGGAATCACGCCTTCCTCTCAGCTTATTTGCATGGGGTTGGTAACACCCACAGCCTTCTTCAGAAACATTCATATGGCCAAGTCCAGCCAATCGGAGTCACTGATAGATTCAGAGATAGGTTCGTGCCAACAGGAGTCATTTCTGGGATTTGCTGGGAAGAGGAGTTGTCTTGCTGTGGCCACTAATCTGATGAAACAGAGCCTTGTGCTTCTGGTGGCCATCCTAGGGAAAGAGGGAATGCATGAAGGTAAAGCCACTGCAGAGGAAAGCAGAGCTTAGAGATGGCAAGAGACCAATTCCTAAGGATGTCATTTGAAGACTTAGATTCAGCCATGACTGAAAACCATTTTTCTTTGAACTCCTTAAAAATTTTTCCTTTAGTTCCTTAAGCCTGTTTCTGTTAGGTTTCTGATGCTTGCCACTGAAAAACTCCAGCTAATATGAATTTCTTGTAAGTGCCCTCTACCATCTAACACTACTGCTTTTTAACATTTATAGCCACAATGATCTGGGTGGCGTGAGGAGGCATAAGGCTGATAAATCGGTTTCCTTTTGAAGCACTCTTGGGAAATTTTTGTTTTTTAAAGACTAAGCCTGCACAGCAGAGAGATGTAGAAGTAAGGCAAATTCTGGTGAAAGATTTTTAAATTCTTTATTCTTCTCTCTGAATACAGCTCTTTGTAAAAAATCAAATTCAAAAAATGCACAAAGATGAAATGCACCAAGTGAAAAGCTCCCATAATTTTACCTTCCAGAAATAACCATGGATAATGTTTTAGTGGTTTGCTATTCAAAATGTGATCCACAGACCAGCAGCCTTGGCCTGGATCTGGTTACAAATGCAGAACCTCAGGCCTCAATCCAGTCTTGGATTTTAACAAGGCCCCCAAGCAATCTGTGTGCACATCAAAGTCTAAAAAGCCTTGGCCTAATGTGTAAACATTTTTTTCTTCTAGTTGCCAGCATTTTTTGGCACATTTAATTTGTTGGCTTTTTATTTTACTAATTTTGTAAAGAAAAGACATATATGAATACAATGAATCGGAAACAGTGAAATCAAAATCCTTTACAAACTTAAGTAATTCATTTACTGGGACCATATGCAAATTATAAAAATGTTACAAACCCATACAGACCCTAGGACACATATAGTAGCAAACTATCCCAGGACAGGACACACTATAGCTGTGGTTCTCCACCAGCTGGAGGTCATACTGCCAGCCCCACATTCAGAGTTTCCAGTTCAGTAGGATGGCAGGGTGCCGGGGGTGGAGGGGACAAGGCCTAGGAATCTGCATTTCTAGCAAGTTCCTGGGTAATGCTGATGCTGCAGGTCCCAGATCAACGTTTCACCAGTGTTTCAAAAACAAATCTGGTTTTATACTATACGTATATACACATACTATTCTGAACCTTGCTGTTTTCACTTAATACTGTATCTGACATCTTTCCATGTCAACCATGTAGCATTACATCATTCCTCGGGCTGCAAGGTCAGAGATTTTCAGCTGATATGTTGAACATATGTTGAGTATATGTTGAACAACACAGAAGGGAATCACTGGCATCTTCAACGTAAGGACTAGCATCCCCACGACTGGAATCATCACTTGCGATATTAAATAAGCATCGCATGTTTGAGGCTACAGATAAGCAAAGGTCTGGACAGACCAGGAAAGTGATCAGCATCGTGCAAGTGCCACCGAAGACACAACGAGAATGTAATTTAAAAACTTCCACATTAAAAGCCAAGAGTCAAGCCAAGGTCTTTGTGTGAGGACTCGGGGAGAAGGGTTATGTCCTCAACTGGCATGGAATGCTCTCAAATTTCTCAGCTCGGCTCCGGCTTTTGTCGGAGCGCCGGGAGAGGACTGAGGTTGGCGGCGTGAACACAGCCTGCAGGGCGTTGGTGCGCCGCGGCTGGCCGGGAGAGAGTCCGGGGAGGGGTCTGGACCTGCCGAAGAGGCAAGAGACTTTTACGTCCCTCTTTGTTTCCTGGTGCACGAGGAGAGGGGATTAAGAACGCTGCTTGAGAGAGCTCCAGGGACGGGCGCGAGCCGCGGCTAAGAGTGCGGAGCCCAGAGACGGACATGGGACGCTAAGGCCGCTGCTGCCGCTGCCAGGAGGCCTGTGTGCGAACACAGGTCACTAGCCACACGCCCTTCCGGGGAGACTGTGCAGCCCGCCACTGCCAGGGTCCCGGGATCCAGGGACGGCTCCCCCGGGAGAGCGCACGGAGCGCCTCAGGCTGCAGCGTCACGCCGGCCTCTGCCGCTGCAGGCCCGACCCGCACTCCGTGCCCCTCCCTACCCCCCCGGCCTGGGTGAGCCAGAGCCTCCAAATCAGCAGCTCCTTTAACCCCGTCCTGTCTGAGCAAAGAACAGACGCCCTCCGGCAACCTACACGCACAGGCGGGGCCAAATCCAAAGCTGAGCCCCTGGGAACTGTGAGAACAAAGAAGAGAAAGGGAAATCTCTCCCAGCAGCCTCAGAAGCAGCGGATTAAAGCTCCACAATCAACTTGATATACCCTGCATCTGTGGAATACCTGAATAGACAACGAATCATCCCAAATTAAGGAGCCCTGTGGATGAAAGGCTCTTGGTGCTGCAGCCAGGAGTCAGTGCTGTGCCTCTGAGGTGGGAGAGCCAACTTCAGGACACTGGTCCACAAGAGGCCTCCCAGCTGCACATAATATCAAACAGCAAAAATCTCCGAGAGATCTCCATCTCAACGCCAGCACCCAGCTTCACTCAACGACCAGCAAGCTACAGTGCTGGACAGCCTATGCCAAACAACTAGCAAGACAGGAACACAACCCCACCCATTAGCAGAGAGGCTGCCTAAAATCATAATAAGTCCACAGACACCCCAAAACACACCACCAGACGTGGACCTGCCCACCAGAAAGACAAGATCCAGCCTCATCCACCAGAACACAGGCACTAGTACCCTCCACCAGGAAGCCTACACAACCCACCGAACCAACCTTACCCACTGGGGACAGACACAAAAAACAACAGGAACTACGAACCTTCAGCCTGCAAAAAAGGAGACCCCAAACACAGTAAGATAAGCAAAATGAAAAGACAGAAAAACACACAGCAGATGAAGGAGCAAGATAAAAACCCACCAGACGTAACAAATGAAGAGGAAATAGGCAGTCTACCTGAAAAAGAATTCAGAATAATGATAGTAAGGTTGATCCGAAATCTTGGAGATAGAATGGACAATAGACTGGACAAATTGCAAGAATCAGTTAACAAGGACCTAGAAGAACTAAAGATGAAACAAGCAACGATGAACAACACAATAAATGAAATTAAAAGTACTCTAGATGGGATCAATAGCAGAATAACTGAGGCAGAAGAACGGATAAGTGACCTGGAAGATAAAATAGTGGAAATAACTACTGCAGAGCAGAATAAAGAAAAAAGAATGAAAAGAACTGAGGACAGTCTCAGAGACCTCTGGGACAACATTAAACGCACCAAATTTCGAATTATAGGGGTTCCAGAAGAAGAAGAGAAAAAGAAAGGGACTGAGAAAATATTTGAAGAGATTATAGTTGAAAACTTCCCTAATATGGGAAAGGAAATAGTTAATCAAGTCCAGGAAGCACAGAGAGTCCCATACAGGATAAATCCAAGGAGAAATACGCCAAGACACATATTAATCAAACTGTCAAAAATTAAATACAAAGAAAACATATTAAAAGCAGCAAGGGAAAAACAACAAATAACACACAAGGGAATCCCCATAAGGTTAACAGCTGATCTTTCAGCAGAAACTCTGCAAGCCAGAAGGGAGTGGCAGGACATATTGAAAGTGTTGAAGGAGAAAAACCTGCAACCAAGATTACTCTACCCAGCAAGGATCTCATTCAGATTTGATGGAGAAATTAAAACCTTTACAGACAAGCAAAAGCTGAGAGAGTTCAGCACCACCAAACCAGCTCTACAACTGCTAAAGGAACTTCTCTAGGCAAGAAACACAAGAGAAGGAAAGGACCTACAATAACGAACCCAAAACAATTAAGAAAATGGGAATAGGAACACACATATCGATATTACCTTAAACGTAAATGGACTAAATGCTCCCACCAAAAGACACAGATTGGCTGAATGGATACAAAAACAAGACCCATATATTTGCTGTCTACAAGAGACCCACTTCAGACCTAGAGACACATACAGACTGAAAGTAAGGGGATGGAAAAAGGTATTTCATGCAAATGGAAACCAAAAGAAAGCTGGAGTAGCAATTCTCATATCAGACAAAATAGACTTTAAAACAAAGACTATTAGAAGAGGCAAAGAAGGACACTACATAATGATCAAGGGATCGATCCAAGAGGAAGATATAACAATTGTAAATATTTATGCACCCAACATAGATGCACCTCAATACATAAGGCAAATACTGACAACCATAAAAGGTGAAATCGACAGTAACACATTCATAGTAGGGGACTTTAACACCCCACTTTCACCAATGGACAGATCATCCAAAATGAAAATAAATAAGGAAACACAAGCTTTAAATGATACATTAAACGAGATGGAGTTAATTGATATTTATAGGACATTCCATCCAAAAACAACAGAATACACATTTTTCTCAAGTGCTCATGGAACATTCTCCAGGATAGATCATATCTTGGGTCACAAATCAAGCCTTGGTAAATTTAAGAAAATTGAAATTGTATCAAGTATCTTTTCTGACCACAACGCCATGAGACTAGATATCAATTACAGGAAAAGATCTGTAAAAAATACAAACACATGGAGGCTAAACAATACACTACTTAATAATGAAGTGATCACTGAAGAAATCAAAGAGGAAATCAAAAAATACCTAGAAACAAATGACAATGGAGACACAATGACCCAAAACCTGTGGGATGCAGCAAAAGCAGTTCTAAGGGGGAAGTTTATAGCAATATAAGCCCACCTTAAGAAGCAGGAAACATCTCGAATAAACAACCTAACCTTGCACCTCAAGCAATTAGAGAAAGAAGAACAAAAAAACCCCAAAGCTAGCAGAAGGAAAGAAATCATAAAAATCAGATCAGAAATAAATGAAAAAGAAATGAAGGAAACAATAGCAAAGATCAATAAAACTAAAAGGTGGTTCTTTGAGAAGATAAACAAAATAGATAAACCACTAGCCAGACTCATCAAGAAAAAAAGGGAGAAGACTCAAATCAATAGAATTAGAAATCAAAAAGGAGAGGTAACAACTGACACTGCAGAAATAAAAGAGATCATGAGAGATTACTACAAGCAACTCTATGCCAATAAAATGGACAATCTGGAAGAAATGGACAAATTCTTAGAATGCACAACCTGCCAAGACTGAATCAGGAAGAAATAGAAAATATGAACAGACCAATCACAAGCACTGAAATTGAAACTGTGATTAAAAATCTTCCAACAAAGAAAAGCCCAGGACCAGATGGCTTCACAGGTGAATTCTATCAAAAATTTAGAGAAGAGCTAACACCTATCCTTCTCAAACTCTTCCAAAATATAGCAGAGGGAGGAACAATCCCAAACTCCTTCTACGAGGCCACCATCACCTTGATACCAAAACCAGACAAGGATGTCACAAAGAAAGAAAACTACAGGCCAATATCACTGATGAACATAGATGCAAAAATCCTCAACAAAATACTAGCAAACAGAATCCAACAGCACATTAAAAGGATCATACACCATGATCAAGTGGGGTTTATTCCAGGAATGCAAGGATTCTTCAATATACGCAAATCTATCAATGTGATAAACCATATTAACAAACTGAAGGAGAAAAACCATATGATCATCTCAATAGATGCAGAGAAAACTTTTGACAAAATTCAACACCCATTTATGATAAAAACCCTGCAGAAAGTAGGCATAGAGGGAACTTTCCTCAACATAATAAAGGCCATATATGACAAGCCCACAGCAAACATCATCCTCAGTGGTGAAAAACTGAAAGCATTTCCACTAAGATCAGGAACAAGACAAGGTTGCCCACTCTCACCACTCTTATTCAACATAGTTTTGGAAGTTTTAGCCACAGCAATCAGAGAAGAAAAGGAAATAAAAGGAATCCAAATCGGAAAAGAAGAAGTAAAGCTGTCACTGTTTGCAGATGACATGATCCTATACATAGAGAACCCTAAAGATGCTACCAGAAAACTACTAGAGCTAATCAATGAATTTGGTAAAGTGGCAGGATACAAAATTAATGCACAGAAATCTCTGGCATTCCTATATACTAATGATGAAAAATCTGAAAGTGAAATCAAGAAAACACTCCCATTTACCATTGCAACAAAAAGAATAAAGTATCTAGGAATAAACCTACCTAAGGAGACAAAGATCTGTATGCAGAAAATTATAAGACACTGATGAAAGAAATTAAAGATGATACAAATAGATGGAGAGATATACCATGTTCTTGGATTGGAAGAATCAACATTGTGAAAATGACTCTACTACCGAAAGCAATCTATAGATTCAATGCAATCCCTATCAAACTACCACTGGCATTTTTCACAGAACTAGAACAAAAAATTTTGCAATTTGTATGGAAACACAAAAGACCCCGAATAGCCAAAGCAATCTTGAGAACGAAAGAAGGAACTGGAGGAATCAGGCTCCCAGACTTCAGACTATACTACAAAGCTACAGTTATCAAGACGGTATGGTACTGGCACAAAAACAGAAAGATAGATCAATGGAACAGGATAGAAAGCCCAGAGATAAACCCACGCACATATGGTCACCTTATCTTTGACAAAGGAGGCAGAAATGTACAGTGGAGAAAGGACAGCCTATTCAATAAGTGGTGCTGGGAAAACTGGACAGCTACATGTAAAAGTATGAGATTAGATCACTCCCTAACACCATACACAAAAATAAGCTCAAAATGGATTAAAGACCTAAATGTAAGGCCAGAAACTATCAAACTCTTAGAGGAAAACATAGGCAGAACACTCTATGACATAAATCACAGCAAGGTCCTTTTTGACCCACCTCCTAGAGAAATGGAAATAAAAACAAAAGTAAACAAATGGGACCTAATGAAACTTCAAAGCTTTTGCGCAGCAAAGGAAACCATAAAGAAGACCAAAAGACAACCCTCAGAATGGGAGAAAATATTTGCAAATGAAGCAACTGACAAAGGATTAATCTCCAAAATTTATAAGCAGCTCACGCAGCTTAATAACAAAAGAACAAACAACCCAATCCAAAAATGGGCAGAAGACCTAAATAGACATTTCTCCAAAGAAGATATACAGAGTGCCAACAAACACATGAAAGAATGCTCAACATCACTAATCATTAGAGAAATGCAAATCAAAACTACAATGAGATATCATCTCACACCAGTCAGAATGGCCATCATCAAAAAATCTAGAAACAATAAATGCTGGAGAGGGTGTGGAGAAAAGGGAACCCTCTTACACTGTTGGTGGGAATGTAAATTGATACAGCCACTGTGGAGAACAGTATGGAGGTTCCTTAAAAAGCTACAAATAGAACTACCATATGACCCAGCAATCCCACTACTGGGCATATACCCTGAGAAAACCATAATTCAAAAAGAGTCATGTACCAAAATGTTCATTGCAGCTCTATTTACAATAGCCCAGAGATGGAAACAACCTAAGTGTCCATCATCGGATGAATGGATAAAGAAGATGTGGCACATATATACAATGGAATATTACTCAGCCATAAAAAGAGACGAAATTGAGCTATTTGTAATGAGGTGGATAGACCTAGAGTCTGTCATACAGAGTGAAGTAAGTCAGAAAGAGAGAGACAAATACCGTATGCTAACACATATATATGGAATTAAAAAAAAAAAAATGTCATGAAAAACCTAGGGGTGAAACAGGAATAAAGACACAGACTTACTAGAGAATGGACTTGAGGCTATGGGGAGGGGGAAGGGTAAACTGTGACAAAGCGATAAAGAGGCATGGACATATATACACTACCAAACGTAAGGCAGTTAGCTAGTGGGAAGCAGCCGCATAGCACAGGGAGATCAGCTCGGTGCTTTGTGACCGCCTGGAGGGGTGGGATAGGGAGGGTGGGAGGGAGGGAGACGCAAGCGGGAAGAGATATGGGAATATATGTGTATATATAACTGATTCATTTTGTTGTGAAGCTGAAACTAACATACCATTGTAAAGCAATTATACTCCAATAAAGATGTTAAAAAAAAAAAATTTCTCAGCTCAAACTTTTTTTTTAACATCTTTATTGGAGTATAATTGCTTGACAATGGTGTGTTAGTTTCTGCTGTATAACAAAGTGAATCAGCTATACATATACATATATCCCCATATCTCCTCCCTCTTGCGTCTCCCTCCCTCCCACCCTATCCCACCGCTCTAGGTGGTCACAAAGCACCGAGCTTATCTCGCTGTGCTATGCCACTGCTTCCCAGTAGCTATCTGTTTTACATTTGTTAGTATATATAAGTCCGTGCCACTCTCTCACTTCGTCCCAGCTTACCCTTCTCCCTCCCTGTGTCCTCAAGTCCATTCCCTACATCTGTGTCTTTATTCCTGCCCTGCTCCTAGGTTCTTCAGAACCTTTTTTTTTTTTTTTTAAGATTTCATATATATGTGTTACAGTATTTGTTTTTCTCTTTCTGACTTACTTCACTCTGTATGACAGACTCTAGGTCTATCCACCTCACTACAAATAACTCAATTTTGTTTCTTTTTATGGCTGAGTAATAATCCATTGTATATATGTGCCACATCTTCTTTATCCATTCATCTGTCGATGGACACTTAGGTTGCTTCCATGTCCTGGCTATTGTAAATAGAGCTGCTATGGAGAACAGTATGGAGGTTTCTTAAAAAACTAAAAACAGAACTACCATACAACCCAGCAATCCCACTACTGGGCATATACCCTCAGCTCAGACTTTTGAGGAGTAAGGTATGACTTTCATACCGCCTTGGCAAATCTAAGTCTCATGTCCAGTCAACTCTGAAAATAAACTTCTCATGTGAGACAGCTGTGATGCATAGGAAAGGCATCCTCCATCTTCTCAAGCTGGTGGTTGGTGAGGGGCCCTCTAAGAGCTGCAGTCTCAGGCTTCTTAAAACCCTACCATCCACAGATGCTGTGAGCTTGGTTAAACACTTGGCAAGATTATGGAGACATCACGTGAGCTGTGTTCTTCTGGGGACCTTTCAGGGCATAATCTAAGTCCTCTGTTCATTTCTCTTTGAGGACAGAAGTATCACAGGACAAACACAGGCCCAAGAAGCTTCTCACAGAGGAAGCTGCGAAAGCAGCCCTTCATCGCTCAGAGGGTAGTTACCTCTGAGTAACATCAACCCAAATCCTACCTCGTTGGCTACATTTCTAAAGAGTTTCACAACTACTTTGCCAAGTGGCAGACACTGCATTTGGGCAGGAAGGGGAAGACTACGTCAATGTGAGAACTCGGTATCCATTATCCATCCCACTTGCCTCCTATTACGCAGAGGTTGGAAAGCTAAAAGCTATGTTTCCCAGGCTCCCTGGAGCCAGGGTTTGGTTTGCAAATCAATCCTGCCAATAGATGCACGTGCGGGAGATCTGGAAGATGGACGTGAGGGTGGGACTGTTTTCCTGCTGCTTCTACTTCTGCTATTGGCAGACAGGAGCTATTCTTCAGCAGTGTCCCAGGGTCCAGGGATCAGGCTCCGGCTGCGTGACTGCTGAGGGGCTGTTCTGGTGGTGGCAGCGGAGCTTTCCCAGTTGTTTCACTGCAGCTAAGGTGATGTGTGTTCAATCAGTGAACTCCTGGTCACACCCTGCTCCTCCTGACTGTAGCAGCAGGAGGCACAGGGAGCTTCCCCTGGCAGGTCAGACAGTCATTTGTTCTGGGAGTCATCCTGGAGTCCCAGCCTCGCACCCCCACTTCCAGCCTTCCCAACAATTTTGAGATCTTCACAAAGGTGCCTTGTCTATGAATAGTTGCTAGTTGCTGTTTCTGTGAGGAGGACTGAAGTGGGAAACCACCTAGTGTGCCATCTTGCTGACGTCACTCTCCATAAATTTCTCAGATAACTCAGGTGCCTGGACTCCTCAAACTTCAATCACAGTCCTGATGAAGTCAGATTTCACTCACCAAAAATTCTGAATGTACCAAATTCCTGGGTTAAATTTCTTTCTGCTTAAGAAAGGAGATTGTGTTTCCCATGACTGAACCCTGATGCAGATCCTAATTTAAACACAAGTCCTGAGTTTCTCTAGATAGTTCCTAAAACTTTTCAGACCCTCATTAAAGTAGGGCTAATGCTATTGTTTTTATTTACCTTTTATGCTAGGCTATCATTTTGGCATTTGGTGTTAAAAATAAAGATGTAAGTTTTAAATGGAAACATTTGCTTTTAACAAAGATTTATTGAACGTCTTCTATGTTCAAGGCACCATGCTAAACATCCCAGTGCTAAGACAACATGGCATAATGGAAATAGCATACACTCTTCATGAGGAATTGATTTTTGGCTTTGCCCTATCCATGTGGCCTTGGGCAAATTACTTAATCTGGCCAAGCCTCAGTTTTATCATCAGGATGAATAGAGATACTAGCAACTATCTCTAGGATTGTTCTAAAAATTACACAGAACATGGAAGTGTCCAAAACCATACATAGTACATAAAAGATGCTCATTAAATCTTAATTCCCTTCCTTTTTCCTTAAAACATGTAAAAATGAAATGATTAAAAATAAATTTTGAGTAATCTTCAACAGCATTTGCTTGTCATTTTCAAATCAAATTTTGTCACCTCCCTGATTAAAATCCTCTAATGGTTTCTCATGGTACGTAGAAAAAAATTCAAACTCCTTGCAAGCCTGCAAGGTCGTAACAAGCCCCTAGTGCATTCCTAGTTATAGTCGTATTATGCCTATTTCTGTTCTTCAGACAGATTCTCCCACTTGGTAAGAATTTTCGTGGCATTCCTGAAGTTGACGGTTTCCAGTGATTCGCAATGAGCAGAGATGGAGTAAAAGACACAGTTCTGACTCCCTGGTAAAGACAGGGCACGGGAACACCGGCAGAGCCCTTCTTCCAGCCTGCTCTGTGGCAGTTCAAGATTTGTTCTAGAAACATGAATTGAAGAGCCTCTCCATGGGCCCTGGAGGTAGTATGCGGCCTTCAGCCAGACATGGGTGTGGGCTTCAGCAGTCTCCGTGACACTGGGTGCTCCGGCTGGCTCCAGAAAGAGGACCTACATCCCGTCCACGGGCCAGGACATAAGCCTCAATCAACATTTCAGGTGGTCAGCAAACAGCTCTAGGGAACAAGTGGATTTGAGCCCAAAGTAGGTAAAGCCAGCTAATTCTATTGGAGGCAGCATCTATTTTATGACATGGAAAGCACTAATCAAATTCAGATGGTCATCCTTGGCTAGACATGTTTTTCTTCTCTATACTGAAATGATCCCCATTCTACAGTCCCTGAAACTTCCAACTCTTCTGAAAAATGGCAAGAGTGGAGGTTCTCATCACCATACTGCTTGCCTTCTGGTATACCCAGGGGAAAACACGATTATAAGCATGATTTGAACAAACAAATGAAAACATAATACAAATTGGGGCCAGTTCCTGGAAAAACAAAAGGGCCTGTTCTGCACATGCCCTGATCTCTGTTACTGACTTACTGGCTGAATGGCCCACTCCAGAAAGCGTCTGGAGGAGCCCACGTGCCAGAAAACACTCCAACGCTTTCCAGTGTTCAGTCAAGTGACTGGTCGTCTTCCTTTGACAGTACACACTTACTGTAAGCTGGCCACTTGTCAGGACCTAGAATTTAACTTGTCTGCAGTGTAAAAGCTATTAAAAAAGCCAACTTGAGTGATCAGAGAAAACATGGTCTAAGGGAGCTCAACCTGGAATCCAGATGGTATTAACACATGTGAAGTGTCTATGTCCTTTACACCTTATGCTTTTGCAAACAGTAGGCACCTAGTGTTTTCCCTCTTACCTTTCAAGTGCTGTACTTGTAAGAATGTAGCCTGCAGAGTATTGTTTTATTTAAATGGTCTTTGCATGAATGATGAACCAAGGTGACACTCCCTGAGATCTGGGCCTTAATGGATTACCCCCACCCCCAAATATTTGCTCTTTACTTTTAGTCTTATACATGTAGTTTCACAGGCGTTACCTTTGACAACTGTGCTTTCAGCATATTGGTTGGAGACCCATTGCCTGAACAATGGTTATGATGTTTATATTCAGCGGGGTAAAGTGAAATACTTCCCCTTGCCGGCACCGTGACCCACCACCAAGACCACCACAACTCTTACAATTCCTCCTAGATGACATCTGGCACCCACCAAGCACTGTTCTGAGCACTTAGCATGTATCATCTCACCTAAGTCCCACAGTATCACTATGCGGTAGATACTGTTATTATTCCATTTTACCCATGAGGAAACTAAAGCATAGAAAGGGCCAATAGCTCACTCAGAGGTATATGGCTACACATGGTGGAATCAGGATTTGAATCTAGGTAGGACACCAGACTACCCCCAATCGACACAGTCACTGTTTATAAATATGATGCAGGGGTCTTCCAATAAGTCCCTGGAAGATACACACTTGGAAATAGATCATTACAGTCCTGGATTTTTAAACCAATGTTTGCTTCCTAGCCAACGTTTTCTACACAGCAGAAATACAGATACGCAGTAGATATAAACTAAAAGAATATTGGAGTAGATACCTCCCTCTTCATTTTCTTTCCCAATTTATTATTAGTCTTTGTTCTCTGCCTGGACATATACTTTGGTCCTCATAAGTCTCATTTTCAGCAACACCTTCAATTATTCAACCTCAATTGTTCCATGAATACACATGTATCTGTCAACCTTGTATCCCGGTATTGGTCTCAGAAAACGTGGCACTAGATTTCAAAGCATAACTGTCCTTTCACTGCTCTGTTGTTTTTCCCCCAGTTGTTACTTCTGTCCATTCCACCAGTCAAGCCCTGATTACAGCTCACTGGGAGTTGTAACAGCCTTCTCCCTGGCTTCCGGACTTCAGCGACCCACTCCCTCTGACCACCCTGCCTCCCGCTAACCAGACTCTGTTAACATACTCCTTCCACTCAAGTATAGACACTCTGTTGCTGATCCTATCAAAACCTGAACTCCTTTGCCTGACTTGTAAAACCTCCATAATCTCGCCCCACCCTATCTATTCAATTTTCTTTCCGGCAAAGTCCAATACACACCCACTGAACCGGTCAGGCTGTTATCCTAACTGCAGAGGCAGCAACCCACATGTCTCTACAACTATTTTTCCCACCACGTATGACCGCCCCAATGCTTCAGGTCACCAGCTAGCTAATCTGATACATCATTCAAAGGCCCAACTCAAATCTCAGTTATGAATTAAACGTTCTCCACTGCTGCAGCACACACTGATCACCTTCTTCTCTTACATCCTATTACATTTACAAATTAATAGTAATTTATTTATTATTTTTAACATCTTTATTGGAGTATAATTGCTTTACAATGGTGTGTTAGTTTCTGCTGTATAACAAAGTGAATCAGCTATACGTATACATACATCCCCATATCTCCTCCCTCTTGTGTCTCCCTCCTACCCTCCCTATCCCACCCCTCTAGGTGGTCACAAAACACCGAGCTAATCTCCCTGTGCTATGTGGCTGCTTCCCACTAGCTATCTATTTTATGTTTGGTAGTGTATATATGTCCATGCCTCTCTCTCACTTCATCCCAGCTATTAATAGTAATTTAAATAACAGTAATGACTGGCTAACCCTACTGAGCACCAGGCCCTACTGGGATAAGTAGTTTTATTATAAGTAGCTTTTCTAATTTTACAGATGAAGAAACAGAAGCACAGTACAACTCAGCTTAACACCTGATTGTTTGCTAATCATTTCATTTATGTCACACTAATCTCCCTAACTAGCTTTCCACTTTGTTGAGAGAAGAGACTAAGATTCATATTTATCCTGTGCCTTCCACAGTTAGTGGAGTCTACGTGCGCCGTAAGTTATCAGTACTGTTGGTTGGTTGGTTGTACATACTGATGTTATACATCTTCTAAAACTCCTACCCTGTAAGAGTGGCACCATGTTTGCACAAGGTGCAAATAAATGCTAAACAAACCCTTTTGAGCACAGCGATGAATGGTTTTGGACAATTCATAATCTACAAATGGCCCTAAGTGATTCTCTCTAATTTACCCTTACTGCATCCATCCTTTACACGCTTGAAAACATATTAAAGATGGGAAACCATAGGTGAGCTGTCAGAAATCAACGACAAAATTAATTAGAATGTTTGGAGGGTTATAGGGCAGGGGAGGTTGTTAATCCTATCCTGGCCAAGAATTGGATCTTCTGTTTTTATTAAAAATAAGGTGGCAGCAAGATTTCCCCAAGTACCCAAATACTTGCACCACAGTATGATGGATTTTCTCTAAATCTCTTCCAGTACTTTTTTTTTCCTTTAACAACTATGACTGGTATAGACATAACTTCAGCAAAGATAGACAGCATAGCAAAGATGGGAAAAGATTATGACTTAGACTAAAGCTTCAATATTTTTTAAAAGTCACAATTATTTCTGATATTCAGCGTAGGCATAATTTCCAGTTTCTCATTTCCACACCCACTCTATGGGGTGCACCACATGTAAGGATTCCTGAGATTCCTCTTCCCTCTCACTTCAAAATCAAAGCTTAACGAAAGCCAAAACCATACAGAAAAAATTTTATTTCAAAATTCTCACATTGGCTCAAGTGCAATTCATGAATTCCTGAGCAAACTCTCATAAGCAACAAATGAACTGACTTTTTTTTTTTTACCAACGCATCAAATAAGAAAACTTATCTTACCGAAGTCATCCTGGTTGAGTTTCCACTGACTACTCACTTTTCCTGATGCCAGCACTTTTCTTCACTTGAAAAAAAAAGTTAGATGAGAAGAAAGAAGATCATTTATATATCTTGTCTCTTTATGTAATTTCTTAAAGCCTCAGCTTATCAGGATTTCCTTCATTGCCAGCTGAAGCTAGATACATGGCCCATCTGATCCTATAATAATTGCAGTTTTAGAGATAAGCAGGCAAAAAGCATTCTCTTGAAGAAGTCAGTTTTCAAACTAAAACTACTCAGAGAAAACATTGTTTCTCATAAAATGACATTTTGTATCTTTCTCACTAATTACAAAAAAAAAAAAAACACCCACCAGTTCACTGTGGATGACTTGGAATATATTCCTTCCTCCTCTTTTATCAGACCTAAGTAAATTGTTGGTCAACAGTAGGTATTAGGTTTTGCATACCGCTTTATAATCATATTCAAAACTATAATTTCTTTTCTATTTTGAATAGTCTCCAACGCTCTCTGCAAGTCATTTTGTACGTTTGTGTGTATGTGTCCTCATATCAATTTACCAATTCAATCGGATGGCAAATTCAAATACTTTTTTTTTTAAGAAGAGGCCATGTGGGGTATATTTTCAGCCTCCTTGTAAATCTGAAAGTGAATTCCCACAGCCTCTGCACATAAACATCCTGTTGGGTGAATGTGGAATTCTTGAGACACAAGAATTCTGTCTTCTAGAACAGTCTTCAGGGTTGAGAAGTCTGAGCCCACCTTGATATTTGTTTCATTAGTAACCTGTTCATTTCTATCTAAATGCCTGAAAGAGTCTTTATTTAACCTGGAAACTCAAGTCTTTTAAAAGATAAGTCTCTGTATGGGTCTGGCCATTTTAATTTTATCTCAGATCTTCTCCAGCTCAGGAAAGTTTTCTTCTGACATGGGCTTGACCGTTGCTTCCAGCATTTTGATCCATTTCTTCATTGGGAAGAAATGTAATTCTCAGATTAGATCTGTGTTTGCTATCTTCTCTCTAACATTTTCATCTTGGTCCTTTTCTTTATTTTGTCTTCCACTTTACTGATTTCATTTCTGCTATGTCTTCTCTGTATTGACTCTCTTTAGTACAGGTGTTTAATTCTATTAAACTTTTGGCATATTTGCCCTCATTTCTCATTTCAGCCTTGGCAAATCTTCCTTCATCCCAATCTGTTTTCTCCAGATGGCCCCTGGCTCCGTCCGATCTCATAGTGGTTAGGCCTTCTCACATCTTTTTGAGACTACCAAAAATATGTCTGCTAAAATGCTTTTCGCTTTTCTGCAGAAATTTATTTTCAGCTATATAACCTCACCTCAAGTTTTAACAGAAAAGCTTCCTTTCTCTTATCTTGCAGTGTTCTTTCCTTAGGCCCCTTTGGGCATTTTTCTGTCTCTTCATACTGAAAAAGAGAAAAGTATGTTCCAGCCTGGCACTTGCTAGCAGACAGGATTAAGTGAAGAATCTTCCTATTCCCTCACTTTCCCCTTGGGCACAAGCAAAGCAGAGCTGAAGGGCACACAGACTCACATAGTGCCTACCTCTGTTTTCAGGATCTCCCAGATATTTAGCTATGGTAGGTCTCTGGGCATTAGATTGGGGCCCCTCCTGCTCTAACTGCTGTAATTTCCAAGTAGTAGGAGAAACTGAGAGGTAACAGAAAATGCTGTCCTGTTTTAGAGGGTAACACATAAAATCATGTGCCCTCTGAGCATGCATTGCCCCTGCCTTCTTGCAGTACTGTTTATTACACGACTAGCCCTTCCAGGACATAACACACCTCTACTTGTCTCCGTCTACCTCCTACCTGGCTGTGGTCTGGGAGCCACAGTCTTTGAATGGATGTGGAAAGAGAGAAATTGATGGGTTAGGTGGGAGGTTTGACCCTGGACATGACTGTGACTGGTTCAGAAGACAGTTTCTTCCCAGTTGGACGGTTTGCTCTTCTGGCCAGTGTATCTTCAATGCCCTGAAATAGCTGGGAGCAAATGATGGGGGCAAGGTAACATTTGCTTTCTATTTATTCTCTTTCATCACCAGCTAGGCTTCTCTGGTTCAGTTTGTGAGCCATGTAGCTTGTAATCTTGAAAATATGCTTCTCAATCCATCCCCCTGACAACTGCATTAGTAGACATTCCCTATGGACTTCAGCATATGGCCTTTCTCCACCTTAAATTTACATTTATTATCCATCCTTTTGTGCAGTTTCATGGCTTTTTTAGGATGAAACATCTCAAATATTGCCTGTCTCCTCCTATGATGACCAGAGAAGTTTGTAAATAAAAATGTTTAATATTGCTAGCTAGAATGGTACAGGTAGTCCATAATAGCATATCTATATTAGGTTTTGAATGCAACAGAGGGAAAAGCAGAGAGATTTTCTCAGACCACTTAACAGATTCAAAGGACAGAGATAAGGACCTGCTGTATAGCACAAGGAACTCTACTCAATACTCTGTAATGATGTATATGGGAAAAGAATCTAAAAAAGAGTGGATATACATATATGTATAACTGATTCACTTTGTTGTACAGCAGAAACTAACACAACATTGTAAATCAACTATACTCCAATAAAAATTTTTAAATAAATAAAAATAAATCACAAAAAACAACAACAAAGGACAAAGAAATCATTACTTATGCTAATAGCACTGTAATGGCTCATAATTTACACAAAGAAAGCTACAAGATGCAAAGTGGTCACAACCTTCATGGACCCTGGGGGTAAGAACATTCTCTGAAGTTGACAATATTATCGATTTAGAATGGGTGAAAGCCCCCAGCAAAAGTTACTTCTGAGATTACAAGGTTTCCCAACTCTACAGTACAGAGAACAGCTTGTTCATCCAATAGAACCAAGAAAATTAAAGTATTTCTCATACCCAAGAAACAGCCAGGTTGACCCATATACGTTCTTAGGATTTGAAAGTTGTTAACGTCAATCGATTTATAACCGAGTAAAGTGTACAGTCTGCTCATGGAGGAAATAATGAAAAATAGCTAGTCTGCTTGGAATCTAGGAAAAGGGGAAGCAGAGAATAAGAATCTGTCAGTGAGTCTCTAGTCCTGCCTAAGACGGAGAGCATGTTCTGGATCTGAACAAGCCAGAATTGTGCTGGCTAGCTGAACAAGCACTGTCATTCTCTTGGCAGGTACATCCCCATACTGGAAATGGAGATGATCATAACTGATGACTCTGTTAATAAAATCATCTAGATCCTTATTCTGAGTCAGTGAGCAAGCTGTCACTTTCCCTATGAGGCTTTCCCTCAGTTTAGGGAAAAAATTTGGGCAGGAAGAATGTGGCTCTAATGCTGAATGGAAAACAGACCCTAATTCTGGAGTTCAGTGTTAACATCTTGACTCCAGCCACAGTCATTTGATATGGAGAAATGACCCATGCTGTAAGAAAAACATTCCGCATGAATTTTGGGGGGGGGGCCTGTCTTTCCTATATCCAAATGCCTTCTGTGATCTCCCATTGCCTTCAAACTTAATTCCAAACTTTTGAGAATTACTCTCAAGATGCTTCTCAAATTTATCCTCCATACTTTCCAGTCTGGCCCATCTTGATGCCTTCCCAAACCCCCACACTCATTCCCTCTTCCCTGCCTTTGATCATACTTTCTCTTCCTTGGAATGCCCTCTCTCTTCCTCTCCACCAACCAAAATCTCATTGGCTCCAGGGTAAGTTTAAGCCCACCCATCTCCATGAAAACTTCCCCAGCTACAATAGACCCACGAATTTCTGCATTTCAGATGTTCTGCCTAGCATTCTGAGGCTTAACTCTTCCTTGCCAGTCTTAAATTATCATTGTAGATTCCTACTGACTTTGTCACTACTCCATCCTCTTCTCTGTTATCTAAGCTGAATTAAATTTCATTACATAGTGTATATGTGTATGTGTATGTGTACATAGTGTACATTGTGTATATGTCTAGTCTCTCAAATTTCTAAGGGCAGAGAAATTTCTCAACTCCCCTCTCTATCCTCACTGTGCTAATCACAGTGATGCTGACAGATAAGCACCCAAGCATTTTCTTGAATGAAATGAAATTTAAATCAGTCCACATTGTTAAAATCGAGACCTGGATGTGGTCTTCTGTGTGTCTCTTTGCAGTGAGGTGGGTGGTATTCTAGGTCTTTCCTTAGTGAGAACAAATGGTACAGTGACTAAGAGCATGGGTTCTGGATTCAGAGAGTCCTGGATTCAAATCTCTGCTTTTTTTCTCTGCATCTTGAGTGCAAGTTTCTTAGATTCTCTAAACCAGGGTTTTCTCATCTGTAAAATGGGTAGTTCACAGGGCTTTGGTTAAGATTAAATGAGACCGTGTGACATGTTTAGCACAGTGCCTCACACATGGTAGGTGCTGAATAAATGTTAACTTACAATGAATAACAAGAGTTCCAAGGGACACCTTCACCTGTGTCACTCCCTTGAGAACTCTGGCATAGCTCTAGGACGAGAGAAATTTTACTGCATAAGATCTTAAGGCTTACTGGGATTAAAAAAAAGTAATGAAAGCATTAAAATTAGCCCCCCAACCAGGACTATCAGTCCTTAGTAATGAGTGGGAGACAAAGATGCTTCCACTTCAGATGTGCGTGGCTGGGAGCAAGAGAAAGAATAAGGGAAGAGAATATTGCTCTGGGAAAGCAGAAAATTCCCTGAGATGAAGCCAAAAGCCTGTGCCATCAGTCCAGAACCAGCCAAGGAGGTGGCTGGCGTGACTCCAGATAGCATCTTCAAATGAAGTGAGTACTAGTTCCAACCTGTTCTAGTTTCCTCAACTGAGGGTGTGTAAAACAGGAAAAACCAGACTCCCTCTGAAGTGTGAAGTGCTGTGCTCACTAACTGGCCTCACCACTCTAGGTGGTCAGAAGCTGTGATCACTGGAGGTGACCCGTGAGGTTCAGAGTCAGCTGGGGCAGTAGAGGAGCAGCAGTGATGGTGGGGCTGGAGTTGGAAACTGCAGCAGAAACTGACCACTGGCTGGGTAAAGACTGCCCTTTACTGGAAGCCTTTTAAAATGAGATAGGGTATGAAGTCAAACCAAAGTAAAACTGGGAGGTAGGTGGCTGAGAGCCACGTAGAAGTATCATTCAGGGCCAAGTCCTGATTGTCCCTAAGGGTATGGCCCCAGAAAATTGTGGTTGTGAATAATTATCCTAGAGTTGGGGAGCATAAGCCTAGGACTGGCCCTCGCTTCTTCCCAGTACTTCTACTGTTGGCCTAGGTGCTCTCATCTGGATGGCCTCCAAAATGATTTAACTCATTATACTTAATTTGAAAATTATTTCCCAATTGCTCAAGGGTATCAACTAATAAGTGTTCTAGGGGTAGCCATTAGGTCTTATCACATGTAGGGGCAAATATTCTACAGAAGCATACAGTACATTATTCTTAATTGAATTTGGTAACAGACTTAAAGCACAATCTGGGGATTAACTTGCTAAAGTGGTTGAACAAAGAGTTTTGGCGCCTGAGCGCTTGAGTACTAAGAACATTTCAAAGATACACATGACTCAAGTCAAACCAAAAACCTGGGTGAGGGGAACCGGGCTGCACTGAATTCTTGGCAGGGCTGCTTCAGCTGTGAGTCTAACTTAGGTGAGCTGAGGACAAGATCCAGGAACTGAAAAGGAGAGCTCCTGTTTGTTCCCCTTGAACAGGTATTTCTCTCAGGGCTAAAACCATTCCTTCAGCAGTTGAGCAAAGGAAAGGGATCCACAGAACATGCAGATACTCTGAAACTTCACAAGTGCCTTGGCGTAGCTCTTCAACCTACACTATGCTGGATCCTAGGTGGGCCCTTTGAATCTGGTAAACTGTGTCCTTCACTTATGGGAAACATTCTTATATTGGTTCCTGGGTAATTTCCACTTCTACTTTTTTTTTTTTTTTTAACTCGTTATTTGAATGCTGGATCTTCTAGAGCAATTCTTTCAGGTTCTTATTATTCATCTGCCATTTTCCATCACTGCTGTGTTCTTTGTTGTTGTTTCACTTACTGGAAGGTTTCTACAACTTTATCTTCCAAATCTTCTTTTAACATATATATTTTAAATTTTCAGTAATCATATATTCATTTTCCAAGAGCTCTGAATGTTTTTTAAAAATTAATGAGCACTTTATAATGATAATAAGACTGAGTCGTTAGGAAGACACAACAATCACAAACGTATATGCATTTAATAACAGAGCCTCAAGATACGTGAAAAAAATTGACAGAATTAAGGAAAGAAATGGTTCCACAATTATATGAAGAGACTTTAGCATCTATCAGTATGCAATTCAGAGAAAAACGAGATAAAACATCTGCACAGACACAGAAGATGTGAACAACACCATCAGTCACCACCTAATTGACATTTATGAAACACAACATCCAACGACTGCAGACTATGTGTTCTCTTCAAGTGCACAGAGCAACTTCACAAAGATAGGCCATACACTGGACAATAAAACAGGTCAATACATTTTAAAGGATTGAAATACACAGAGTGTATTTTCTAGCCACAGTGGAATTAAATAAGAAATGAATAACAATATAATATCTAGGAAAACCCCAAATATCTAGAAGTTAAACACCTTCCTAAATATTTCATGAGTCAAAGACAAAATCACAAGGGAAATTAGGAGATATTTAGAGCTGGATGAAAATGAATTCAGC
The DNA here is from genome assembly GCF_003676395.1 of Aethalodelphis obliquidens. Lineage (NCBI taxonomy): Eukaryota > Metazoa > Chordata > Mammalia > Artiodactyla > Delphinidae > Aethalodelphis > Aethalodelphis obliquidens. The sequence continues at coordinate 26,002,499 of NW_020837954.1, read as the reverse complement.
TAAAATAGCTTTAAAATGCATATATTATAAAGGGAGAAAAAAAATTAAAACCAGAGAATGATAAAGATAAGGACAGAAATTAGTGGACTAGAAAATAGACAAATAAAACAGAAAATTATTAAAGCAACAAGTCATTTTTTAAATACAGCAACAAAATTGATAAACCCCAAGCTAGACTGAGAGAGAGAAAACGCAAATCACCAAAATGAGAATAAAAAAGGGGCTTATCACCACAGATCCTATAGACATTTAAGGATAAAAAGAATACTATGAAAAACTTAATGCCAACAAATTCAACTACTTAGGTTAAATGAAAATTCTTGAAAAATACAATTTACCAAAATCGATAGAGAAAGAAACAGAACATCTGAATAGTCCTTTATCTATATAAAAGTTGAATTTGTTATAAAAATCTTCCCCAAAATAAAACTCCAGGTGCAGATTATTTTAGTGGTGAATTCAACAAAACATTCATGGAAGAAATAATACCAATCTTACACAAATATTTTCAGAATTAGAGGAAGAGAGAACATTGCCCAACTCATTTTATGAAGCCAGAATAACCCTAATACCAAAATCTGACCCAAAAATCACAGAAAAAGAATTAAAGACCACTGTCCCTCATATGCACAGACAAAAAATTCTCAACAAAATATTAGCAAATTAAGCCCAGAAGTATATAAAAAGTATACTACATCATGACCAAGAAGATTTTATCCCAGAAATCAAGGTTGGTTTAACATTAAAAAAAAACAATGAATGTAATTCACCACTATTATGATATTAGCAGAATAAAGGAGAAAAACCATTTCAATAGATACAGAAAAAGTATACGCAAAATTCAACACCTATTCATGACAAAAGAAAGAACAAAGAAAACTCATTACAACCTGGGAGGTAGGGAATTTCCTCAAACTGATAAAGATCATCTAAAAAAAACCCTACAGCTAACATCATAGTTAATGGTAAAAGACTGACTTGTTCCCCCTTAAGATTTGGGAACAAAGCAAGAATATACCATTTCTATTCAACATTGTACTGGAGGTTCTAGAAATAAGGCCAAAACCAAATAAGGAAAGAAAAAAAAAAAGGAAAAAAAACTGTAAAAGAAGAAGTAAAACTGTCCCTCTTTTCAGCTGATAAGATGGTTTACATAGAAAATCCCAGAAAAATCTACAAAATGCCTATTAGAATCAATAAGTGAATTTGGCAAAGTCACCAGATACAATGTTGATATACAAACATCTGTATTTTTATATACTGATAGCTAATGATTTAAAAATAAACTTTCAAAAAATTGAATTTTTAGTAGCATCAAAACAGAAAATAGTAAATCTACCAAAATATTTCTAAGACCTAGATACTGAAAACTATAAATCATTGCTGACAACAATTAAAGATAACTAAAATAGAAAGCTATATGATATTCATGGATTGGAAGATTGAACATGGTTATTATGATAGTAATTATCCCCAAATTGACTTTTAGATTCAATGAAATCCCTATCAAAATCCCAGCAAGCTATTTTGCAGAAATTGACAAACCTATTATAAAATTTACATGGACTTGCAAAGAACCTAGAATAACCAAAGCAATTTTTAAAAAAGAAGAATGAAGTTGGAACATTTAGATTCCTTAATTTTAAGAAGTACTAAAAAGCTACAGTAATAATAACAGTTTTGTACTGGCAAAAAGATAGACACATAGATCAATGAACAGAATAGAGAGTCCAGAAATAAACCTATACATATATGATCAATTAATTTATGACAAAAGTGTCAAGATGAGTCATAGGGAAAGAAAAATCTTTTCAACAAATACTGCCAGATCAACTGCATATGGACATAGAAGAAAATGAGTATCAGTCCTAATCTCACACCATACACAAATGCTAACTCAAAATATTGGATCATAGACCTAAATGTAAGACCTAAAAGTAAAAATATTATCAAAAATACATAGGAGAAAACCTTTGTGATCTTATAATAGGCAAAGTCTTCTTAGTACTCAAAAAGCATAAATCACAAAAGAAAGAAACTGATAGACTGAACTTTTTCAAAATTAAAAGTTTCTGCTCTTCAAAAGAAACAGTTAAAATATGCAAATGTAAGAAAATATTTACAACCCATATAAAAGACATATCCAAAATATAAAGAATTGTCACAAATCAAAAGACAGCCTACTTTTAAAAGCAGATAAAAGATTTGAACAAACACTACTAAATATGATATTCGAATACTCAGTAAGCACATGGAAAGATGCTCAACATCATTATTCAACAGGAAAAGAAAATTAAAACTGCAGTGTAGTTTTATATACCCATTAGAATGACTAAAATTTAAAAGACTGACTATATCTAGTGCTGGAGGGGATGTAGAAAAACGGGAACTCTCCTACACTGTTGATAGAACATAAAATGGTGTAACCTCTTTGGAAAACAGTTTGATCATTTCTTGGAAAGTTAAATATACCAAACAAACAACCAGCCATTCCATTTTTAGATATTTACCAAAAAGAAATGAAAACAAGTGTCTACACAAAGGCTTAAACGTGTTCATTGCAACTTTTTTTGGAAATTGACCAAAACTAGAAACAATCCAAATGTCCATCAACATGTGAATGGGTAAACAAGTTGTGGATATCCATATAATGGACAATTACCCAGCAATCAAAAGGAAGAAACTATTGATACATGAAACATGCAACATACAGTGAAAGAAAACAGAGCAAAAAAGAGTATTTGTGTGACTCCATTTACTTAGAATTCTAGAAAGTGCAGCTTACAGTTTCAGTAAAAAAGAAAAAAAAACTCATGGTTACCTGGAGATAGGGGTAGAGAAAGGAATGGAATTACAAAGGAGTGTGAGGAAACTTTTAGGTCTGATAGAAATATACATTTTCTTGATTGTCACAACGGTTTCATGTGTGCATATGAATTTCAAACGAATCAAATTGTACATTTTAAGTATGCACAGCTTATCGTTCATCAGTCATAGTTCAATAAATTTATAACATCATAAAGCAAAACCAGAAACAACCATTCTGATGGATCAACAAATTAAAACAGCATTTTTTTTCTTTTTCACCAAATGACAATATGTGTTAATTTTCTAAGAACGTTAATTACATTTTCCGTCCTATTTTCCATCTGTTCCTTATATGTTTCCCTTCCTTCAGGTTTCTTTTTTTCCTTTCTGTGTATTTTGGTTTCTTTTTTAATACTGAGTCATTCTTTTAATTTCTAGTGGTTCTTGGTTGACTGGAAGCTTTGTGTGTGTGGCAGGGGATGAGATTCATCACAGGTAGATTTCATCATGGAATGGTCTAGCAGGGATCCAGCCTTTTTGTTGGTGGATTCCCAAATTTCACTTTCTGCAGACCAATTCTCTTGGGCTTGTCTGTTTCCCAAGAGGAATCCCCCAGCCTCTTGCTTCGTGGGTTTGTGAGCCTGGCTGTCAGCATTCTGGGGTCAAGTTTGATAAGATGGTAAGATCCTTCTGCAGCTCTTCCTTCTGGTTCACAGAACCCCCCACATCTCACTACCACCCCAGGTTCTGTCTGAAGCCCCCAAGTTCTGAGCCCCTCAGACTACACCTCTTGAGGTAGGATCCCTACCTTTGGCTATGATGGGGAGGGCCAGTTGCACAGGCTAAGGGAGGGGGGTAGGTTTTGCTAACCCACTCGCAGCTCTACCCCCATCCTGCCTTCAGAAAAACCTGACTTATTCTCCAGCCTTTCTCCAGCACAAATGCGCTGGCTTTCAGCACATGTTCTGCTCTCTCTGTTCCAAGCTAGATACCACTTCCTCTGTTTCCCATCTTCCAAAAATGTATCTTGTCTGCTGTTGTCTCTTCTCCTACTCTCTCAGTGTGCTGGGTTTACAAATATTTTATTCCTTCACTGTCATTAAAGTTGAGGTTTTGGTTGGAGTAGAGATAAATATGAGTAGTATAATTGTTCTCTATTAAAACCTCAAGGAAAAAATGATTTTAATATTGAAGTACAAAAGGTTATTGTGGGCAATGAATAAATACATCCTCCCTGAAGGCCACCCACGTGTCTGGTGGAGAGCTAGGTGTTAGAAGCCCAGACGCCTGTCTACGTGCAGCGTGCTCAATGGGACTCCTCCCTAATACCTATTTAAGGCCATTCTTAAGAGTTCCTGGCATTGTCAATACCACGTCCTGTTTCAGTGTTTCCCTAGAGCTTCCCAGGATCTTTCCTGTGGATTCATTCTGAGTATTTATCTTTATTATTTGGGAGGTGGGGGGCATTTATTTTTAATGTGGAAACAGCATGGCTTTCAGTCAGTAGGGTAGTGTTATTTAGTAAACAGCTAACAGAATGGAACTGAGAAAATTCATGGTGAAAAGAGCAAAATATTCTTGTGAATCTGGTTGAAATGCAGTAGGAAAAGCAGCCGTTTTCATGTTTCCAACTTGCCCCGAACCAGGTAGTCCTGGAAGCAGTGTGTAGCTGAAATATACAGACATGGCAAATATTAAATTGTATTTTTATAACGATCTAGCAAGGTAGGTTAGTACTGTCATGGCACATATTATGAACAAGGAAATGAAGCCACCAAGTAATTAAGCTCCTTGCCCAATGTCACTCGACAAGTCATGGCACAAATGGGATTGGAACTCTTGGCCTCTGGGTTTTCAGCTTGTTTCTTCATCTGTGAGTCACCCTTTCTATTTTTTGTAAAGAGACTTGAATTATGGGTCAATTTCCAATTCCATTTTCAAAGAAGTTTACACTGATAAAACAAATGCAGAATGGCCCAAGATTAAGCTTTTCCTCATCTATAGGCATATTGTTCTGATGAAGCAATTCAGAAAACACACACCCTGATAGCCAGAAGTAACCCATACCTCTCAATTACCAAGAACCAGGTAGGTGGGGTCTACCCATTTGATCTCAATGAACAATTGCTGCACAGAAGCCCAGAAGAAGGGGAAAGCCCCAACCCAAAGCCCCAAACTCAGGAATAATCCAGTTCAAGCAGGAACATGCCTAAGAAAATCCACACCAAAAGAAGAGTCGCTGAGCGAGATAACCACACCCTTATCATTCTTATCTCCCACAAGGGTCCTACTCATACATTAGCTCATTTGCACTCACAACAACCCCACGAGGTAGGTATTACTGACACCGTTCCATTTACAGAAGAGAAGAGGACCCCGAGGTTCAGTGATGTCACATGACTGTTTGGATTACACACTAGGTGATTGGCAGGGCCAGACCCAAAGCCCAAGTCATATGGATCCAAATTCCATGCTCTTCTCCAATACCCCGTGGGAAGAAGTCCATGACAGTTCCACTGTTTTGTGATCTTTCTTTCCTTCTTTCCTTCCTGCCTCCTCCCTCCCTCCTCACCTCCCTCACTGCCTTCCTTCCTCCCAGTCTTAACAGAATTTCTTCTGATGAGTTTTATCATGAAAACGAGAAGAGCTAACATTTGCTGAGTGTCTACTGTGTTCAGGAACTCTGTGTGTTAGGTACCTTACATGGATTTGCTCTTTACTGTTATTATCTCCAATATGTCAATGAAAAAACTGAGGCACTGAGAGGGAAGTAATTCAAACTAGGTCACCAGCTAGTAAGATGTAGAGTCTAGGATGTAAACCCAGGCAGTCTGACAGCGGAGTGGACAGTCTTCAACACATCACTACCTTGATTTCCTTTAATGCAAAATGAGCAAAAAAACAAACAAAACAAAAAACTTGATTTTTATACTGACCAGAAAATTGGTGGCAGGCAGAGCTTTTAGGAAAACACATTTCTCATCTGTTGGAGATGTCACCAATATTATGAATGAGCCCTTTCTCTGAGCTAGGTCTAGTTTTCATTTTTAAAGACAAATCAACAAAAAAAATCATTCTGTAGTTCCTTTTATTTTTCCATCTAGTACAGTGCTAAATGCCATGCAGATATTATCCACAGTGGTTTCAGGGCTTGACTGGTGAGATTACTTCATTATATCAAACGTCTGAACAGTTCTAGTCTCTGTTATTGGTGATGTGAACACAAAGGAAGCAGCCTTTGACCCACAGCGGAACTCTATGGACACAACTGGCAAAAGGTTTCAGAGGTGGGAAGTTTTTTGACATCTTTTATTACTTCCTCTGGGAAGAAATAACGGGCAGTAGCAGCATCTAATCATAATTCATCTAATCATAACTCTACTGTCTCAATGCACACAAGTTCAATGGTTAAGTACCTTGCTATATTCTAAGAGCAAAAATAAAACAGCAAGCAACTGCAATTCCTAGACAGAGAAATTTCTCACAGAAACTCTTTAAACAATACATGCCCCAATTGTTGCAAAAGGTATGCTTTATCTTTCTGGGAAAGGAATACACAAATCTTGTGTGGCTAAGTATACATGTTTGTTGTTCAAATTTGCTGATCCCATTGGTTTCCCATGGGAAAAAAATCATTACATAGCATTAGGGGACTTTGGGTCCATTAAAGAAAATTTGACCAAGGGGATTCCACTAGCTTTCATGCAAACTATGTTTGGGAAGGGACTTGTTTTTTCCTCCCAATGTATCATGAACAGATATTTTACCGTTTAAAAAAATTAATGAATTACTAGAAAAAAATTAAATGAAAAAGTAACAGACGATATACATACCCCAATTTTTAAACATAAAGTTACTTGATCATATTGCCATAAAGGCTTTCAAATGTTTAATTCTCAATTTCTGTACTTATCACAGACTGCTGATCGACATCTCCAGGACCTGCATCAGTTGGAGGACTATACTTTGAATAGTCCTGGTTTAGAACATGTTCAGGACATTTCTCTTACTACTAATTTTACTGATTTCTTGAAATCAATCCCTTGTTTCCATGAAGCTAGTTGGATGTGTGGTGGTCCAAGATCCTTCACCAGCTTTAAAACTCTGCATTGCTTTTTCTAGAAAGCTTTTTGATCATATGTATCAAGAGCCACAAAATATTCCCATTCTTGACCCAGTAATTACATGTCTATGAATTTACACTAAGGAAATAATATCACTTATGCAGAGAGGTGTTAATTGCAGGTTTATTGAAAATAGCCAAGATTGGAAACAGCATCAAGTCCCCAAATGGGAGAATTGTGGAGCAAATTATGTTCCATGCTGCCCAGAGAAGCTTCTCCTACATGCCAGACTAGGTCAATTTCCCCTGTCTATTCCCTTTCATGATCCACATGTATTTATTTCCTTTGTGGCACTATTATGATTAATTAAATATCTGTGTAATTATTTAGCGACTTCTAACACTAAGCCCTGTCTCTGTTGTTTTCTCCAATGCATCCCCAACACTTATGATAGTTTCTGGCACATAGTAGCTGCTCAATAAATGTTTATGGAATGAGTGAACATTGTATATATGAATAAATTCTTATGACTTGGAGAGATCCTCATGCTATAACATTGAGTGAAAAAGTTAGGATGTCAAATTGTATTAACAGAAAGACAAGAGTACTTAAGCTACCTAAGGTATTCCTAGATACCATTTTATGCTGTTAGCAAGAACTTGTTAGAATAGTGTCAGAAAAGCTAACGATCAGCATTATCTGTCTGAGACTTGTAACAAACATTAGAGTCAGCAATTGCTTTTTTAAGGTATGTTTGAAACAAGGAGAAAAGCAAAGAACTTTGCTTGGGAAAGTTGGTATAGTGATAATGGAGGGAAGAGAGGAAGCAGAAGTGCCCAGTGACTTTTTTACTTCTGTGCTATTCAACAAGGTAGCCCAGCGTTCAGCCTGCAGAGGGTAAAACGAACAGTGCAAAGAGGGAATTTCAGTTCCAAACAGGCCCTTGCCTAGTGAGCTAGTGAGAGAGAGCCTAGTCACTTCAAGTGGCCTCAAGAATCCAGGCCTGTATGAATTGGATTCCAGGGCCTCAAGGAATTTTAGAATCACTGACAGTCATCTTTCAGAGATTATGAGAAGCAGAAAAATAATAACAGAAGACTGAGGAGGATAAGGGATTATCAGAGAAAGTAATGTTTGCTCTTTGTTGCTAATGAAAACCAAAGCAAAACCAACGGATTTCGGTTATAAATAGATATTAGTGCCAATGTAAGAGGGGAAATTATATGTGGAATCTAAAAAAATGGTACAAATGAACTTATTTATAAAACAGGAAAAGAGTTACAGATATAGAAAACAACCTTCTGATTATCAGGGGGGAAAGAGGGGGAGGGATAAATTGGGAGATTGGGATTGACATATACACACTACTATATATCAAATAGATAATTAATAAGGACCTACTGTATAGCACGGGGAACTTTACTCAATATTCTGTAATAACCTACATGGGAAAAGAATCTAAAAAAGAGTGGATGCATGTATATGTATAACTGATTCACTTTGCTGTACAGCAGAAACTAACACAACATTGTAAATCAACTATACTCCAATAAAAATTTGAAAAAATAAAAAATAAAATTAGAAAAGAAAAAGTTGAAAAAACAAAAAAAAAGGAAAGAAAAAGTTGTAAGGGGGGGAAGTATTTAAACTAGCACCATTCAATACTTCCCTACATTGCCTTGTGCACCTCAGATGCTCTGTGACCTGCAAAGATGATGGAGGAGGACTGGGCATGAGGTGTTTATCCAGAAGACCTCTGCCATCCCTGCTAATTCAAGGGAGCGCTCTCATTCTCCCTGGCAGCCCAAGCTACAAAGTCACAGCCACGGTCTCAGAACCAGGGATCCTGAGTGTTTCAGTAACACACCTCTTCATTTCCATCACCAGCCCTCTGTGCAGCTTAAAACAGCTGCAGACATCTCAAGAAAAAGACCAAGAGTACATCATGGCTTGTGACTCAAAGTCCATACTGGCAGGTGGTTACTCTGCGTACAGCTGGAACCTATGTAACTCACCCTTTGCTCACCCCAACCCCAGTCCAAGCAAAATAATCAGGATGCAGACTAGAACACAGTCCAGGTTCCCTTCAATTCTCTTTTGTTTTCACATTCTTTATCTTCTAGTTTTCCTAATTATAAATAATCAATCATCCAAACAGTGGTTTGGTTCTGGAATTGCATCACTAATGGTTTGGAAAGATAGTATTGTGGTATTGACTGGGTTTAGAAAGACCAAGGAAGAACTGTCTCCCTAACTTCAAAGGACTTGTCCATTTAAAACACACTAAAAAGAATGTAAAAAACCCTAGAGATACCAGGCAGTTTAGACTAAAGACACCAAAAGCTTGAAGATAAGATACACCTCAGAACCTTCCATGGAAGCTGTGAAAATGCTATCAGGATCATCTCCAGAAAATGCAATTTACTGGGAAAGTCTAATCAGTCATTTGGCAAACATTTCCCTGGACAGATAAGAGATTAGAGTCGGGGTGAGGGGATGGGAAAGGGGCCATGCAACAAAGAAGGACAGTGACTTACTGGTATTGATCTTTCATATATTATCAACACAACTCTCTTCCACTCTTCAAAAATTATCGAAAATTACAACATAGGAAGCAATTTAGGTCAAAGAGTGAGTGAACAGCTGAATTTTGGAAACAAAGGAATCAAGTTATTCACATCAAGTGCAAGGCTCCTTTTTATGTACTTTATCTGGCCCTCATTCCAAGGCACCTTAGAAAGGTTAGTAAACAAACAATCATGTCAGAACCCAAACAGATCTCAGAGCAAGCCCAGACCGAACACTCAAGGTCCTCTTCGGCTACACGAGTCCATGATTTACTAAATATTCATGATTTCATCCATTTGTTCCACATTAATAAACATCTGTTCTATGTTAAAACATTCATGCTTTTTAATTTATTTATTTATTTTAATTAATTTTTTTTTTTTTATTTTTGGCTGCGTTGGGTCTTCGCTGCTGCATGTGGGCTTTCTCTAGTTGTGGCGAGCGGGGGCTACTCTTTGTTCCAGAGCATGGGCTTCTCATTGCAGTGGCTTCTCTTGTTGCAGAGCACGGGCTCTAGATGCACAGGCTTCAGTAGTTGTAGCATATGGGCTCAGTAGTTGTGGCTCGTGGGCTCTAGAGCACAGGCTCAGTAGCTGTGGCGCACGGGCTTAGTTGCTCCACGACATGTGGGATCTTCCCGGACCAGGGCTTGAACCTGTGTCCACTGCATTGGCAGGCAGATTCTTAACCACTGAGACACCAGGGAAGTCCCCATGCGTTTTATAAATCAGCCATTTTGCCCTATCGAGAGCTCCCATGAGGGATATTGTTTTACCGACCGACTAGGGCCTTCATCCAATTATAGCGAAGGGCTACGGTATAACCTGCCCAATTCCTAACACCTGGACCCTACTGTATGACCAGGGCATCTTATAAAGCACAATCAAGTTGTGATATTTAAGAAAGATGGATGTTCAAGAAGCCTATCTGCAGGGTGGAAAGTGGAGAACATTTTTTTTTTTACTCTTTGCCACATCATTAGCTTCAAACAGAAAACAGGAGGTTCCCAAAGTGCTTTAATAAATGTAGTAGAATATAAGGACCTGACGTCACAGGGACTTGTAGCTTGTCAAATCAGCGTGGTTTGCCAACCACAGCACCCACCCTTCTGTCATGTTTCTTCCTAGTCATTATACACTCGAAGATTTATAGCCTTTTTTTTAATTGCCTCTGTAGGTTTTCAATTATTATTATAGTAAAAACTCTTAAACATGGCACCATCGCTTGTCTATTTGAGAGGGTTCCAAAGGGATTTAGCTGGTTCATTTTTACAGTTTTGACAAGCAACTGCTATTATGAAACCGAGGAACATTATTCATAGTCTGAATGCATCTCTTCATTGCAGGGAGAGGAGACTGGAGAGTTTGAGTCCCGAGAAATGAAGTGACTTGCCTCAGATCCCACAGCTTGTTAGAGGCAGAGTGGAGCCTAGGAAGTCAGAACCCCAGATCCCACGTCCAGATTGTTTTCTATTTCTACCATATTTCTAGTGTTTTGTACTGTCTCATTTATCAAGTTTGAATTACATATGTGTACATATATATAAAGTTTATCTCAAATATAACTGAGGCATTTTAATGCCTCAGTTCAGGTTTTTTTCCCCACCAATTGGAATTAGTGAAGCTTTCTGTGCATTTGTATCTGAAGTCGTGGGCCCTCTGGAAATGGACTCCTTTGATAAGGCCAGTCAGCAACTGTGCTGCTCCCTGGAGTGGAACAGAAAGCATAATGCACGTCCTCTTCGGCAGACAGAGCCCCTCCCTGCCAGGAATGAGGTCCAGCCACAAGTCCACAGCAGCAGGACAGGTGAGATTAGCAGAGGCCCAGCGGGGACCCAGGAGAGCAGCATGAGCTAGAATTCCAGAATTCAGTCAGCCTGCGGACAGGCTAAGATGAGAGCAGCTAGGAGGCAGAGGGAGGAGAAGAGGAGTGGAGGAGAAAGGAAGGACCCTGGTGGGGAGAGACAGAAGGAGCAGGCGCCCAAGGCAGAGTCAGGAGTGAAATAAAGACGGAAAGACAGGACAGACCGGCTGAATCAAGGCAGGGCAGAGGCCAGCGTTCAGGGCGTCAGCCCACCTGGGATACATCCCATGACTCAAGGAGCCTGGGGACACAGAAGGCAGATGATCTGTGCCTGCAGCCAGGGACGGTGTCTGCCCTGCTCGTCTTGTACCCGGTGCCTAGCTCATGACAGGTCTTCCGATGTTGGTGGAAGGATGAAAGGGATGGAGGCCATTCAGGAACCGAAGCCGGAGCGTCTGATTATTAGGGGCTATGATCAATCAAAAAGTCTGGATAATAGCAAAAAATGGCATGAAAGTGAGTCAAGGTCCCTGGGAAACAGCACACACTTCTCCCCAGAGTTAGAGGAGTGGGAGGTGAGTTCACGGCCAAGGGCAGGAAGGAGACAACAGGACAGCAAGAGAGGCTGGAGGAGGTGGAGGGAGAGTCAAGAATAATTTTTATTTTTACTAATTATCCACGGAAGCCTCCTTTTTCTGCCATCCATATCCCAAAACACTTGACAAAGACACTTTTGATTTAAATATATATATATGTTGCTGTTAAGTGCATCACATTGATAGTGATAATGATAGCATTATTCTACTTCAGGCTAGGCCTTATCTAGAAAAAGCTTATGGCTTATGCATTCTATAAATATTCCCATAGGATGATGAGCTATGCTGAAATAAACACCCACTCAGAGCCCCCTCAAATCCAGGGCTTCCAAAGACTTTTTTAATCAAGGAAATCCTTCCTTACTTGAATCCTTAGCTCACATGTCTGCAGGTACAGCCTGACCACTGCACCAGTCTGTTTCCTGCTGTTCTAGAAAGTGACAGGTAGATCAGGCCCAAGCCCGAAACCTCTCCTGAATTTTGAGCCCTAATCTCCCCACTGAAGACAAGGTCATTGCGGATCCTGAACTTTACCTTTCACATCTTTGCATTGACGTGGCTCTGAGAAAGAGGCCCAACTAGCTGATGGAGAGCTCAGATGCCTCTACCTCTGCCTTACGTCCTCCCTGCAAACCAGGATTCCCAGACCTTTGCTTTTCCTTTAACACCCCCAAATCCTGAGAATCTTAATGCTGATCTTGTCAGGTCTTGAAGCAATTCCCTGCCCACTGTTCATGGCTCCTGGACCCCAGCTTAAGTCACCTGACCCTATTTAAAGACCTTAAATGACTCACCCAAGATCATACAGATGGAGAGAGGCAACACGCAGTCCTAAGAATGTTGGTACAGTGTCAGGCACAGGTTAGCACTCAGTTGATAAATATGCATTTGAGAAAATTAAAAATTGTCCTACAAACACAAGAACTTATAAAGTTTAGAAAATATAGTATAAAAGATCAAGGAGGTTATGGGTTTTAAAAACTCAGCTCACAGTGACCAGAGCAGTCACATATAATTATTGCAAGATCAATAATGGTGCCTTAAAAAGGCACTTCTTGGGCTTCCCTGGTGGCGCAGTGGTTGAGAGTCCGCCTGCCGATGCAGCGGACATGGGTTCGTGCCCCGGTCCGGGAAGATCCCACATGCCGCAGAGCGGCTGGGTCCATGAGCCATGGCCGCTGAGCCTGCGCGTCCGGAGCCTGTGCTCCGCAACGGGAGAGGCCACAACAGTGAGAAGCCTGCGTACCACATAAAAAAAAAAAAAAAAAAAAAAGGTGCTTCTTTGGGAACTTGCAGAAAGAGCTAGAACAGTATTACTCAAGCTGTGTGTTCTATAGGATACTAATATTCTTGGGCTGTGAATTAGCGTGCCTTGACAAAGCACTTCCATGATCAGGTTAGCTAGGGGGCACACTCCATCTCCCCCTTGGTAGTCCCAATGCATTTAAGCATATTTCAAGTTCTAAGAAATCGTAAAGAAGCCCATTACGTTTGATTTATACTAATCTTTCCTAAACTCACCTGACACCCACTCTCTTTTTCTAGAGAATACCTCTTTGTTCTGAGAATACAGTTTGGGAAATTCTGGGCCAGATTTAGTTATTTAACGCCTGATTTTTTAGTTCAATTGTTAGCTAGAATGAGGCAGGCCACTGGCTTTACATGGTTCACTGGGTGATCATAAACCTTGTGTCATTTGAGATTCTCTGATACAAGCCCTGCATTGAAATGCATCCTCATTCAGTGTTCTGGTTTTTTTTCTTTAATTTCCAGGATTTAACAAAAGGATAGGAGAGCAGTCACATCACTTCAGAATGCCTTCCTTTGAAATCAGGCACAGCTTCAGCAAACTCTGGATTTCAGAGGGGAGGCTATAGCTGCTCAAGAAGAATTCATGTCCAAAGCACACCTTTCTGGGGAGTCAGAATATCACAGGCCCATGACATCTGTGTCCTGGAACAGGCTCTAGAGGTTGGCCAACCGACGCCACCATCTCACGACTCTGGTGAGCAGCTCAGGAGGGTTGGCAGCTGCCAAGACCACAACCCCCACGATGGTGAAGCTGCGATTAGAACCAGGATCCTTTGGTGCCTTTGCCAGGAAGATTTTCCTGCCCTGGAATTAGCTGCTTTTCTCAGAAAGAAAGAGCCCAGCCCTCTTCATCCTGAAAACCACAATGGAAAGATGAGAAGGAAATATGCCAAAATGTGAACACTACTTGACACGGAGAGGATATTTTGGTCTTAGTTCTATTTTTCTGCATTGACCACAAGGTCTACGAAGGGTATATATTGCTTTTATGGCAAAAAAAACACACACCTATTTTAAAAATGAAAAACAGAAGTAGCAGCAGAAGGTAAACCCATACCCTGGAAAGCATCATCCACGTGGCTCCTAGTCGTTGATCAGAATAAGCAGAACTAATGAAATGCCATGGCATTTCCCTGTGCCGGGTGGGGGGGGGGGCATCCAGCTGTGAGCAAGGATGAGTCACTGGGGCAGCGTGGAGACCACCCTGCTGGCTGCTGGCGGGGCACTGGCTCCCACTGACTGGCTTCATGCTGCTGTGGCTTCACCCACAGACTGGAGAGGAGCAGAGCCCTGCTTCATTGACTTCGGTAATTTCCTCTTAAAGCATGTGTCCCAAGACTGGCTTTGAATGGCTCCTCAATGATTTCTAAACTGAACCTAATTAAATACACAAGTTTAAATGGAAAATTATTTTTTACTTTGCCTTTCTGTACCTATGCACTGGCCTCCCACCTAGTAAAAACTTCTCTTCAGCCTGACTGTGTCTGAAAACAATACTTTTAGAGACTTAATCCCTATTTTGGAGTCCAAGTAGTAAATTGTTTATACATTGTACAAGGTGCATTTGTGTGCGTGTGTGTCTGTGTGCATGAGTGTTTGTGTGTGTGTGTATGTGTCTTTGTCTGCTACTATAATAAAAATACCACAGATTGGGTGGCCTGTAAACAACAGAAATTTATTTCTCACAGTCCTGGAAACTGGGAAACTCAAGCAGATTTGATGTCTGGGGAGGGCCCACTTCCTAGACGGCTATCTTTTTGCTGTGACCTCACATGGCAATAGGGGCAAGGGAGGTCTCTGGTGTCTTTTCCTACAAAGGCACTAATCCCATTCATGGGGAGTCCACCCTCATGATCTAAACACCTCCCAAAGGCCCCACCTCCTAATACTATCACACTGGGCATTAGGTTTCAAAATATAATTTTGAAAGAGATTTAATTCTAAAGAGAATAATTGGATAATCCTCTCAATCAAATAGTGTACATTTAGTCAGTTCTGGGATATCTCTTTACTGAAGTTTTCCAAAAATTGTTTGTCCACTGTTATCTGAAAATATTCTGAATCTTTATACACATTCTTCTTAAAAGTAGTGGTTAACGTACATCTTCAACATGTCCCTACTTCCTTCAATACTTCTTCACTTTTCACTCTTCTTACTCACATTAACCACAACCCTTTGTTTTGTGCCTTCCCTGTTCCAAGCAGACATTCCTCCTTTCCTTTAGCGTCACCCTAGCCTGCTCTCTCTCCCATAGTCCTGGGGTGTGTCATATTCTACTCTCCCCTGTTTAAGGTCAATAACTTCCTCTGTGCCTTTGAGTCCATCCCGTATCACTTTATCTCCCCTTGGGCCCTGATCCATTAATTATCTCTCTTGGCCATTGTATTTTAAATTTTCTTCTTTTTACCAATTTTCCCCTCTTAGTTTATAAGCTTGTTCAGTTCTAATGCATCTTAAAGAAACTAAATCCTCCTTGACTATACATGGTCTTCTGCCTACTGCTTTACCTCTCTTGTTCCCATTTCCTCAAGTTTCTCAAGTGGTTAGACTGTAGTCACCGTCTCCATTTTCTTAACTCACATTCATTCCTCCCTAGGAGCAACCTGGCTTCTACCCAGCAAACCACTAAGAGGGTATCAGCTTAGATCACCAATGTTGAGGCACAGTCTTCTCTCCTCATGGTACTGGGTATCTTGCCTTTCACCCTGATGATTGCTCATGCCTTGAGACACACTCTACTCACTTTGCTTCCAAGACTCCATCTTTGGTCTGTTGCATTACACCCCTCTGACTGTTCCTTCTCAGTCTCTTTGTAGGATCTTCTTTCTCTATACGCCCCTTAAACTAGGAGTTTCCATGTTTTACTCTCCAGAGTGTCATTCTAGATCTATTTCCCTTTGTACTCTACGGAGACTCCCTGGATGATTTAACCCATTTTCATGGTCCTAAACAACCCCTATTTTTGCTAATGGCCCCTAAATCCACTCTCTCCAAGTCAAAATTCTCCCATTCTTGACCTACAGACTCATATTCCAAGTGCCTGATGGATATCCTCATCTGAATGTCCAGCGGCACTTCAAATTCAATATGCTCCAAATCAACTCATTATCTCCCCAACCTCCCAACTAATATCTTCTACTATTCCTCTTGTTAGTTGGAGAACCATCACTAGAGTAACCAACCATCCCTATTTTCCCTAGACTAAGGGGCTTCCCAATCATGTGGGACTCTCAGTCTTAATAGGACAGTCCCAGGCAAACGGGGATCTCACCCTAACCACCACCCACCCATCATCACGTCTAGAATCTGGGAGTCATCTTTGCCTCTGTCCCCTTTTTCCCCTTCTTCAATCTCCATGTCCTTCCTCCTTAATTTTCTAAGCAGTTATCAAATTCCTGCTCTCCTCTCCACTCCTAGCTCATGCCCTTACTACCTCTTGCCTGCTTTACCACCCTTGCTTCCTAGGTATATCTCTGATGCCAGTCTCTTCCCCTTTGGATTCACACTCCACACAGCTGCTGAAGAGAGATTTTTCAAACGGAAATCTCACCATTTCTCTGCCCTGCTTAAAACATTCCACAGGCTCCCCATTGCCCTTGGGATAAAGCCCAAACGAGTTAATATGGAAAAGTCCTCCTTGGTCCCTCCAGCCCCAGCCTCACCTGGCGTCACTCACTGAGCTGTGTGCCTCCACAGTCCAGACTGTGCTCATCCTCAGTTCTTGCTGTGACTTTTTCCTGCCATGCCCTTATCTCTTTACCCCACCTGCCTTCTTCACCTGGTTAACACTCAACATTCAACTCAGGTTCAAGACTCAACTCCTCTGGCATCACTCCAGGTGGCCTTCCCTGACATGCGCACTCTACAGGTGCGCTAGTTGCCCCTCCTCTGCACACTCCCTGTGGACCACTGTCTACAGTGCACTCAGATTTGCCAGTCAGTCTTTCTTCCCCTCTGGATTGTGAACTTCCCAGGATCAGATACAGGTGACTCCTAGACGGCACCTAGGATAACACTTGGCACTGGCAGACCTCAATAGACATTCGTGGAGCTTATCTATTTGGAACGCAAACTGATGGCCAGCAGGTCAGATCCAGCCCATAGTCATGGTTTATTTGGCTCACATGATTTTTTTTTAAACACCAATGTTTAAAAATCAGGAGACCTCATCTAAAATTTTGGAATCCCTTGAAAGTCTAAATATCTGAAAATACAAGGTTCATATTTTTCTGTGGTATTGACCTCAGTAGACAGCGCTCTTGCTCACCATCTTCCCAGTTCACTCTCAGCCTATATCATTCCTGGACCCTGGAAGGAGCAGTTACCCCCAGGGACAGGTTCCTCGTGTCTGCTCTGCTCTGTTCTCAAAGAGACGTTTGCAGCAAGTTTTTGGTTGGGCTTCATTTCAGGGAGCTGTCAGATGCTGTGCAAAGCAGGTAGGTGGTTGCTTTTCCTTAGAGAGTAAAGAAATGGTCAGAGACCACCTTGGTGGTCCTAGAACATTTAGGATAAGCAAGAAGTCCACCCTGGCCGACAACTTCTGCTCTGGTTTTCTGTCTTTCTAGATTTCTATCTAATATTAAACCTATTATACTATAATTCCTAGTTTGATTTTTGAAGCTCAAAGAACCTTATCTCAAATTTCCTTCCATATCTTTCCCTAGAGAGCTATATAAGAAGATGCTAGTGACATTATCATCTTCCAACTAGCACTTTCACCATCGCTATGTCATTTCATTCTTACCTCCTCTCTGGGACAATAAGTCACAGGGTCTTGGCATGAGAGATTCAATTTTATATGTATATTGAATTTTCTCCATAGGTGTGATTGTTTTCACACAAAACAGACAACAATCACGTGCACAAAGACATCTCTAGAGCTTTATACATCTTAACCGCTAATAGCTTTATGGATTTTAATGTTTCAGAGGTTTATTTTTCACCACAGGCCCAGATGGAAATCGCTGCCATCAGGAAGAGCTGAAATCCCCAGCTGAGATAAAGCAGAAGATTTCCAGGTGGAGGAAGTCAGAATTGGACCCACCGGTGTTGCCATCTGTTACTCTGCACTGACCTGAGAACTGGTGGCTCCCGTGGGGCCTGGGGAATCATCCAGCTGTGGGTTTATGTTTTACTGGGATTGAATTCCATCAATGTCCTGAGTTTCCAGGCTTTGACCGTCATCCTACGATGGTCACCTCTATCAGACACCTCTGCTATCTGCTTTTTAGTACATATTTATTAACAATCATAAAGTTAATTCAACTGAGCCTAATTATGATCATTTGATGACATTCTTTGGGATCACTGTGGATACCACCAAGCACATCCAAGTCAGGATTTCAGATCAGGGACTACAGGGCCTCCTTCTATTACAGATGGCCTGCTCTGAAACAGTGGGCCAGCTCTTTCTTTGTGGATTTGAAACTGTTTTATAGCAGCACTAACAAACAGAAGACGTGGCTTAGCCTGATAACCACATACGCCATGAGGGAAAACTCACTGTATTCTGAGATTCCTTTTTCGTTGGGTGGAATTTCAAAATCAGCAGCAGACACCACATGTCCTTTTGCAGAACTGCCCTGAATGCTGATTTTCGTGTTTCTCCCCAAGAACATCCCACCGAAGGATGGCCAACTGCCAGACACTGAATGCCACAGGGAGAGACTCACCCTTCCCACCAACCCTGCCCCCTTTGCCAAAAACACTCCGGGAAACTCCCTCTGAAGTCATGCATATCTTTTCTGGACTGTGACCCTGCCATGACCATGGCCACACAGCTGGGCACAGCAATTGACGGGCAGACGTCTTCTCCGTAAAGACAGCAGGGACAAATCTTCATTTTAATGAGGCTTAAAAGATGGACTGCTCTGATTAATACCAGCAGCAGGTATTTCTAAGAGTAGACTATCTCCACTGTTTGCCCACCTTGCCCCATTTACCTGGTGCCTAGGGTGAGGTACCACAACTAGTCTGAACAAGCCTTCTGAGACTTACTGAACTCCTTTTTCTTTTCTTTTTTTTTTTTTTTTTTTTTTTTTTTTGCAGTATGCAGGCCTCTCACTGCTGTGGCCTCCCCCGTTGCGGAGCAGGGGCTCCAGACACGCAGGCTCAGCAGCCATGGCTCACGGGTCCAGCCGCTCCACGGCATGTGGGATCTTCCCAGACCGGGGCACGAACCCGTGTCCCCTGCATTGGCAGGCGGACTCTCAACCACTGCGCCACCAGGGAAGCCCTGAACTCCTTTTTCTTGATGGTAACCTTCCTTCATATATTTCTAAGTGAGAGAGAATGTCAAGATGAAACCAACATCAAACTGGGTGAGGTAACCTGATTCAAAAGTGGCTTTTCCCTACGTTTGGAACTTGGCATTACGTCTCATTTCCTGCCCCAACCTTACTGTGTCAGCAGGATGATTGATATCTGGGAGTTTTATTTGAAAAAGAGAGCCTGGCTTAGCCACGGTGGGTAGGCAAGCCTGCCGCGTGCTCCTGCCTGGCCGAACCTGCCTTTCTGACTGTACAGATGGAACAGTACAGTCCAACCAGTTCTATCTGCCATTATCACTAGCAGGGAACCCCCATCATCCCTCTTGCTTTGTCAACAGATAACCAATTTGCATTTCGCATGTGTTTATAACTTGGATTGAACAGGAAGATCAGGCCAACAATTACTCCTCAGATATGCTAACTAATTCATGTCAGCAAACACTTATTGAGTACTAGCTATGTCCCAGACACTCAACTAAGATGAAATACGTGTAGCCCCTCACCTCAAAGAGTTTATAGATTTAATGTGTAGAATTAGGCATGGAAACACCTAAGTACAGATTAATGAATTAGAATACAGAGGTAAATATTCCAAATGCAATCCAGGGATATGAAGCAATGGAAATATTGTTTAAATGGTTAAAGACATATGGGGAGTAAAGAAAGAATGTCTAATTATTCAGCCACAAAAAGGAATGAAATTGGGTCAGTTGTAGAGACATGGATGGACCTAGAGAGTATCATACAGAGTGAAGTAAGTCAGAAAGAGAAAAGCAAGTATCACATAATAACGCATATATGTGGAATCTAGAAAAATGGTATAGATGATCTTATCTGCAAAGCAGAAATAGAGACACAGACATAGAGAACAAATGTATGGATAACAAGGAGGAAAGGGGTGGGGTGGGAGAAATTGGGAGATTGGGACTGACACATATACATTACTGATACTATATATAAAATAGACAATTGATGGAAACACACTGTATAGCACAGGGAACTCTACCTAATGTGCTGTGGTAACCTAAAGTCCAAAGGGGAAGTCCAAAAGGGAGGGGATATCTGTATGTGTATGGCTGATTCATTTTGTTGTGCTATGTAGGCTAACACAACATTGTAAAGCAACCACACTCTAATAAAAATTAATTAAAAAAAAGAATGTCTAACATATATACATTTGGAAATCTAGAATGAGATTATAGAGGGAATGATGAAGGAGCAATATTCAAAGAGATAATACCTAAGAATTTTCCAAACATCAGGAATTAATTTAAAAAAAGAATGAATAAAAGGAAATCTGCAAATAATCCCATCGAAACGAAACTATGAACACCAAAATGGACAGATAATCTTAAAAGCATCTAGAGAGAAAAGATACATTAGCTGTGAAGAAACAGCAATTAGAATGAGGCTAGCCTCTCCACAATATTGGAAGCCAGGGGAATAATATCTTCAAGTAGTATGTAACAGTCAACCTAGCATTATATGCCCTCAAAACATATAAAACAATTTAGTGATAAGAATTGCAATTGAGTTGTAAATAAGGAGCAGTGAGAAAGCTAAGGAAGGAACAATTGATTCTGCACGATGGTTGTGTTGAGGGATGGTGAATGGGGCAAGTGGCAGAGAACTAGATTTGGGTCTAGACAGATGGGCAGGATTTAGAGGGCTGGGGGAGTGGGGATGCAGGGCAGCTAGCTATAGCATCCTTTGTTCGATGAGGAAAAGGCCCTATTTCTAAGGCAATGCAGTTCCACTCAAGGTGTCCAGAGTGTAGGCTCTAAGCGAGATGCCAGCCCTCCCTTGTTTCTTCAGCTCGGTGCCCTTACACAGGGCACTATCTGCACATAGGTATCTTGTTGCTCTGCACAGAGGCGCTCCAGACAGAGAAGTCTGAGCAAAGGCCTAGAGGTACATGTGGAAGTTCTGGTATGTTCAGGCAATAGAAAACAATAGAAAGTCTCTGGTATCTGCATCCAGTCTCTGGTATCCGTATGTCTTCTTCCTGGTGTTCCAATTCTTGGGCATTGGACTATGTAGAACAGTCATTTCTGTGAGCAGGAGAGGCAGCAAAATGAGGAAGCTAATCAGGAACTTCAAGGTGGATGAGGCCTTTCTAGAATACAATCTATGTGATTTCCAAGGGACACCAGGGACCTATTAAAATTCTGAACCTAAGGAGGTCACCCACGGTTATACAAATTCCCCCACTCCCTCACCCCCATGCCCCAGTGTGGCCTTGCTGTTGCTCCCTACAGCTCCTGTGGGCCCTCTGTTCATTTATACTTCTCCACTCCACACCATGGGAAATGCAAGGAGTTAGAAGCTTCAAAGGATTCCTTCCCACCTTCCTTGTAAGTCCTGGATCTCTGATCGCATTTCCCTACTTGTATGAGGACAGACTATTATCAAATATTGGAGGAACCAATAACCGTTTTCAGTACTTCCTCACAGCCAGTGTGGAATTTCCTGTAAAACATCGATGACCAGTGCCCACCTCCCCTCTGCGCAAGCTCTCCCAGGAACCACAGGCTCAAGGCTTACTTCCCCGTGATGGCCCTTCTCTCCAAGATATCACCTATAGTTTCCTCCCTATGTCTGTCTTCTCCCAGGCAAAGAGCTTCAGTCTTTTCCTTAAGGAAAAGGATGCTCCATAACCATCTCGATATTGTGAGGATTTGGTGCCTCCACTCATCCCAATCATGGGATGTAATCCCCTTCCTTAGGGCCTTCCCTTGAGGGTGAAGACCATGGCTTATTGATCACTGACAATACCCTCAGGGTCTGGGGTACTAGTGGATATCCTGTAGAGACTCACTGAATTATTTCTGAAAGAATAAGTAATGTGATAACCATACTGCATGATTTCCAGACCATCCAACTCATCTTTCTTTGGATGTGCTACAGACTCAGAGAAATATGAAATCCAGAAGCCATACAGGCAGCTCCAACTTTCATGTACCTGTACACACAAGAGAGAAGCAATGCCACACTCTGTGGCTATAGTACTTCCAGTCTTTGCTCCCTCACATTCTCCCTTTGGGCAGCAGCAGCCTCTTATCAATCTTCAAGCCTGTCTCTACTTCCTCCTCACTCATAGAGTGAATTTCCCCAGAGATGGAAACCAGAGGCAAGAGCTTTGTGAAAACCATCCCAGTCATTCCTATTGTCACTTCCTCTACCATTGCCTCAACTCAAATCTCTGAAAGTCTTCCACAGCTCCCAGCACAGTGCTAGACTCACAACTGATTTCTGCGATACAACACAGTTCAGGATGGGCTCTGCAACCGGTCACCCTGAGTTTGGATCTGAACTCCGCTACTCTCAGTTCTGTGGCGGTGGGCAATGTCAAACCCTCTCAATGCATTTGCCCCCATACCTCTAAAATGGAGGTAGTGAGGTTACCTACCACATAGGGCTGGTGTGTAGATTAAATGAAACAACACATTGAAAATACCTGGTATGTAGTAAATGCAAGAATTGTTAGCTAGCATAATAATCACTACGTTATAAATATAGATTAAATTAATTACGGGCAAATGCAAACTCACAGTGCTGGACAATCCTTTGACAGGTACGTACTTTTTCATATCAATACAGAGCATTTCCAGAGCCTTCTCTGTGCAAGCTGATGAGAGTACAAAGACGAAAAGCACCTGAGATGATGTTTTTTGGGAAAATATTCTTTTTTCACTTTTCCCATGTTATATTTGTTGCTGAGAGACAGTGTCTCTAATAACATGTTAGTCAGCAGGTATCAAAAATTTTATTAAGTCCCTTAATCCTTTCGGGTCTCACTTTCCTCCACTTCAAAGCCAGATGGTTTGGCTATTTGATCTTTAAGGCTCCTTCTAGCACCAACAGTGTATGGTTTTAGAATCATGGGGATTTGGTTGTTTGTAAAAACTCTCACTTCTGTTTCAGCAGCTTTTTTTCCCCACTCTCCTTCTCATGGACCAGGAAAGCCCACGGGAAACTCATTTTTGAGGTCACAAAAGAGGAAGAACCCAGACCCCTCAACCCAGACCCAACTACTGGCTTTGATGACAACAGAGCAGAGGGAGGAGAGTTCTCTGCAGACCTGGGAAGTGGACACATGACCATCCAGGAGGCTGGTGGGCCTGAGGTCTCTATGGGGGCCCAGCTGCATCCCCCAGCCAAATCAGGCTGCTGTGGGGATACACAGATCAGATCAGAAGCAAAGAGATGCTTTCAGGCTGGGACCTAAGGAAGGACCGTTTGCTGTCTTATAGAACAGTCCAGCTTCTCGCAGCGGGGAACAAAAGCCGTGCAGAGATTCTCTGAGGCTTCGACGGTCAGTTGGGTGGCCACAGATCCTTACTTTCTTCCTGGGTCCATTAAACAAATAGAAGTCAATCGAAGTTGAGCCAGTTCCAGGCTCCTGAGGCATTTCAGTGGTCCTTATACCATCTCTGAAGTTTTCAAGCACATTGCATTAGGAGGGGGATTTTAAAAAAACCACTTAAAAGGAACATCTCTGAGGAGCTGCTTCACCCCGGGCTAGGTGGGAATGGACCCGGCTGTGGGTTCCCTGAAAGCTGACATTGATAACCAAGAGCCCTTAGGCACACAGATGCCCCACAGCCTGGCAGCTGCACAGGCACTGTTCGCTGCAGCACTTTAGAAGGCCATTTAGAAATCTGGAGAGTGAAACCCTGAAGGGGAATAGGGCTCAGCAATGCCTTGCCAGGACCAAGAAGAAGCTGGCTCTCCTCCTGACCTGCGCCATCACCACCAAAGGCAGAAAGGGCCTTTGGAGTGCTTAAGAGAGATGGGCCATGAGTCCCAGTTCCCTTGCTCTCTCCCATTTGTCACCAGCCCCACAAGCGTGGGCTGGCATTGGACGAAATGACTGACCACATACATTGCTAACAACTGAATTGCGACAGACTGTCCAGGGAAAACAGGAGAGGGGAAACTGAATTGAAGCATAATCCCCATTCCATTTCATGGCAACCTGCACAAACAAACTCTTGGTGTGCCAATGTGGGCATGTGCCTCCGCCCTCCCAGGTGCAGGCAGCCCTCAAGGGGACTCTCAAGACGGTCTGATGTTCACAAAATTATCATTAGATCTCTTGACGGTGGGGCCGGCACTGACCAGGAAAAACATTCTGTCAGGGACTTCCCTGGTGGCACAGTGGTTAAGAATCCGCCTGCCAATGCAGGGGACACGGGTTCGAGCCCTGGTCCGGGAGGATCCCATATGCCGCGGAGCAACTAAGCCCGTGTGCCACAACTATGGAGCTTGCACTCTAGAGTCCGTGAGCCACAACTACTGAGCCCACGTGCCTAGAGCCCATGCTCAGCAACGAGAGAAGCCACTGCAATGAGAAGCCCGTGCACCGCAACAAGGAGTAGCCCCTGCTCTCCTCATCTAGAGAAAGCCCACGCGCAGCAATGAAGACCCAACGCAGCCAAAATTAAATGTAAATAAAATTTTTTAAAAAAACAAAACATTCTGTCAGACAAAACCTCACACCTGAAAGAAATAAAAGACCTCACAACTTGAAGGGGATTCCTTCCCCCTGTACCCCAAACATTCACCCACAAAGTTTGCTCCACAAAAGCAATCATCTTTGCTACTTCTCTGCTAGTGGGACATAAGCTAGGCTCTAGCATTCTGGCAGATGCTGAGGAAACACTTCCCTGTTTATTTTGTAAGGGGGAGGCTGCTTCAAAGGGACTTGCGGGGGCAGATCTTTTGGACCCTTTCTCTTGAAAGCTGGAGACAGAGGCTGTAGAGGGTCAGGCTTTTGGAGAGAAGGGTATGGTATGAAGCCCACATAGGAAAACCAAGTACTGGTCCTGTAAGTCATCTGGAACTTTGGCCTGATCAGGTCCAGAAGGACTACCTATGCAGTGCAAGCTGGTGAAGGTGCAGCCTTTGATTTCATGAAACACAGGGTTTTTTGTTCGTATGTTTTTGGAGGCAAGAGTCTGCGTCATTTTTGGCAGCCACAAACCTTGCCATATGCCGAGAGAGAGTGAGGGTTGAATTACATGCTGCCCAATCTTTTGGTGTGTATCACAGCTGAGTCACATCCATTCTGACACCCAGAGAACATAAATAGAAAGATTTGAGGAGAAGAAATATGAAATCTGTGTCTTGGACTTTTTCAACTTCTTGCTGGGATATGCTGTTTTCCTTAGCCATCTTGGCTGTGAGAAAACAAAGTCAGAAGAAGAAGAGCCTTTGCTCGGACTTTTGAATATCTTTGAAACATGAGATTGGGAGAGCTGGGTTGAAAGATAGAGAAGTACGTAGAACGTGTGTTTCCTAGGCCAAGGGTGGGGAGAAGGGAGAGGAGCTTATGGGCAATGGGCATCAGACTGAAGTCCTACAGGGCTAATCCCACTCTGGTGCCTTTGTGACCTTATCAAGCACGGGGAAGCCAGGGTCATCCAGTGACTCCTGCAGCAGGAATCGGAGCTCAGGAAACATCAGGGCGTAAGGCCAGGCATTGTTGAATTCTTCTCTTTTGCACTCTGTCTGATGCGTTACTGTTTGTTTTCTTGCTGTTCTTTCTAGCATAGAGTTTCAATGCGCTTTATGCCAAAATGATTACACTCAAGAAGCCTGGCACATAGTTACCCTGAAGGAGGCTGCCCCAGAGGATGGAGAACCAACCAGAAATGTTTAGTTCCAAGCCATAGACATTAGGTGACCTGGGAGCGTCAACATATCGAGTATGTAAACAAATATTTCTTAAGCAGTCACTAGAACAGTATAAATTTAAAAGGCATAGTTCCTGCTCTGGGGAGCTTATAATATTTGTTGGGATGGGAGGGGAAGGCAAGAGATAAATATTTAGCAATTAGAACATAGTAAAACTTGAGGCAAGCAAAGCGAGAGACTCTCTGGGAGTTTGCCGGAGTGACGTCAGAGAGAGAAGCAACTCACAAGGCCATTTAGTCTATTAGGTGTAAGTCTCAAGATTGGTCTTCTTTCTGGATGTCTAATTTAATTAGCACTATAATGGACAGTTAGTAAAATTATTATCTCTCAAGGTATGGAAACGCTTGATAGGGCTTAGAAAAAAGAGGGGTATCAGCACGTGTGCATCAGAGAGAGAGAGACGGAGAAGCGGGAAGAAAGGAGGGAGAGGAGAGGGAAGGGGAGAGAAGAGAAAGAAGAGGCTGGAAGGGGAGGGGAGAGGAGAGGAAGGGGAGACTGGGGAGGGAAAGAAAGGACAAGAGAGACACTGAAGGGAAAAAGGGATCCCCAACTTAGGTCACCTCCCGCAGAAGCCACTAAGCACTTTCTACCAATATCAGAATTATTATAGTCACTGTCATCCACAAATGCTTTCAAGTGCTCTAAATGTATGAGAAGCATTTACTGTGCTTCACAGAACAAGCTAGATTAAAATGACCCTTGCACCTGGAGCCACGGGACACCTCATGGGCTGTCTGATGGTGGGAAGTTCTGAGCACACACACAAACAGAGGACAGCCAGCCTGCCGCAGGGCAGGGCCTTGGGAACCTTGATTTTTCAGGTGCTCAGATGGAGCACAGAGCTTGTTTCTGCATAGAGATAGAAAAGATTAATTATGTCATTAAGCAGTATATAATTATCGGGCACATTTAATGCACTGTATATTTACGGCAATTTTCTAAAGCAATTTTACACCATTATATTATTCCCACAACTAAGATTTTTATGTTTTTCTGAAATTCAGTATTTCTGCAAGGACCTCAATACTTCCTCTTTAGTTTAATTCTATTCTCAATATAGGAGGAGGGGCAGATAGTATCAAAGCTCTAAGTGCTTATATTTAGACATTCATCCTCTCTCTCTCTCTCTCTCTCTCTCTCTCTCTCTCTCTCTGTCTCTCAACCTTTCATAGTATTATGGCACAGGACGTAAAACTAGATCAAAGCCTCCAGGTAAAGATCACATACTAAAGATATTTCACATCAACTCCCTTCACTAAAGCCAAATACAAATTCAAAAGAATAGGAAATAGAAAAATGGAAAACTCCACCATCTTTAATAAAACTAGGAGATAGCTACAACTCCAAACCTCAGTCTCTGAGGAATGAGAGAGTGAAGTAGAGTGAAACCGGGACCTAAGTGAGGGAAGACGGAAGGACAGACACAGACCTGCACAGATCTCGGACAGGATACAGAGTTCTCCAAAAAGGGAGTGGCCTGCGATTTGGATCCCTGAGCAGACACCTGCCCCTGGGGATGTTCTCATGATTCAGTGAATTAGATGGGAAAGTCTTTTGAAACACTCATTTAAAAGGAAGC
The DNA here is from genome assembly GCF_003676395.1 of Aethalodelphis obliquidens. Taxonomy (NCBI): domain Eukaryota; kingdom Metazoa; phylum Chordata; class Mammalia; order Artiodactyla; family Delphinidae; genus Aethalodelphis; species Aethalodelphis obliquidens. The sequence continues at coordinate 25,974,801 of NW_020837954.1, read as the reverse complement.
TGTTGCTTGCCTACTCCCCACCACCATAACTTAATAGTTCTTCATTACATGACTGGCTTGGTTAGAAAAGCCTCCATTCAGGATTAAGTAATAATCAGAAGGAAATCAACATGCAAAAAAAGTTGAGGGTTGGGCTTCCCTGGTGGCGCAGTGGTTGAGAGTCCGCCTGCCGATGCAGGGGACACGGGTTCGTGCCCCGGTCCGGGAAGATCCCACATGCCGCGGAGCAGCTGGGCCTGTGAGCCATGGCCGCTGAGCCTGCGCTCCGCAACGGGAGAGGCCACAGTGGTGAGAGGCCCCGAAAAAAAAAAAAAAAAAAGTTGAGGGTTACTGGTTTACAGCATGAGGTTTAGAATGTGAAAGAACTGGGCTAAAAAGCCTTCCTGGCAGGGCTTCCCTGGTGGCGCAGTGGTTGAGAGTCTGCCTGCCGATGCAGGGGACATGGGTTCGTACCCCGGTCCGGGAAGATCCCACATGCCGCGGAGCGGCTGGCCCCGTGAGCCATGGCCGCTGAGCCTGCTCGTCCGGAGCCTGTGCTCCGCAGCGGGAGAGGCCACAACAGTGAGAGGCCCACGTACCGCAGGAAAAAAAAAAAAAAAAAAGTCTTCCTGGCAGCCATTTGAGAAAATGACTAGCTTTTAGTTTAAGGTTTAGCCTCATGAGAGGCAATCCTCATGGGTTGGCCAAGGGAAGCAAATTTTCAGGAAGGGTGGCCGTTTGATGAGCTCCTGGCTGTGGTGAGGTTGGCTGACTCTACAGTTTGTCAGGTTGAGCCTCTTTCTCCAGTTCAGGGATCCGAGGGGGCTGTCGCCCCAACTATGGCGACAGCAGAATAGGGCGGGACTCTGTAGCTGACTTTACTGCTGTGCTTTTCTGTTCTGGAATGCTTTAAATCAACTCTGGTTCAAGAGGGTCCCTTTTAAATGGCCCCAAAGAATTTTACAGTAAACCTGAGTCATCAAAATGCAGCTCAAATATGTACGGAGGCCTGGCTGAGCCCCAGCTCAAAAGGCCCTAAGAGAGCCAATCCAGGTGACTCCAGTCATAAACTCACTGCGGCAGTTGGGGGGATGGAGGGGTGAGGAGTGACGGAAGAGAAGTTGCCTTTTCATCTGCGTTATCACCAAAACCCAGCTCTTGACTATGTTGCCTAAATTGCAGGCATGATTCCACGTTGATTCTCTATCGTGGCTTTTGCACCTCACTTACACTGGAGGGAAACATCACTGGAGTTTCAGGTAGAAGTTAGCAAAGAAAAAAACCAAATTCCCATGCACAGTTTACATAATAATGATGATAATAGTCTTTAAAACACTTCTTAGATATCTACTACATGCCAAGTATAGAGCTGGTGGTCAAACCTAGGTCCATCTAATTTTGAAGTTCTAGAATATGGCACTCTACTACCTGCGGTTGAGTCCTGGTCTTATCACTTACTTGTTCTCTGACCTTGACCAAGTTACTTAACCTTTCTGGGCCTTAGTTTTCTCACCTGGAGAATGGGACTAATTAATACCTACTTTATTGAACTATTGCACTGGCTCGATCCAACATATGTAATATGTGAAGAAATATTTGGCACAGTGCTTGAAACACTGTATGTAGTCAATTTGTGCTGCTTTTTTTTTTTACATTTTTTTTGTGGTAAAATATACACAACATAAAATTTACCGTGTCAACCTTTCTTATGTGTATAGTCCTCAGACATTAAGTATATTCACACTGATGCACAACCATCACCACCATCTACCTCCAGAACTTTTTCAAACTCTGTACCCATTAACCAGTATCTCCCATTCCCTCTTTCCCCCAGACCCTGGCAACTCCTGGTCTACTTTCTGTCTCTTAGAATTTGGCTATTTTAGGTACTTCATACAAGTGAAATCATTATAGTACTTGTCCTATTTTGTTTGTTTGTCTGTTTTTTAACAGGACTGCGTCTGTTTGGCTGTATGGCCTATAGCCTCTCTTTGACGCCAATCTGTCTCCACAAAGCATCTTTAGCAAAAATCTTCATTCTCCAGGGTTTTCTAAGAATGGCCTACCTCACTCGCAACTCTTCTACAGGAAAAGTGCTAAAAATGCATGCAAGAAAGATTCAGGTCATGATTAGGGGATTTCTGATCCAACTGATTGGTCTAACACACTGTTTTATTTTTAGAATAAGGATCATAACCCACCATTTCAGATTTACCTAACAAAATTACAGTGAAGCCCAGGCCATCTAAATCCTTGGATAAACAATTGTTTTTAGGTATGTCTTCTGGATTATCAACAATTTAGAGGCATAAGTATCAACATTTTAATTTTAAACATTTAAAAAGGAAATATTCCTTAAATGAAGTATATATTTCTCATCTTTTTAAACATTGTATAATCAATAGTTTAAGTTTTACTTCAAGACTCCATATCATTACAACATCAAGTATCACATATGCTTCAACAGAATCATGGCCTTAGTATCTTTTGAAGTTTGTTGGATGTTAATCCACACAGTAAACAGTCCCAGAGCAGTACGTTTTTTGATCTTCTGTTTACATTAAATTAATAGGGTTTTTGTTTTCCTCTACTTAATTCCTTGTTATAACATCTCTAACTAGCTCTTCCTTCAAACACTAGTGTCATTGCCAAGGGTAGATTCAAACGTTTCGGGGCCTGAGACCCATACTATTGAGCAGGGCGAAAGGAGAAGCTTTCTGAGAAAAAGAATACAAAATGACAAATACAAAACTAGATACCAAATTGGACAGTGGGAGTATTCCTGGAAGACACTCCCACTCTGGGTCAGCTAGCAGTGATTTAACAAGACACAGAAGTGACTGTAAAATATACAAATATATCCCAGTAAACCCTAATCAACTTCACTTAGCTGGAGCTCAAAAATGCCTACAGCCACTCCAATGCTGTCTGACAGGAGGTGAAGTGTGCTGCAGGAAATCAGAGTGGCAAGAGGCAGTCCTAACCAACTGTGGCTAACACATCTTACCTCTGCAAATTTTAGACACCTCAGGATCTGGTGAAAACATTACTGGGGTTTCTTATTATGGATCTGCCTCTGTAGTGATCTGATACAGGACTACTCCCTACTCACCTATTATGAGCTAGAACACCAGAGAGACAGCCTTGATAGAGCTTTATATGACACGAGAATGAATGGACTCTCAATAAAGCCTAAGGGTATCTCCCTGGAGTAAAGCATAGGACTTCCGTGCACAAATTTTGAGACACGAGTATAAAATGTCTCTGGTTTATCTCTTATTTCTATGTTTCACCAGATGAGGAAAAACTAGTTGATCTGTTAGAGTCATTTTTTAAGAGCATTCTCTTAGGATGAATACTTTTGAATATGATTTATGTTAAGGTAAGAGTGACTATATGGTGGTTAGTACTCTTTTCAGTTGTGAAAATTCAAGACTTGACCTCTTAAGGTTTAACAAAAGGCAAAAAATGGTTGTGTCTCCCTTTGTTCTTCCTTACCAGCAATTTCTTTTTAAATTTTTATTTTGAAATAATTTTAGACTTAAAGAAAAAATGCAAAAATATTTCCGTTTCCTGATCTTTTACCCAACTTCCCTAACATTAACATCTTATATAACCATACTACAACTATCAAAACCAGGAAATTAACATTCATACAATACTACTAACTAATCTATAGACCAGTGGGAAAACTGGAAAAATCCAAGGAAGATCTGGTTCAGAATCCAATCCAGAATTCCACATGTATTGCATTTGGTTGTCACCTCCAAGTCTCCTCTAATTTGCGACAGTTCCTAAGTCTTTTTTTGTTTTCCATCATCTGGACACTTTTGAAGTGTACTAGCCACTTTTTTGTGGAATGTCCCTCAATTTTGGTTTGTCTGATGATTTCTTATAATTATTATATATATATATATATATATATATATATATATATATATAT
>NW_020837954.1:25946329-25970779 GCF_003676395.1 Aethalodelphis obliquidens | reverse complement strand
AATTTTATATATATATATATATATATATATATATATATATATATATATATATAAAATTGCAAGCATACCGTAAAGGTTATGCTGTACCCATCTCAGTGTACCATATCAAGGGGTCCGTCCACAATATCCATATGTCCCATTACTGGTGATGTTAACCTTGGTGATTTGGTTATGATGACGTCTGTCAGGTTTTCCACTGTAAAGACATTATTTTTCCCTTTGGAATCTTTAGGAAAGAAACTTTGAAGCTATGCAAATAATCCATATTTCTTATCATACTTTTACCCAATAATTTTAGCACACAGTGATGGTTCTTGCCTGCAACAGTTATTACTGTTTGCCTAATAGTAATTTTTATTTCCATCACTTCTTCTACATTTCTTAATTGGAATCCTGTTGTGAGGAACAGTGGTCTTTTCTCACCCACATTTATTCATTCCTTTATTTATATCAATTTGGACTCAGATATTTTATTCTATGGGGTATAATCCATTACTATCACTATTTTATTGCTCAAATTATCCAAACTTTACCATGTAGCACTCTTTCAAGTTGGTTTCTGTATCCTCTCAACATGTCCCCATCAGTTTCTGAGTACTTCCTTACTTTCTGCTCCCACAAGATGTCCCACACCATCTTATATTTTCCCTGACTTAATCCTGGAGTCCACTAATTCTACAAGGAACACCGACTCCTTTTTTGAAGAATGGTATTTAGAAACCAAGATTCAGGTGCTAAGTGTGCTCACTGCTACTGGGATATCATGTGTAGGAAATATGAGCTAGAAACATGTGCATCTATATTACACGTGCATATACAATCTATTTACTTCTTTATCTCATCTGTGTATATATATTAAACATGTATAATCCATATATATATATATATATATATAGTATATATGTCTGTGTGTATATATATATATATACATGTAATCATCAGTTTATGCTGATACCTCCTGTTCTAACACCACAGGGTTCATTCTAGCTTCCCCACCTTCCTTATTTGTAACTTTTTTCTACTACTATGAGAAACGTAGCTCTCATTATTCACAATGTATTTATATATTTGTTCAATCCCAGTAGACACATAAGGTCATTTCAGAATTGCTAAACCACTCCCCATGAGAAATAAATTTACCAACTAGATTACAATATCTGTGAACAGTTGTGAGTTTTTTTGTCTTTATAGTATATATTCTTTTTTTATAGGTTAGTTCTTTTCTTATTATTGTGTTCTATTTGGGGTTCCCCCAACATCCTGGTTGAATTTAATTAATTACTGGGGGGAGAGGGATAAGTGAAACAGTCCTATAGTCCAAAAGTCACAGCTGTACAGGAAGGTATATTTAGAGAAGTGCAGCTCATGCCTTGTCTCCACTACTATGTTCCCATTCCCCATTCTTTCCACCCTGTTTTCATCCACCTCCTGCAGGTAACCTCATTTCCTTCTGGTTTATTGTTGCTGTATTATTTACGCACAAATGAGCAGATATATGTACATATCCTTGATATCCCTTTTTTTCTTAAATTAAGAATAGTACTATAGATACTCTTTGCACTTTGCTTTTTTCACTTAACAATATATCCTGGAATTACTTCCTATTATTTCATAGATATTTTACTGATTCCTTTTTATAGATACATAGTACTCCATGTGTGGGTGACGTAGTTTATTCAATCATTTTCCTATGCATGGGCATTTAGATTGTTTCTAATACTATTCAATTACACATGATGCTTCATTGAACAACCCTGTACACATGTATTTTCATATCATTGGAGGTGTAGTTGGGGTTAGATTTCTAAAAGTGGAATTTCCAGGTCAAACAGTAAGTGCATATGTAGTTTTGCAAAGTATTGCCAAATTTCACTCTAGAAAGGCTGTATCAGTTTTATTTCAGACAAGCAATGTATGTGAATGCCTATTTCCCCACAGCTTCATCAATAGAATATGTTGTCAAATTTATTAATTTTACTAATCAAATAGGTGAGAAATGGTATCTCAGTGTTAATTTCATTGTATTCCTCTAATTATGAGTGAATGTGAACATTTTCATGTGTATAAAGACTATTTTATATCTTTTTCTTGTGACTTGTCCGTTCATGAATGCAAAAGCCAGCAGCAGGAACGGCCACAAGACTTTTAGATCTAGCTGCTGGGCTGGGCCCTGCCCTCTGGGTTGAGCACCAGACATGGAGACCTTTGAGTTACCTGATTCCTTGGCACTCTCCATACTCCCAGAACGCTGGACAGACAGAACACAAGTCCTCCTAGAGACCGCCAGAGTCCTTGATTCTGCAGTTCAGTTGGTGCCCTGACTAGGCTCAACGATCGGTATTCAAGGCTATGGTTATTTTTACATCTCTTGTGTCAATAAAAACTGGTTTTAGAGATGCTTAAGAGTAAGCCCTGTGTTTGGTGTGGAAATCATGAAGTTAACAATTAACGTTAACTGGATGTCTTTCAGTTTGAGTTCCAGGCTTTAGTTCTCATGTTTCATGCTGGGAAAGATCATTTAACTCATCATTTGCAAAGGTCTAAGCAGGGGAATGACCTCATGACTGATGAGTTTATGTTCCAGATCACTGTGAATTCCTCAACCTTTCTGTTTGCAAAAGGAAAAGGGAATTTTCCTGAGTTCCATTTGAATAAATCACATTTAAAATCTTTTCGGAAAAAAAAAGAAAATCTCATAAATCACAGGTTTCCTTTAACTGTCTGGGAATCCACACCTGAGGCACCATCTCTGTGCATGTGGTCAGGATGGAAAGGAAGCTGAGTTTCAGCCACTGAAGCTAAACCTGCACCAAAGGTAGCATTTCTGCCACTCTCTTTTCAATACTGCATCAGTAAGAACTGAGCAATTCAAGTGACAGTGCCATTACTGTATTTCAATTTCAACACTCTCTGCTCCTTTCTTGTCTACTTTTGATTCTCTAAATCAAAAGAGGTTGTTGTTATTGTTGCTTTTGTTCTCATTTAGCACTTTTATCGAAATAAACAAGGAAATACCTTACTTTGCTGAGAGTCTCCAGGGCTGGAGGGGAGTAACGCAGTACCAGCCTTATTCAGATCACATAGCGTACAGGCACCCTCACAAAGTGGGTTTCCTCTCCACATAAGCAATCTCACCAAGAACTCTAGCTTGACACCTAAAAACTTTCTACTTGCATATGACCTCTACTTTTTAGTTAGATGACACTGAGGAAAATTAATCTATCCTCAAGGTCCCCTTTACCCTAAACTGCTCATAAATCCAGCTATAATTTGGAAAAAAATAGATAAGGGGGAAAATAGCTAACAGAGTCTACCCCTGACTTCAGGTGAAATTCAAGGTCTTGTTTGTATTACAGCTATATTTCTAAACACCTAAATCTGTGATGTTTCAGTTAAGGACCATGAACTATAAACCCAAGTTCACTTTTCACTACAACCTTGGTTAAGAAAGAGAGGCTATAAATGCTGGCATTAATCATTTCAAAGACCTTTGCCGTGCATGATGGTTTATCTGACTTTGATGTAAATGAACATGTTTCAACCCTGTCACTTTCTGTACCAGGTGGTATTACTGGTGACCTTTTCATAGCCCTTTGAAAAGAGACAGAATGAGCTGGAAGCATAACAACTTGAATGTTTCATAGAAAACAACTTCTATTAGAGTCCCTGGCATACCAAAATTGCTCAATACTGAGTGAAACAGGGAATATATTTTGGAATAATCTCTAGCTTGAGTGACTATTTTCCTATTTGTAAACTTTGAAAATCTCTTATCAAGGGCCATGGCTTAATCATTAATAAGAAAAACACAGGCTCCTTTAATTCTGCAATTCCTCTGTTGAACTTGGTCAATCACAGGTATGATGGCTCGGTGCCCACTTAGTCATTCTGACACTCTGGGTTAGATGTTGAAAACAACTGTCTCAAAAAAGACATTTTATATATAACATATATATGTGTACATATATATGTATATATATCTTCTCATAAACACACACATGAGCTGTCTTCTGTGTATACAACATACTCCATACATGAACAGCAATGGCCTTACAAGCATAATAAAAGTCCCTTTCAGCTCTTCTCTCTTTAGTGGTTCCTATTTCACAGCCACACCACAGAGTCTTTATGTTCTAAGTTCACAGGAAGCATCCCAAGCATTCTTGCAAGTCCTGTGGCTTGGCTCATGCAGCTGGGAATAAAAGGTCCCTTGAATACAAATGGCAATGTTGCATTCTAGCAACTGCCACCCATGCAGTTCATGTTTTGTACTGCTGCTTTCTGTCCAGGGGAATAGATGAGAGAAATATTCTTACGGGGGAGTCCCTTTGGTTTGATTTACTGGGGCAGGTGGGGGTGGGAGGGCAGGTTCTTTTGATGATTCCCTGTGGTATATAAAAAGTTTGACTTTACTTTTAACTACCAGGAATACATGAACTTCCACATGAGGTTACGTCTGAATTTTAAAAGTAAAGGAACTGAAGAAACGATTCCAATTTGCATGGAGCTACCACTTTTCAGCTTTCCAGACAACTGTAATGTGTATTGTTAGCAGCAATGGGTTAGATCCTCTGCCATTAATGGAGTCCAAAAAAAGAACACTTTGGAAAAGGTCAGCAGGGCTTAATTGGAGCTGGAGGAGTGAGTGACTATATTTATAGTTTTAGGACAGAGCATATTTCAGCTTTCCACACAAAGAATGCTTTCTTTCTGCTTCTAACATGTCACTAAGGCGAGGTAGATAAGTTCTGAAGACTCAGAGGAATTTGTTGCCAAATTGTAAATCCAGACTTACATGAATTTCATTACTGTATCTCTCATTCCGCCGGAAGAGCCCATGGTACAGAGCGTCTTTGGCCTGGCATAATCACATGGAGCACAAAGCATCTACAGAATTTCATGGGATGACAGAATGGATGTTGTGCTTTATTTTTTTTCTTTCTTCTTGAACTTTCTGCATTTAAAATGGGCACACTTACTCAGGTGTGCCCGAGTATGTACGAGTGCCTGAAGAAGTACTAGGGATGTAGACACAAAGCTTTTCACCCCTGGATAGTGGGCATAAATCTAGACTGAGTCCGTGGTGATCAAGAGTAGATTGATGAGTTGCATGTTTCTTGTGAAAATAATCTCTCCCCACTGACAGTTACTATTCCACACATCATTACACTGTCAAAAAATCCTGCGAGTGAAAGGGATCTTCGAGACAATGTAGTCTACCTTCCTCATTTTATAAACAGCAAAAATAAGACTAGGAAAAGATATATGACTTGCCTAAGGTCATAAGAGCTAGTGATGTCAAGCTGGGAATAAAGTCAAGGTTTCCTGACTCATATTCCAGTGTTTGGCCTCTTTATAAATCCATGACACTTTATTGAATGTTACGGATTATTTCCCCCAAATGCATGAGATGTCTTTTTGCCACATAAAAGTAACTTACTTAGGTGGAAAATGAAGTAAATGTTGGACAATATGTGGATAAGGGGCTAGGGGGATAAATCATTGTAGTCACCCAGGTGGAACTATTTCTGAATGGACAGGCTACACGTTAGAATCACCTGGGGGAAAGTGCCAGTTATCTAGTGCTATGTAGCAAACTACCACAAAACTTAGTGGCTGAAAACCACAGCCATTTTATTAGATCTCACAATTTTGAAGGACAGAAATGTGAGTAAGCCTCAACCAGCCAATTCTTCTGCTTCATGGGGTGTTAAGTGGGATTACTGGCTGGTTTCTAGCTGGCAGCTGGATTGGTTCAGAGGATGCAAGATGGCTTAACTCATTGCTTGGTGCCTTGATGGGAACAAATGGGAGTCTGGGCCCACCTGGTCTCTCTCCCCATGTAATCTCAGGGAGTCTCTCACAGTCTTCTTACATGGCAGAATTCTTCCATGGTAGCTCAGGGCTCATGAAACTGCTGGAAACTGCCATTCCTTTTCAAGATTAGGCCCATAACTGGCCTAGTGTTGCTGCTGCCATTCTCTATTGGTAAAGCAGTCACAGGCAAGACCCACAGAGAGGGGAAATAGATCCCACCTCTTAGTAGGAGGAGTACCAAAGCCTTCATGGCCATCTTTAATCTACAACAGTCCATCCTCCAACCACTAATTATTTCTATTCCTCCTAGAATATACTAAATATACTCCTTCCCTCCCATGACCTCCAAGAGCTTCATCTTATTACAGCAACAGGTTCAGATTGGACATCCAGGATTTCATCTTCTAAATTATGTCCAGGTACAGATTAGCCTAATCAGATGTGATTCTCTCTTGGCTAAAGAGCCAAGTTGTCTACACATTATATCCAACATACAATGATCACGTTGCGATAGATGATTATTGGTAGATACTCAAGTTCAAAAGTTGGGAGGGGGGCAACAGGAATCACAGAGAACTTGTCCATAGCAATTCTGAAATGCAACTTGGCACATATCATAATTTCCTCAATTAGGGTCCTGATTTAATTGGGTCTAGGGTGGAACCCTGGCATTGGTATTTTATATTGGCTTCCCAGGTGATTCTTATGTGTAGCCAGAGTTGGAAACACTGACCTAGGGAGTTCATCTGGCACCTTTAATATATATAAAAAAAAAAGGGAAATACTTACTTGAAAAGTTAAGCATTTCCTAGAGTGTGTTCTCATTGCTGACAGCATCAGAGCACCTTGGATTTTATTTTAAATGTACATTTCTGCTCTCAGTCCAGACCTACTGAACTCAAATCCCTTTTAACAAACATTCCCAAATGATTCCTATGCCACTAAAAGTTCAGATCCACTGGATCTTTATAAAAACTCCAACTATATTTTGTTAATTTTTAAAGAATGTGGTAGTATTGCACATCCAGTGGTGCACTGATAAATGTTTAACAACCAGCTCTTTGGGGAAGAAAAAAGCTTGATTTGTAGTGGAGGCCAATTTCTACAGTGTAAATGCTCCCACACTGACTGATTTCAAGATCAACATGACAAAAAAAAATGCAATATTTCTCTTTACTGTATACCTGAAACTAACACAACATTGTAAATCAACTGTACTCCAATAAAAAAATTTTTTTAATGTGCAAAATTTCTGAAAATATACAATCACCTCTCATGAGAGAGCACAGGCTGACTCTAATATACCACTTCTCACATCTCATATGGAGTGAAAAATCACAATAACGACGCAGGAATAGGAGCTTTGAAGGAAGACTGTTTTGGGTAAAAATTCTAATTCTGCAACTTATTGGCTGTGTGACCCTGGACACATTAGTTTTCATAATAAAATGGAGATAATAATAATACCACTTTATAAGGTTAAGCTTCTTCATGTCCTCCCAAAGCACGATGTACTTCTCCTATCTCAAGACTCTTCACTCTTGCATAATTTACTTGTCTGCCTTCCTCACAAGCCTGTGAGCTAAATCAGTCCTTTCTCTTTGTACCCTTATCTCCAGTGATCAGCAAAGTGCCTGGCATATAGCAAGGGCTCAGTGATCACATGTTGACCAAATAGGAGAACATATGTGCTCTGCTCCCTCCTACTGCACCCATGACAAACATTAATAATAAATCATGACACTTGGATACTAGAGGATAAATTGTTTGAGAAAAATGGCACTCCAGGAAGCCTCTACCAACCAGGTGGAACTAGCACATGAGATATACTTGTTTTCCACCCTGTTATAAGCTCTGCTAATAAAGGATCCTGAACCTCAAGGAAAAAAAAAGACCAACCAGGTCTCAGAAACCAACAATTTAACTTTTCTGATTAGAAATAAAATTCTGTTTTATCATTTAGAAATTAGACCCTAATTTCTGAGAAGGAGAGATGAAAAGGAAGATAAAGAAAAAGTGGTAACTGTTCCATTTCCCATCAGGGTAATTCTAGTGCAGATCTAATTTTCTTGTGATCATTTTGATCTCAGCCAAATGTTGCTCTGTCAGCTCTAAGCCGAGACAGTGGGGTGAAACATGAAGACATGAAGCCAGCCTTCAGACTCCATCCCTGACACTGGCCTCTGAGCTAGGGTCCTCAATGGCAGTTCAAGATCCAAAGAGGAGGGGAAGAAGAAGCCTTGGACCTCAAGAGAAAGGTCTCCACAGTAGATGAATCCTCTTTGAGGGGAGAGCTATGATGGCCCTAAACTACGGAATCGTGTTTGTTCCACTCTCACATGTGACAGTGCCTGGCATCTCTTAACCTACTTGTGTAGTTTATCTCCCTTAGAGATTATATATCACTTGTGCACTTATTCATCAAATATTTGTTGAAATCAAAATTTCTAGGCACCGAGTAAATACAGTGTAAAAAATATATATAGTCCTTTTTGTTGAGGTGTTTGCAACCCACTTAGGAAAACAGTGTATACGTAAATAATCACAGTAGAAGGTAGAAAGTGATCTAAAGAACATAGATAAAAATCTTCAGAGAATTCTGAGAGAGCAGGATCTAACTCTGGCTGGGGGTGGGGGCTTACAGATGGATAAGGGGAGGTGGAGGAGGGTACAGATGACTGAAACGTGCACACAGGCAGGTTGACAAGGTGTGAACAGTGCAACTCAGATGCAGCTTGACTAGATAGAGGGCATGGGAGGAGATGTGATGGAAAGGAAAATTGGGACATCATCAACGTCAGCTAAGGTACAAGAGAAGTGAAGATTTTTGAAAATGAAAAGTAATGGTTATGACAAATATTTCAAGAAATATCACCAGGTAGTAATGAGCAACAAAGACAGCAGAGGGAACAGATAAAATGGACCACTAGTTATAAGACTATTATAATAACCCAGAAAGGAGGGCCTGGTAAGAGAGTTAACAAGCTTGAGATTCAATGTGGAGAGCAAGGGAGAGGAGAAAGTCAATGTGCCTCTGAAGTTCAGGGTCTGGGCGGGCAGGAAGATACATCCATCCAGCCACCACATAATCATTATGCTCTTGCTATGTGCCAGGCATTGCTCTCGGAGTATTTAGTGCTGAACAGAACAGACTTAGGTCCTGCCTATGAAGCTTATAATCTAGTCAGGAAATCAAATCACAGACAATAAAAGAAAAAATAATCACAAGTGGTAATAAGTGCTACGATGGAAGTTAACAGGGTGACGAGAGAGATGACCAGAGGAGAGCTCTGCTCAGGGTGGTCTGGGGCACATTCTCTGTGCAGGTGACATGACGCTGAGCCTAGAGGACGAGGAGCCATTCCTAGAATGGGGCTGGGGCAGGGGGAGGAGATGCCCTCTAGGAAGAAGGAGCTATGTGGCTGAAAGAGGGGTGATGCTGAGGTGGAACACGGGAGTTAGAAAAGGGAAGGTGAGTTTGGGAAATACTGTAGATAAGCATCCAATGGGCACGCGGAAGAAGATATCAAAGCAGTCGCTGGAACCATAGGACGAGCTCAGAAGAGAAGATCACCTGCATGGCGGTGATAGGGGAAGCAGTGCTTTGGAGGGGATGGCTAAGGGGAGGGATTGAAGTTACTTGGGCACGTAAGATATGGAAACTGGACCAAAAAGATCTTGGGGTGTGTAAGGCCAGTCCTAGGAATCCTCAGAGGTCACAAGTCTACCTGTGAACTGAGAAGTAGAATCAAGGTGGTGGAGGAGAGAGAGCTAATAACAGGAGTTCACGCAGGGATTTCAAAAGCAAAGATAATCAGAGAGGGAGCAAGGCTGGGACAGGTAATGAGACCGAGTAGCAGCCTCCAGTGCACCCAAAATCATGTCCATTGCACAAAAGCATGGGCGGTGCTGCTTGGCACAAGCCGGAGCCAAAAATGGAGCCTCGGGAAACACAAGGAGGAAGGGGCTGGGGCAGATGCTGCCCAGACTGAAGTGGATACAGATGGCCCTGGCGGAGAAGAACATGGACTGGAATTCCCTATTTCAGCTGTTTTGTATGAAAGCTAGTCCTGCCCAAGTCAAAATGCATGATGTGTTCGGAGCAAATGCTGACCTTTTGTTCTCCCATGAGTGACTAGAACAGGGATAGAGATGGGAGTTGCTCTGGAGAAATCTACAACCAAAGTAATGGCTCCGAAAGGCTAGGAGTTGTGATGACAGCTATTTTTCTCACACTTTTCTGTCCTGTTCTTGGAGACACTTTCTTTTCCCATAAGCTTTGCTGATTGTTGCTAAAGAGCAACACAACACATGCAAACTTTTAAATCCGCAAGAATGAGAAAGAGAAATTCCTCTTTGGAACACTGTTTCTGGTAACAACAAAGCCATGAGCAGGAGTTCAACAGCATGATGCTGTGGGACTCCCTGAAGAGGAGGGTGTGCAAGTCACATATCCTTAGCAGAGAGAATGTTTTCTGGAATATATTTTCTTAGGAGGCTAAGAAAAATGGCTGCCTTTGCCTTTCCACTGATGCACAGGCTGTAATTTCCATACAATGAAGGTCAAGGATCTGAACTTCCACTATGTTCTTAGTTTTTCACTTTCACTATGCTCTTAGTAGTTCTTACAGAAATTGGAGAAAACAATTTCACTAAAGTGCTTGGTCTGTCTGTACCCACATGTGGACTAGGGCGGTTTGTCTCAGTACAGATCCTGTCACCCAGTGAAACAAAATGCTCTATTTCTCTATTTCTTTTGAGATCAGTAGTTTTACTGTTCTTTCACATCCCAGAGGATGAGAAAGAGAATGCAGCAATTTCTTCCTTCAACACCTCAGCAAGGCTTATTTACCTTATTAATAAAACTGACACTATGCAGTTTGCACCTAACCAACTACTACTGCCCAACTGTTCAACTGTCTAAACAATATGACATAGAATTTACTGATATAGACTCAATGCTAAAATGTAATACTCTTTCATTTACACATTATTTCACACATACAAGTTCTTTCTCCAACAAAGTTGTAAGCATTTTGTATTCAAGGATTATGCATTTCACTTTTTAAATTTTCCTGTATCAAGCCACAGGAGAGTGTGAGATATATTTTTTCACAGAGTAACAGCCTGGTCCTCCAGATGTGAGTAAGCTTATTACTAAACTCTAAGAAGTGGTTAGTAAGAACAAAAAGGGAAGACAAAGTTAGATAAACAGGTGAAACTGGTGAGGCAGGCGTCCCTACCCACCCATCCCTCACTGCTGATTCGGAAGAAAAAAAGGTTATTCCCAGAATCATTCTCTGATTCACTGAGATGGTGGGGACAAACTATATACAATCTTCAGAAAGGATGGAGTAGGATGAGGTCTCCTCTAAGGGTCTGGAACACGGAGTGTAACCACCCAGGAGGGGTATCCACTAAAGGGTGAAAAGGAGAAGATGGTAAGTTGCTCTGAAGGGAAAAGAGAGGAGGGTAGGCCATCTCAGGAGCTCAGTTTCTGTTCCAGGGCAAATGCTTCTGGTCCTAGTAAACAACCAATCAAAAGAGGCCGAGACTCAAGGTCCACATGCAAGAAGAGCTACCGCAGAGATGAGAAGCCCCTCCATGGCAGGTGGACTTCCAGGCCAGAAGGGCTACAGTGCAAGGCTGCTTCACAGGGTGACGGCCACGTGGTGCACCCAGGTAAGGAAAGAGCCAGTGAAGCTCCCATAAATACCGGAACTTGGAAACTTCTGAGGATATGGGGGAGGAGGCAACTCCTAGGAAGGGCAGACTTATCTTGATTTTATAAAGTGGCCATATCCTAAGCCTCATGCACTGAATCGGAATAAGCTAAACAACTCCAGAACCTCAGTGGCCTAGCACAGCAAGGGTTTCTAGGTTGCTCACACGGCAGGTCAGAAGCAGGCTGGCAGAGGGCTCTGCTTGCCATCCTCACTCAGATAGCAAAGCTGAGGAAGTTTCCCTCTTCACCCAGGGCTGGGAAAAGAACTACGGGAATTGGGTGCTCGTAATGCTTCCTCCCGGAAGTGACGCACATCACTTCTACTCAAATTTCATTGGTCAAGGCAAATCATGTGGCCACGCCCAACTTCAAAAGGGCAGGGAAGCACAATCCCACCAAGTTCCTGGAGGGGAAGATTTGTGAACAGTGCTAATGACCACCACCTGCACGGCAGGAAGACCTGCTTACCCAGAGGTCAGGATCTACCAAATTCAGCATTGAGAAAACCTATTCTCCAGAAGTGCAAAACAGCCTGCTTAACTTCACTTCATCATCAAAGTATTGCCCAGATATTAAATGAAAAGATTCAGTTTTAAAACATTTTTTTAAATCTTACTAATCAATTTTATTGCAATACTTGGTTAAATGGTAAATTCTCCTTGGCTAATTCTTCCCAGAACACTCTAACAGAGTAGGTTCCTCCCTCTTGTCCTCTCTCACCTCACCCTGTTAATTCCCTTCAGAGAATTTACTGTTATTTGTAATTATTCATTTTTCTATGTACTTGTTTATTTTAAAAGTTTCAATAGATATTGGTGTAATTTTTGTCCTAATTATAGCATATAAGATTTAAAATATATAAATATCATTCTCTACCTACCATTTGCCATCCTTGGCTCACTATATACTGAGTGCTCAATAAATTATTAGCACTGCTGCTTTCAAGATGATAATAAGTATGGGGAAAATATGTTTTCTAAGGCCATTTCATGAAATAAACAGAATTATGTATATCAGTGGACCCTTAATTAATTCAGTGAATAATTCAGGTTTATGATGATGAATCTGAGTCATTAAAAAAAACAGTTAACTTATATTCAATATCCTCTTGTTAAGGGTACAAGAATAGACTTCAGTAACAGAGGTACTTAAAGCAAAGCTAGCAGACTTCCCTGGTGGTGCAGTGGTTAAGAATCTGCCTGCCAATGCAGGGGACACAGGTTCGAGCCCTCGTCTGGGAAGATCCCACATGCCATGGAGCAACTAAGCCTGAGTGCCACAACTACTGAGCCTGTACTCTAGAGCCCGTGAGCCACAACTACTGAGCTGCATGTCACAACTACTGAAGCCGGGGCGCCTAGAGCCCGTACTCCGTAACAAGAAGCCACTGCAATGAGAAGGCCGCACACCGCAACAAAGAGTAGCCCCCGCTCGCCGCAACTAAAGTCCACGTGCAGCAACAAAGACCCAATGCAGCCAAAAATAAATAAATAAAATAAATTTATCAAAAATAAAAGCAAAGTGAGCAAAATCCTTCCTTCCAGATCATGACTAAAATTATCAAAAGAATATTAAAATAGGGGAAAACCCACATCAGTCCTGGAAACAGGAAAGAGTACCATCAATATGCCAGGACTTCGAGGAATTCCTAATATATTTGTGGGAGGAGGTGAGCTCCACCTCCTTCTATTCCACCATCTTGACTGGAGCCCCCAGGAATTCCTCATGGATTGAAGAGGGAAGCAAATTAAAGGAAAGCCGTAAGTGGTAATGTGGAAATTTCCTCCTTGAAAAGAACAGGAATTTTCCAGAAATAAGCAAAGGGAACTTGTACCCAAATGTTCATGGCAGCATTATTCATAATAGCCAAAAGGTGGAAACAACCCAAGTGCCCACCAGCAGACAAATGGATGAACAAAATGTGATATATTCATATGATGGAATATTATTTGTCCATAAAAGAAATGAAATATTGATACATGCTAAAGTAAGCATGGATGAACCTTAAACATTATGCTAAGTGAAAGAAGCCACATACTGGCTTTCATATGAATGATTCCATTCATATGAAAGTCCAGAATCAGGAAGTCCATAGAGAGAGAAAGTAGATTAGTGGTTGCTTAGACACTGCGGAGCAGGGACAGGGAAATAGGGGGTGATAGCCAAAGGGTACATGTTTCTTTTTGAGGTGATGAAAATGTTCTAAAATCTGCAGTGGGGATGGTTGCACTTTTCTGTGAATATACTAAAAATCATTGAATTGCATACTTTGGGTGAATTGTATAGTGTGTGAATTAGATCTCAAGAAAGCTGTTAAAAATTAAAAAGAAAAAGAAAGAAGTGAAGGGAGCCTCAGGGAACCTTAGTAACACTCCTAAGGTTGGCTGGGGGTGAAAGATAGCTGTAGGATGGATGAGGCTGGCTCCCTTGAAACCTCTTTCTTGTTGCAGATCAGCAGCATTCTATAGGACCTACACAGAAGGCCTGGGGCTGAGTGCAGCCAGAGCAAAGAGAAAGCCTGCAGGCCTGGGCTGCTTCCTAGTGCTGTGGGACTCTCTGATATGTGGGCAGGAGGTGGGGCAGAAAGGCAAACGATCTTCAGAGCTTGGCTTCTTGTACCTCAGCTTTATGAAACAGAGCAGAAACTGCCTGGAAAGAGTCTCAACTGGAACTGGCCACTTTGGCCACTCTAAAGCAGTCTTTGGCTGCTGTATCATGATCGCACGTGTCACCTCCATCCACCATCCACTCTAGTCAGAGAGGTTTCTAATGGTTCTTTGGCTATCTAATTCTCTCCAAACCCTTAATAGATTCTAATTTACTTGCTTCCAGCAAGCTCTGTGTGTCAGTAACCACACCCAAATTTCTTTCCTAGACATAACTCTCAAATCTGTTTTTTTTTCTCACTCAACTCCTTTCCACTTTTTCTCAATTTAATGGTGGCTATTTGGGGAGGGAATACCACACCCTTAATGAATTCTTTGCCTTGGGACTGAGTCTTGAAGGGCTTTAACTCCTCAAAATCTTCTTTCAAACTAGTTTCCTGCCCTTTGGGCTCTAAAGACCATCAACTTTTCCTACTCGAAAAGCCCCAAATTTCTGGACTCTCTCTAGTTTCTTTCTTTTCTGCTTTTGAGCCAGGCAGTTCTTTCTTGAGCTCTTGCTCTTAAAACCTTGCAAAATGTAGCCACTCTCAGCTAGAATACAGCACTAACATTCTTTTATTCAATTTCTTCCCATAGAACTATGGGCTTATTAGGCATTTTATCTACTTTACAAGGTATCACTGACAAAAAGTTTTCCAAATATTTTGCCATTGCGAATGAGTCTCCATCCTCTAGCTTTCAATATCAGTTTCCTTATTGTCCACTCCTCAACTGTTAAGACAGTATTCTGTGTTTTAGTTTTGTTGTTATGGTAGCACCCACTTTCTTTACCATTTCTTGCATTAGTTCACACTAGCTTCCATGATATTAAAAGCTGAGTGGTTTTACATAATAGAAGTTTATTTCTCTCTTACATATAGTCCAGTTGGCAGTAGAGGGGCTCTGCCCCACGCAGATATTCAGGGACTCAGATTAATAGAGACTCTGCCATTTCACCTGTGGTTTACAAGGTGGACTTGGGTATTGCCATGCAGACCAGAAGGAGCAAAGGGATCATGCATTTCACATTTACCATATTCTGTTAGCCAGAACGCAGTCACATACCCATACTCAGAACCAAGGGAAACTCTGGACCCAGGAATAAGATCAAATGGGCTTGGGGATGGCTACACAGTGTCTGAACTCATCCTATTAATTCCAGAGACATTCACATAGGTCCAAACAAAAATATCAACAGGGTCTCTATACTTTTGATAAGAGAAATAATGCAAAAATGTGATATGGAAAAGTTAAAATACAAGGATGACTAAAGACATACCAAAAAATACACAGAAAAAGAAAGCAAGGTGGTCATATTAACATCAGACAAAAGGTATCAAGGCAACTGACATTAAATAGAAAAAGCACTTAAGGAAATGAAACACTACATCAAATTATATAAAGTGACAATTGGAAATATAAGAAGAAAAGATGGGCAGAAACAGTATAGTAGTGAAGACTACTTTTTAGGTACTGATTAGAAAACCAAAATAAAGACAGAGTATTTTAAAAATATATCTCATGAACTTAATTTAAAATATTGTACCTTTAAAGTTGCAGGATATAAAATAAATACAAAGAAATCTGTTGCATTTCTATAAACTAAAAATAAAAGATCAGAAAGAGAAATTAAAGTAACAATCCCATTTATCATCACATCAAAAAGAATAAAATACCTAGGAATAAACCTCCCTAAGAGGGCAAAAGGCCTGTACTCAGAAAACTATAAGATGCTGATGAAAGAAATCAAAGATGACACAAACAAATGGAAAAGGATACCATGTTCTTGGATCAGAAGAATCAGTATTGTCAAAATGACTATACTACCCAAGGCAATCTACAGATTCAATGCAATCCCTATCAAATTACCAATGGCATTTTTCACAGAACTAGAACAAAAAAATCTTAAAATTTGTATGGAGACACAGAAGACCCCAAATAGCCAAAACAATCTTGAGAAAGAAAAACGGAGCTGGGGGATTCAGGCTCCCTGACTTCAGACTATACTACAAAGCTACGGTAACCAAAACAGTATAGTTTTGGCACAAAACTATAGTTTTCTGGCACAAAAACAGAAATAAAGATCAATGGAACAGGATAGAAACCCCAGAAATAAACCCACACACCTATGGTCAATTAATCTATGACAAAGGAGGCAATAATATACAATGGAGAAAAGACAGTCTCTTCAATAAATGGTGCTGGGAAAACTGGACAGCTACATGTAAAAAAATGAAAATAGAACATTCTTTAACACCATATACAAAAATAAACTCAAAATGGATTAAAGACCTAAATGTAAGACCAGATACTATAAAACCCACAGAGAAAAATATAGGCAGGATGCTCTTTGACATAAATTGCAGCAATATTTTTTGGATCCATCTCCTGGAGTAATGGAAACAAAAACCAAAATAAACAAATGGGACCTAATTAAACTCAAAAGCTTTTGCACAGCAAAGGAAACCATAAACAAATGAAAAGACAACCCACAGCATGGGAGAAAATATTTGCAAACGATGCAACTGACAAGGGATTAATCTCCAAAATTTACAAATAGGTCATGCAGCTCAATATCAAAAACACAAACAACCCAATCAAAAAATAGGTAGAAGACCTAAATAGACATTTCTCCAAAGAAGACATACAGATGGCCAAGAGGCACGTGAAAAGATGCTCAACATTGCTAATTATTAAAGAAATGCAAATCAAAACTACAATGAGATATCACCTCACAGCAGTCAGAATGGCCATCATCAAAAAGTCTACAAACAATAAATGCTGAAGAAAGTGTGGAGGAAAGGGAACCCTTCTACACTGTTGGTGGGAATGTAAATTGGTACAGCCACTATGGAAAACAGTATGGGAGTTCCTTAAAAAACTAAAAATAGAGCTACCATATCATCCAGCAATCCCACTCCTGGGCATATATCTGGAGAAAACCATAATTTGGAAAGATACATGCACCCCAATGTTCATTGAAGCAGTGTTTACAATAGCCAAGACATGGAAGCAACCTAAATATCCATCGACTGATGAATGGATAGAGAAGATGTGGTATATATATATATATATATATATATATATATATACACACACACACACACACACACACACACACACACATATACATACAATGGCATACTATTCAGCCATAAAAAATAATAAAATAATGTCATTTGCAGCAAAATGGATGGACCTGGAGATTATCATACTAAGTGAAGTAAGTCAGACAGAGAAAGACAAATATCATATGAGATCACTTATGTGCAGAATCTAAAAAAAGAATGATACAAACGAACTTATTTACAAAACAGAAACAGACTCACAGACTTAGAGAACAAACTTATGGTTAATGGGGGATGGGGGAGGGATAGATTGGAAGTTTGGGACTGACATCTATATACCTCTATATTTAAAATAGATAACCAACAAGGACCTACTGTATAGCACAAGGAACTCTGCTCAATACCCTGTAATAACCTAAATGGGAAAAGAATTTGAAAAAGAATAGATACATGCATATGTATAACTGAATCACTCTGCTATACACCTGAAACTAACACAACATTGTTAATCAGCTATACTCTAATATAAAATAATTTTTTTAATGGAAAAAAAATTTTTTAATAAATGAATAAAATAAAATATTGTACCTTCAAATTGAGGATGCACATTCTTTTAGCATATGCAGTGATGAAATTAGAAATTAAACAAAAAATTCACACATACAGGCACACATAGAAAAAACTATAAACCTAAAACCAAAAATCCACTTCCTTAAGTAACTGTTTTGTCTAAACGATCAAAATAACTGTTATTTATATTCTTTAGCCTTCAGGGAGCAGAAACTCACTGAAACTTCAGTCTACCAGTAGATGAATTAGTGGATGGGATTGTAAGAATACCTGAAGTCCTAGGGAGATGGGATCTAACAGAAATCAAACAATAGGAGCCACTATAGGAGTGGGCCACACCCAGTCTAAGTGGGAGGTGACCCAACGGAGGGACCCGCAGACTGAGGATGCAGATTTTGCTCTAGTGCTCCACCGTGAACTGACTCAGCTACCCTCCACTGACTTCTTCCTGAACTCTTCCAACCGGCTTCCTCTCTCTCCATATCTTATCTTCACCTCACAGTTTCTGCTTTTTTGTGAATGTGCCCTAAACTTGGTCCTTTATGACCTCTCCATTCTTACACTATAAGATGACTCTTCCATTCTGCTCCTGCTGTGCTGTCTCTTCTTCTGAGCATTTCTGAATTTAAATTCTTAAGAAAAGGAATCTCATTAGCTAGCTCATCCTTTGCTTATGAGACTACACCTGAGGCCTCCTGGCCAACCTGTGGATTCTCTGGGGCCTCTACGGACCTCTCATCCAACCGGAGGGAACAAATGGTATAAAATGTGGATACCTAATGGCTGCCCTTTCTGCAAAGATGGGAGTCAACTGCCCAGGAGGAGTTACAAGCATGCTAAGTATTTGTTGCTACTATCAGGTGTTCTGCTAGATGCTAAGCATGTTGTGAAGGACACCTACAAAATACGATGCAATTTTCCAAAACGCACATTTACAGACATGGGAAGAGATTCACAATATAACATTGATTTAAAATATCAGATTATAAACAGGATTATTCTGTTTTTGAAAATAAAATATTTGTATGCATAAGAAAAAAATCTAACAAGATATATAATATATGAACATGTTTAGCCATGGTTTTCTCTGGGTGGCAGGTTGAGGTAATTTTAATTTCTTCTTAAATCTTTCTGAAGTGCCTGTAGATATCAAACATTGAGCTTATTCCAGTATTTTTTTTTATAATCAGGATAATAAAGCTATCTTTATTAGGGGATGGGGAGTCTTAAAATATGTATACCTTGCAACCTAGTAAACCCATTACAAAGAATTTCTCCTAAGAGAATAATTGGAGTTATGCTCAAACATATTTTTATAAGAAAGTGTAAAGGTTTTTTTTTTTCCTCTTTCTAGAAGGAGGAGGTATTTAACCTTTCTGAGGCTCCATGGTTTCTCTCTAAATGTGACTGAAAAATGAGAATCCTTCACATTTCTTTGGATGGTCTCAAGAAAATACAGTAAAACAAGTCAACCACTGGCTTTGAGAGTATATAACCTACAGGTATAGGTGAGAATGGCTGGCAGCACTCCCACTAGAGCAGTCAGGGAAATGGAATCAGTGAATGCTGGACTCCTTACACAGAAAAGCAATTTCTTTCATTTCAATATCAGGAAGAGGTTTTTCCTACAGATATCAAATATTCCTAAGCATTTTTATTGTGAAAACTTGTTTCAGAAAAGGATCCTGAAACTAATTTTTACAAAGGCATAACAGATAACCACGTTATTCTCCACTGAAACGCTTAATAAAAATGTTTCCTCTTTCTATCCCAAGGTTTGTATCAGGAAGCTTGCAACGTGACTCATGATCAGCATTTTAACAAGCATGCCAGATGATTTTTAAGGAATTAGTTTTAAGATGACTCTGTGAGAAACACTGCTTTAACTTGCTATCTCAAACATGGATATTTGCATTTTAACAAGAACCAAAGCCTCAAGTTAAAGGAGCGAAGTCAGTATCATTTCTGACAGCATGGTGGGCTAGAGACCCTAGTCAATTCTATCACTGGAAACAACTAGAAATCCTGGATAAAATGTCTTTTAGCATCTTTTAAATTTGCTGATGAGCTGTCCAGAAAGGAAGGCATCCTCTGAGGCCAAAAAACCTAAATTTAAAGCAAGAAGCCACAAGTGTAAGCAGAGCAGTTAGGTTGGCTTTTGCTCTCAGGGATTTGCCAAACCCCAGTAAAACTGAGTTTCAGTTTTCATGCTGCAAAGGGTTCAGGGAGAAAGATAGTACACAGACAGTGGGGAGCCTAATAAGACATGTCCATTGAACCTGGGGTTCACAGGGCTACATATTCACTTAAGAGGTGGACTAGAAATAATCCAGCCCCCATCCCTGGGTAATGTAAGGAAAAGTACCTCTCTCAAACTGTGGGGAGGGTAGAAAGGAGAAAAAGTCTCCCTTAAGTATTCTTAACCACAAGCCAGATTTCATGTGGTTTCATGCTACCTAGGCCATCCAAAACTCCTCAACATGAATACTTGGTTTAAAGTGTTTTGGGGTCAGTAGCTGCCCAGAAGCTTGGCCAAAGCAAGAGAAATTTTTCTCTGATGGAAATCATTTTTGACCCAAGTACAAAATATTGCCTAAGATAAAGTTTTCAAAATATAAGCTCTTAGAAAAAATTCTCCATGTATATACAAATATATAGAAGCTACCAATATCACACTGTATTACTTGATGACTTGATATTTAATATATGTGCACAATTTCAAACCCTGATGACTTGATATTTAATATATGTGCACAATTTCACCACCTCCATCTTTACCTCCCCCACCTTAGTTCAAATCAACATCATCTCTCACATGTACTATATGTTCAGGCTCACAATTTTAGATATATAATATATGAACAAAGAATTCTGAAGCATGATCTTAAAAATGCTGTTTTACAATAACATTAAAAATACAGAGCTGTATCTTGGATTGGAAGAATTAATATTGTTAAAATAGCCATACTACCCAAAGCAATCTACAGATTTAATGTGATCCCTATCAAACTACCCATGATATTTTTCACAGAAGTAGACCAAATAATTCTAAAATTCATATGGAACCATAAAAGACTCAGAATTGCCAAAGCAATCCTGAAGAAAAAGAACAAAGCAGGAGGCGTAACCCTCCCAGACTTCAGACAATACTACAAAGCTACAGTAATTAAAACAGTGTTGTACTGGCACAAAAACAGACATATGGATCAATGGAAAAGAACAGAGAGCCCAGAAACAAACCCACACACCTACTTAAGTCAATCAATCTTCAACAAAGGAGGCAAGAATATGCAATGGGAAAAAGACAGTCTCTTCAGCAAATGGTGTTGGGAAAGTTGGACAGCTGCATGTAAATCAATGAAGTTAGAACACACCTTCTCAACATACACAAAAATAAATTCAAAATGGCTTAAAGACTTAAACAGAAGACATGACACCATAAAACTGCCAGAAGAGATCATAGGCAAAACATTCTCAGACATAAATCATACCAATGTTTTCTTAAGTCAATCTCCCAAGGCAATAGAAATAAAAACAAAAATAAACAAATGGGACCTAATCAAACTTACAAGCTTTTGCACAGCAAAGGAAACCATAAACAAAATGAAAAGACAGCCTACAGAATGGGAGAAAGTATTTGCAAATGATGCAACCAACAAGGGCTTAATTCCAAAATATACAAACAGCTCATACAACTCAACAACAAAAAAACAAACAACCCAATCAAAAAAAGGACAGAAGACCTAAATAGACATTTCTCCAAAGAAGATATATAGATGGCCAACAGGCACATGAAAAGATGCTCAACGTCACAAATTATTAGAGAAATGCAAATCAAAACTACAGTGAGGTACCACCTCACACCAGTCAGAATGGCCACCATTAAAAAGTCTACAAATAACAAATGTTGCAGAAGGTGTGGAGCAAAGGGAACCCCCCTAAACTGTTGGGAATGTAAGTTGATACAGCCACGGTGGAAAACAGTATGGAGGTTCCTCAGAAAACTAAAAATAGAATTACCATATGATGCAGCCATCCCACTCCTGGCCATATATCCAGACAAAACTATAATTCAGAAAGATACAAGCACCCTTATGTTCATAGCAGCACTATTCACAATAGCCAAGACATGGAAACAACCTAAATGTCCATCAACAAATGAATGGATAAAGAAGATGTGGTACATATATATACAATGGAATACTACTCAGCCATAAAAAGAACAAAATAATGCCATTTAAAACTAGAGATTATCATAGTAAGTGATGTAAGTCAGAAAGAGAAAGACAAATACCATATGATATCACTTACATGTGGAATCTAAAATATGACACAAATGAACCTATCTATGAAACAGAAACAGAATCACGGACATAGAGAACAGACTGGTGATTGCCAAAGGGGAGGGGGTTGAAGGAGGGATGGAGTGGGAGGTTAGGGTTAGCAGATGTAAGCTTTTATACATAGAATGGATAAACAACAAGGTCCTACTATATAGCCCAGAGAATTATATTCAATATCCTATGATAAACCATAATGAAAAGAATATTTTAAAAATTATATATATATATGTACAACTGAATCACTTTTCTGTATAGCAGAAATTAACACAACACTGTAAATCAACTATACTTCAATAAAAATATTGATAAAAGTATATAGAGCTATATATCTAGCAAAAAATATGCAAGGCCTTCATAGAGAAAGTTACAAAATGTTATTTCAAGGATAAAAAATAAATATAGCATTAGATCATGTTATGACTTGGTTAACTCAGTATTGTAAAGTTGCCAGTTCTCCTAAAATCTATAAATACAATGCAAAGCAAATCAAAATCCCAAGAGATATATTTTTAATTTTCCCTTTTGTATGTATATGGGTAGATATATAACTATACAAGCTATGAGTAAAATACATATGGAAGTACAAAGAACTAAAAGCAGTGAGGAGTATCTTGGTAAAAAATTGGTTGGGAGTGGAAAAATTTGCCTAATCACATGTCAAGAATTATTATACAGCTACCTCAGTGCAAACAATAGAGTATTAGTAAGGGATGAAATGGAACAGAACACACATGTGGTTTATGGCAGAGAGAGATGACAGAACAGTAAAGGAAGGATGAACTCTTTTTAAAATGGTCCTGGAACAACTGGTTATCCATAAGGAAAACTGATCAAATTGGATCTCTTCCTCACAGCTTATGTGATAATCAATCCCAGGTGAATTAGAGACTTAAGAGAGAAAATGGCAACACTTTAACATTTGAAGGAAAAAAAATAGAATATCTTTATGACCATGGGATAAGGAAACATTTTCTAAAATAAGGCTTAAAAGCACAAACCGTAAAGGAAAGACATGGCAAACAACAACCATATGATAATTAAGTACTTCTGTACATTGAAGGACATCATAAAGAGAGTAAAAAGATAAACCATCAACTAGGGGAAGACATTTGCACCATACACAACAGACCACTGTTTAATATTCAGAATATATAAAGAGATTCTACAAATAAAAAAAGAAAATAGCCAAAGCTTGAACAGACATTACAAAAGAGAAAATATATCAATAAACGTGAAAATATCAACTTAGTAGCAGTAAGAAAGCTGCAAATGAATGGTACAATTATAACAGCATTTCATGCCTACCAGAAAAGCAAGAAATTAAAAATTCTGAAAAATAGCAAGTATTGGTTACGATTTTCACATTAATACAGCACTGATGGAAATTTAAATTGGGGCAACCACTTTGGAAAATAATTTGACATTTTCTAATAAATTTGAAGATGCACGAGCACGAGATGTAGCATTGTTGTAGAAACAAGTTCCTTGGGCAGCAGTCTGTAAAATGCAATGTGAGGAACATTTTGAACTCGGAGAATAAAAGGACCAGATCAGGTGGTGTCTTGGATGGGTTCTCTGGAATTCCCATCCTACCCCAAGGCCAAAAGGCCAAAAGTAACACAGTCATCAATTTCTCTGAAGAGTTTTTCCATTGTTTGGAACTTCCCAGTGGGAGCATTCAACTTGCTAATGTCAGCAGGGCTTGACAATTCTACATCTTCTCTCCTAGGAATAAACCTAGAGAAACTCCTGCACATATGCACCAGAAGACCCATGCAAGAATATTCATAGCAGCACTGTTTAGTGATAGCAAAAATCTAGAAACAATATAAATCTCCATCAATTGTAGAATAAAATTTAAATTGTGGCATACTCATTCAATTACATACAGCAATGAGACAAATGAACTACAGACGCACCAAGAACATGGATGAATCCCAAGATATACCACTGATTTTTTTTTTAAGTTGCAGAACATAGTATGATTCCACGTATATAAAGTTCAAATATAGGTAAAACCAAACAATATGTTTAAATATAAAAGGTAAAATCTGGGACTTCCCTGGTGGTCCAGTGGTTAAGAATCTGTCTTGCAATGCAGGGGACATCGGTTCAATCCCTGGTCAGGGAACTAAGATCCCACATGCCACAGGGCGGCTGGGCCCAAGTGCCACAACTAATGAGCCTGCATGCCATAACTAGAAGGAAGCCCACACGCTGCAACAAGGAGCCCGCATGCTGCAACTAAGACCCGATGCAGCCAAAAAATAAATAAATAAATT
>NW_020837954.1:25839511-25945929 GCF_003676395.1 Aethalodelphis obliquidens | reverse complement strand
GCAAGGTGATGATTAACATGAAGATCAGGATCTCTGAGAAGTTTTCTCTGAGAAGGAAGAGCCTGCAAAGGACTTTAAAGACAATGATAAACTACTTTTCATTATTCATTTTATCTTATACATGTCTTATTTATCTATTTTGTATCTTTCACTTTAAAACTACTTTCAGATATTACATGTTCCTCAAAACACTGAACTTCTATTAGGGTATTTCAAGCTTTTACAAGCAATTCGGAAAGAGATTGAAAAGGGATTCAGAGAACCTTCTCATCCCTCTGAACTGTGGGTATGAGGAATGATTGCCTTCCCAGAAATAGGTCCCTCTGACTCTCCTGTTCTGTCGTCTCTTTCGAAACTTGGAGTTTAAAAAATTCCCTAACTCTCCTACGCCATTTGAAGGTATTCTTTTCAAAGCCATCGAGGCCCCTTTCACAACCCCCCTTTGTAAATGAGCACATTTACCCACCCAGGTTCTGTCAAACCTACAGAAAAGCCCTGAACGGGCAGTGCCATCTCCTCTCAGCAGAATTTGCCCAGACCTCATCCCACTGGCCCACCGACTTTCCTGGTTACTCAAAAGCCCTCATTTTGACCTAGTTCCTTGGTTCTTGACATTGCTCAGCTCTTGTGATGGGTGACCTGGCTGGGCCATGTGTTTCTGCCTCATCTTCAGCACTTTCTCTAACCTCCCTCCTTTCAGCCTGCCCTCCATCATCCATCCCCAAGCCTCACGCACCCATGATCTCCACTGACAAACAGCCTTGGGAGGAACATGTCAGGCCCCCTCAGACACCCACCTCGCCAGCCCAAATACAGAGGAGAGCAGTTGCTTCAAATTCGCCGTAATATAGTGATTTCATATCATCTGAGTCATGCACCTTGGCCAGTGTCCCCCATTCAAGCCCTGCTGACATTAGCAAGTTGAATGCTCCCACTGGGAAGTTCCAAACAATGGAAAAACTCTTCAGAGAAATTGATGACTGTGTTACTTTTGGCCTTTTGGCCTTGGGGTAGGATGGGAATTCCAGAGAACCCGTCCAAGACACCACCTGATCTGGTCCTTTTACTCTCCGAGTTCAAAATGTTCCTCACATTGCATTTTACAGACTGCTGCCCAAGGAACTTGTTGCTACAACAAAAACTCCCAAACCATGGAAACCGTTTGTGTCGGCCAAACCCAAAGCTCAACTTTATACACAGCCTAAAAATCAAGTTGCCTTAATCTTGCATTTTTGGCTCATTTTGCCTGGCCACATCCTAAAACCAAATGGGTTGAATTACTAGGTGAAAAATAAATTTCATTCGTGGGAACTGTTGCTATTGTCACAGAAAACAAAGGGAAGGTCTTTTTTCTGCCATATCTTGGAAGAGGTGAAGTCATTGTTTGAGGATAAAGGATCAGACTTAAATTCCTGCCACATGCAGAAAAACGAAGGTGGTTGCTTAATTAGACTCCCTGCTGAAAGGTCTCTTATTATTTTAAATTGTGTTTTAAAATATCAAGTCCAGGGAAACCTTTTGGGGAACAAGTTGAAAATGTGTATTTAAATTCTTTAAAATGTATGTAATTTTACCCAGTGGTTCCAATTCCAGGAATCATTACGAAAGTGCCCAAAAGAATTATCTTCGTGGATATTTTAACAGTGAGAAAGAAAAGAACCTTTAGATACCCAGCATAGGAAATTGGTTAAATAAATTCCTGTATAGTAGAAGTATTCTTTAAGATCTACAAAGCTCCCTGGATTAACCATCACTCTCTATTCTTTATATATACATATTGTCTAATGCCCCAGCATGCTGAGTGTTCACAGCTGGTAGCTCTCTTTAGCTAACCCACACACTTACACTCCCACTAGGTGAGTTGTATGCTCGTCAGGAATCAGTTGTGTTTGTCCCCAAGCCTGTTTTTACTGCTATAGCTTTTATTGTAATTATGTAATTTAATTCAATAAGATGTACACCAATGCAATGACAAAAGAGAGATTTATATTTCTAAAAAAATAATAATAATGCTGTTGAGTTAGGTGATAGTGAACAACTGTAAAATATGAAGGGAGAAAACTTTAATGATGCCAAAGTCTTTTCTCTATATTGGTAAATATTTCTTAATCTAAAATAAATGGCCTGGGGTATGTTGCGAGTTAAAAGGTTTAAGTTACTCTGATCAAGTTGGATATGAGAGAGTCTACTGAACACCCATATGGTAGAATACTAGTCAGCTATTAAAAATGAGCATGCAGAAAAATAGATGATGAAATGGAAATATGTTTGTGGTACATTTATTGATAGGTACAGCAATCAGTTATGGAAGAATATATAATGTACAATCCTAATTTTGTTTGAAAGTGTACATTTGTGCATGAGAAAACCCTAAAGGGACGTATTCTAAAATGCTCGCAGTGCGCAAAAAAAAAAAAAACCTCTGCAGGGCTTCCCTGCTGGCGCAGTGGTTGACAGTCCGCCTGCCGATGCAGGGGACACGGGTTCATGCCCCGGTCCGGGAAGATCCCACATGCCGCGGAGCTGCTGGGCCCGTGAGCCATGGCCGCTGAGCCTGCACGTCCGGAACCTGTGCTCCGCAACGGGAGAGGCCACAACAGTGAGAGGCCCGTGTACCACCAAAAAAATAAATAAAAAATGCTCGCAGTGGTTCTCTCTGGGTGAGCATTATGGGAAGCTGTGGCTTGGCTATGGAATATCACGTGGACCATATTTAGCAGGCTATGGAGGGAGGTGAACAAAACAGAGAAGTCTGACAAGGCAAGAGATGCAAGGGATTACTATCAGCTTTCTGCTTCCATTTTCATTGCCTGGTAACTGGTTCCAGTATTTTTCTGAGGCCTAGGAACATTCCTAGCTGTGGTTCTTCAAGACACCCATATTATTAATTCCTCATTTTTGCTCAAGCTAGGTCTCCTAAGCTTGGTTTCTGTTACAGCAACGAAGAATTTAAGTAATATAAACAGCTAATAAATAGACTCACTTTTAAGAACAAAAAAGTGCACACACTCACCTAAAACTCAGGTAATCTTGATGCACATGTGCAAAAAAGTGAGTCTGAGGGTCCATTAATTACCTTCAGTGGCACTCCAAGTGCCACGGAAGCTGCATTATAAATAAGTGGAAAGGTCCATTCTCTTCTGGGTGTTCATCTTGAATCTGACAAGGTATAAACCTAAGAAAATGTGAGAGGCCATCTCAGGGTCTGGAAGAGCCAGCAAGTATGTCCCCACCAGCCTGAGATCTGGACCTATGGCTTGTAAAGCCATAGGACAAGGGTACTGACCAATGCCAAGGGTCCTTGATTGGCACCGGAGTTCATCCTTGTTACAGGGGACAGGCATGTTGCCCCATGTCTGTGGTTGGGGCCCACTGTGGTCGGCATCAGTTGGACTTAACTGACCCATTTGAACTTCACTAAGGACATCATATGCCAACCAAAGTCAATATTTTTCTTGAAACTTGCCCTTGAGGATCCTCTATCAAATGAACTGGGGAGCTTGTTAAATGCCCTTTCTTGGGCCTCACCTGAGTCCTACTGAATCAACACTGTGGGTTGGAGGCTTGAGACGCTGCACTTTCCAAGCATGTCATGGGATCCTGGCATCACTAATGTCTGAGAACCACTGTCCAACCATTGTGTAAGCATTGCGTGAATTCTGCCTTATCTCCTCTGAGTTACGACTCTAAGTCATACTTCATTGACCTGAGTTCTGCTCCTGGACCTGACTTCAATTTGCTCTGTGATCTTAGGCAGGACATTTAACTTCCCTGGACTTCAGTTCCCTCATTTGTAACCCGAATGGGGTTGGAGAAGACATCATCTCTAAAATCCCCTGCAGCATTAGAAATTTCAGTTTTTGTGTTGTGACTGATTCTTTTTTATTTGAAATGGGCCCAAAGTCATTTCAGGCTTATAGTGGGCTTTAAATAACCATTGACTGATTGCTAAAAAACATGTACCAATGTATGTAGTGCATAGCAGAATTTGAAAACAACAAAGAGTTAACTATATAATTGCAGAATTTCAGAGTTTCTGTACTCTGTACTAAAATGGCAAGTTCCTTCTAATTCATCATCAACCATTAAATCATTAGGACAAGAACAGATTTGGCAATTTTCTACCAGAGGATATGAAGAGAGATACAAGAATGACATTAGGGCTTTTCACCCTGGTTTAGAAACCAATTCCTAAGTAAGCCACCATTATGACTAGGGTTGGGGATGGGAAGGAACTGTATGATTTTCTTTTTATTATTGAAAGGAATTATATGATTTAGTTATTAAGATTCTAGTCCAACCTAGAAATTTTAAGAGGAAAATAATTGATACCCAGAGAAGTAAATGACTGGGCCAAGGTCACCCCTCCATTTGGAGCAGAGCAGAAATATCAGAACTCTGTCCTCCTGACTTCTTGTCCAGGGCCCTTCTTGTCACACCACCAAAGGCCTACTTCCAGGGCCACCAGACTTTTCCCAAGGACTTGGGGCCTCCCAGCATCAGAGGTTTCACTTTAAACCCTCTGCTGTTCCCTGGGGTAGATAATGTCCAAGGAAGGGGCTGGTTAACATTTTCCTTTCTGGGGATGTAGAGAAGAATTTGCAACATTCCCCAGCCTAGGTCATCCTCCCAAGCCTCTTGAGGCAACTGCGTAGGGAAAAGGCTTGTTATGTTCACCCCATCCCATTCTCTCTCTCCACACACACTGATTTATGCAGAACGAGATGGGACTCTTAACTCTGCAGCAAAATGCCAATTCAGGCTGAAAAAAAAAAAGTGTGGCCCACCTGGGATCATAGACCATGCATGTGGCCTGCAGAGCTGTGCTTCTGGCTGGGATCTACCCCCAGCTTGTCCTCCTAATAGGGTTAGCGTTGCCCCTTTATAGGTGACTCCCTGATCCCAAACTTCTGTCCAGTTACCTTCCAGAGCTCCAGCTAAAGCAAAGGACAATCTTTGCTCAGCTGAGCTCTCCTTTCCCTCCTGAAGCTTGTTGCAGCTTCCGTGTTTCTTATTCCTATTGAAGCCATCCCATCCTTCTTTTCAGAGACATTTGAGACCTCAGAGACAGCTTTGAGGGTCTCTCTTCCCTCAAGTATCAGCAACAACAAGAATGACAGCAATGACAACAACCCTCCTTGGTGCCGTGATGAGGGTCTGCCGTGTGCACACACAGTATTGGGGGCCCTACACACATGACCTCATAACCACACCATGAGGTGGGGATGACTATCCCCGTGTTTATCTCAGAGAAGGTGAGGAAGTCACTGAAGGACACACAGCTAGACAGTGAGGATGCCGGTACCAAACCCAGCTTGGTCTCAAGATCCCTGGGTCCCTACTCTGCAGCAGTGCCTCCCTGCTCCTCCCTTACATGCCCAACCCACCACGGTCCACCATTACCTCCTCCCAGAGCGCTGCGATGCTTCCCAGTACCTGTCCCAGCTTTCGGCCTTTCTGTGTTTCAAACCACCCTGAAAGTAGCAGCCAGAGTTCTCTTTTTAAAGAACTACTTTAGCATGTTGCTTCCCTGCTCCGACATCCCCCATAGCTCCCCATTTCCTCCCTAGGAACATACATATTTCTTATGTGGGCAATAAAGGCTTTCCACAGTGTGGACCCACATGCCTTTCAAATCTGACTCTCATGTACCCAGGGTTTCACTTTGAAGTCTCAGGGTTTGCATCAGACTCTTCTGACATGGGGCCTGCTTTCTTTGTTCCCTTCCCCACACCATCATCTCCACGTGAAAGTCCTTTCCTTCTGGACAACATGGCTAACATGCCACCTCCTCCAGGCAGTCTTCCTCAGCTCCCCAGCCAGCAGCGATTGATCCCTCTGCTGACCTCCATCAGTCTTTATTTGAATACCTCTAATGTCCTTTGTATGGTTCACCCCTTGGAATGTTGGGTATATGTCTAATTTCTCTATTAGACCATGGCATGGCTGAAGCAAAGACTGAGTTTTCTGTTTTATCTCCCATGGTGCTTCACTCAGTCCCTACCCGTAGGCAGTATCACCTTTGTATCCTGGCTCTACCACCTACCAGCTGTGTGACTTCAGGCAGATTGCTCAACTTTTCTGTGCCTGTTACTTCATCTCTAAAATAAAATAATTTTATCATGTGTCCTAAATTCTACAGAAATTAAATTACTCCATAGAATTAAGTGAGTTAATAAACATGAAATACTTAGAATAGTGCCTGGCACATAGTAAGCATTCATTAAATGTTAGTTATTATTAGTTATATATGTGCCAGCACTTATAAAATACAGACATATGTTTTATGTGTTTCATATAAGCTGGCTTCTGCAAATGACTAAACTCTGGTTACTAATTTAAAAGGAAAAAAGATAAATAATAAAATAACTAAGGATTTCCCTGGCTGTCCAGTGGTTAAGACTTCGCCTTCCAAGGCAGGGGTTGAGAGTTCCATCCCTGGTCAGGGAGCTAAGATCCCACAAGCCTCGCAGCCAAAAAACCAAAATATAAAACAGAAGCAATATTGTTACAAGTTCAATAAAGACTTTAAAAATGGTCCACATCAAAAAAGTAGCAGGGGACACGGGTTCAAGTCCTGGTCCCGGAAGATTCCACATGCCGCGGAGCAACTAAGCCTGTGCGCCACAACTACCGAGCCTGCTCTCTGGAGCCCGTGAGCCACAACTACGGAGCCCGCACACCCTAAAGCCCATGCTCCACAACAGGAGAAGCCACTGCGATGAGAAGCCTGCGCACCACAACGAAGAGTAGCCGCCGCTCGCCACAACTAGAGAAAGCCACGCACAGCAATGAAGACCCAATGCAGCACCCTCCCCCCCCCAAAAAAATGGTCCACATCAAAAAAAGAAGTTAAAAAAAATAGCTAGTCATTTATACTATAACTCCAAAGTATCACATTTTTTATTTTACTTATCAGATATATCAATATTATCCAAAACTAGCATAAAACTGCAAGCCTTGATAAAATCTGTTCAAATTACTAATGATCTGTAATCAAGGAATAATTGCTAACTCAGTGAACCACTACTCCCTGAACATTTGAAGCATAAAAATAACAAATTCAAAGTTTTCACTTTCTTATTCCCCTGTATTTTGCATTATACAATAAAACCTCTCATTTCTACCTGAATTAATTCAACAATTTCACTAATTTTGACAAGAGCTAGGCCAAAGTTTATTCTGTGAGAATCAAAACAATAATATAAATAGATTGGAATAAAAATTCTAAGAAAACAGTTCTCTTAGATAGAGAAACACTTTGGAGGCATCCATCTAGGTATCAATAATTTGACTGAATTTCTACAAAGAATAAATGCTGGAGAGGGTGTGGAGAAAAAGGAACCCTCCTACACTATTGGTGGGAATGTAAATTGATACAGCCGCTATGGAAAACAGTATGGAGGTTCCTTAAAAAACTAAAAATAGAGCTACCATATGATCCAGCAATTCCACTACTGGGCACATATCCAGAGAAAACTCTAATTTGAAAAGATACATGCACCCCAATGTTCATAGAAGCACTATTCACAATAGCCAAGACATGGAAGCAACCTAAACGTCCATTGACAGATGAATGGATAAAGAAGATGTGATATATATATACACACACACACACATACATACATATAATGGAATATTACTGACATAAAAAAGAGTGGAATATTGCCATTTGCAGCAACATGGATGGACCTAGAAATTATCATACTAAGTGAAGTAAGTAAGACAGAGAAAGACAAATATCATATATCGCTTATATGTGGAATCTAGAACAACAATACAAATGAACTTATATACAAAACAGAAACAAACTCACAGACATAGAAAACAAACTTATAGTTACCAAAGAAGAAAGGTGGGGGGGAGGGATAAATTAGGAGTTTGGGATTAGCAGATATAAACTACTATCTATAAAACAGATAACCAACAAGGTCCTACTTCATAGCACAGGGAACTATATTCAATATCTTATAATAAACTACAATTGAAAAGAATCTAAAAAAGAATATATATATATGAATCCCTTTGCTGTACACCAGAAACTAACACAACATTGTAAATTACTTATACTTCAAAAAAACCCCACAGTTGTCCTTATGAAAAATAATAATAATTTGACTGAATTTGAAGCACGGGTGGACACTGTTAAGGCTATTATAACATCATAATTTTTAGCTGTTCATCGGGATCCACTCAAGGAGAAACTTTACAACCTAAGTCTGATAACTGCAGGTACTCAAATGTAATGAAGTTATTTTTTAGAAATACGATTCTAATAATCAGATAACTTTTCTAAATCAGACTAGTAGCTCTACTTTAATCTAGATTAGTGATCAATAATAACAGGCACACATGCACGCCTGTAAGGAAAGATTTAGTACATTCACATGGTGGCTAACTTCTACCACAGTAAAGTAGTAGATTTAACGTTTATTGAGCACTTATTATTTTCAAGTATCTGTGAGGAATGAAAGATTAACAACAAATAGTTCCTCAAAGCAGTAGCCCAACAGACTAGTGTGGGAAATGCACACGGATAGATGGATTTTAATACAAAGCAGAGGGAAGCCCTACTATAATGTTTGAGGAAAGTAGATGAGGGAGCAGTTAATTCTGACTCAGGGAATGAGGAAAGGGTAAGGTTTCCAGGAGCAGAGCTAGGCCAGGGCACCAGTGGACAAAAGCACATGAGCAATAGTCGATGTGTAGGAAAAGGGCTTGCCCTGGGAGCAGTGAGCAGCTTCCTGTGAGTCGAGGGTGTGCCCACTTTGCTTGGGGATGAGCAAATGTGTGGGAAACAAAACTGGAGAATCAGGCTGTGCCCAGACCAGGGAGAGGCTTGGAGACCATTCCAGGGAGCTTGGGCTTTATTCTGTAATGGGGGAATCCACTGATGTGTTTTGAGCCTAGGAGTGGGCAGATCTAGGTTTGGGGCACTCTCTTAGGCAGCCATGGGGAGGATGGTTTAGAGTTAGGAAAACCTGGAGACCAGTGAGAAGGTTATGGGGTCCACTGTTCCTGGTTGAGACTTTTATTCCCTGTCCTCCAGTTTCCTGCCGTCTTCATCAAAGAGGATGATTAGTATATCAAGATGCAAGTTTCTGAATCTAGAAAATTTATAAATTAGGTTTATCATTATTTCTTTGTTCCAAAAGACTGGTGATGAGAGATTTTTTTAGTGCCCTTTTCATAATCTAAGAGCCTCTAGTGAGCTAAATATGCAAAAATATATATATTTACAACTTGCTCAGTTTATAAATATTGGCCATGTTAATTGACAATGTGAGATTAATTTTTTAATCTGTTTTTGGGGGTTTTTTGTTTGCTGTTTTGCAACTATTACTAAATTTTTTATTCTTTAACGTTAGTCCTTTTCTTTCTATGCATCTATGTATTATATGGCATTAATGTGTTTTTGATATACAGATGATGAGAGAATGTTCTGTGAAAAACTGCCTATTAATGCATATCTATCATTCTTGAATAAGTTGCTAAGGGCATTCCACCACCAAGAACAGAACTAAAGAAAATTAGTTCTGCTTTGTCTACAAATGGTGACTTCTACCTTGGGGTCATGTGCACTGAAATGAACATCAGCTCAGTGTGCATGGGAGGGCATCGTGGGTGAAGGGGTTCAGTTAGATGTTCTTATCTCAGGACATCCCCAATAATTTAAACATGAGTGCCAGTACCTCCATGTCATAAGCAAGCACAGAGACCAAAGCTTTAACTGACTGGTTTCAAGATAAGTGCCTAATGAGTTCTAAAGCTGAGAGAAAATCCTCATCTTCAGAATTCTTGTTGTATACCTAAATGTAAATACAACAACTTTCTCCTAAAGACATTTCCCCCTCTTTTATCCTAGAAAAAATACCATGCCCAAATGTTTCCAAACTTTCTCCCAGAACTTCCCACGTTTAAATATATCAAATATAACCAATTTACTAGCAAAGCAAGTTACAAAGTACAACATATTTATGCCCCTACTTTTGAAGAAAGGCAAAAAAGGTTACTATGTAGAAGATGTTGGGCTTTCCTGGTGGCGCAGTGGTTGAGAATCTGCCTGCCAAGGCAGGGGACATGGGTTCGAGTCCTGGTCTGGGAAGATCCCACATGCTACGGAGCAACTAGGCCCGTGAGCCACAACTACTGAGCCTGCGCGTCTGGAGCCTGTGCTCCGCAACAAGAGAGGCCGTGATAGTGAGAGGCCCGTGCACCGCGATGAAGAGTGGCCCCCACTTGCCGCAACTAGAGAAAGCCCTCACACTGAAACGAAGACCCAACACAGCCAAATAATTAATTAATTAATTAATTAATTTAAAAAAAATGTTTTTCTCCCTCACACATCATCATGGCTTCTAGCACACAACATATACTTGGACTGTATTTCAAAATCTCTGAAAACTTCACATCCCTTGTCTCACGCCCTAGGTCTGAACCTGCGTATGATTTTGTGGGGTCAGAGGGGGAGGCATCTGAGCTAATTGGTTGATCTTAACACTTCCCTTCCTGCCTACAGCATAAGCCACAGACACCGGATAAGAAGGGGTCTGCAGCTGTGCCCTGTGATGGAGGAAATCTACCCAGGATGTGTGCACCTCATCCTTTGCTTGAAACCCTTTCTTTTTGCCTTAGCTTCCGTCCTGATGTCATCCACCTAGAATCTGCCCAAGTCTTTTGGGCGGACGACTCACTGGGCAGCCTGCCTGGATCTATGTTCCAGCCTCTCTTAAAGATAAGATGCCATCTCTCAGATCCTTCTCTGCTTCTCACCCATCAACCCAAGGGCCAGATCTTCCCAGTCCAAGATGGGCCCCTTCTAGAAGGGAATTCACCCAGGGTAAGTTAAAAGCAGTCACAGCAAAGGATAAATCCTTCTAGCTCTACACATGATAGGCCTTTACTGCTTATCCTTAACTACAAGAATACATCATAGCCTCTTCAGCACAACTATAAAGAGAAATTTAGATTTACATATAAGAAAGAAGGTTGTTGGGGCTAACTGTGGCTTGCCACCTTCCACATTAGTGGCTAACGAGTTACGCCATCTGGCTGACTAACTTCGCCGACAGACTCCCCATAGGTGAGACTCTAATGACTCACCTGAACTTGTAACATTCTGAAGGCTAGACCTTCTATCTGGAAAGCTTTCTGACGAGCAGCACGTTAGTTTGTGAGCCTGAGCACCGCCGCGGCCTCTGGCCGTGTCTGCGTGGCAAACATGGAGACAGAACTCAGCACAGATGGCGGCTCCTGATCATTAACTGCAGGCAGCTGTGTTCGGCGGCCGCCGAGCTCCCTGGCAACGTGTGTACTGCAAGCCCACGGACTGTACCGAGAAATAGCATGAGGCCTCTTGCAGGTCGTAGGCCATAGAACACATGTTCAATTTCTTCAGGAAAAAAAAGAAGCCACTGGCAAAAAAAAAAGAAAAAATCTGCCAAACATCTCATTTCCTGCTATATACCCAGGTGGTTAT
Source organism: Aethalodelphis obliquidens (assembly GCF_003676395.1). NCBI lineage: Eukaryota > Metazoa > Chordata > Mammalia > Artiodactyla > Delphinidae > Aethalodelphis > Aethalodelphis obliquidens. The sequence goes on along the minus strand of NW_020837954.1, from coordinate 25,934,450 downwards.
GAATCACGTAAAAATCCCTTCCACCCCATGAACAAATATTTCGTGTTATTTAAAACTAGGAGTACACTGGTGTCAGCATAAATGCAGAAGAAACATCTAGGCCAGGGAATATCTTTCTCAGGTATATGGAAAAATATATAACATTCAAATCTTTATCTTCCTGGGTTTTCTGAATAATGAGTATTAAAGTTATCGATGATCCAACAAAGATTCTTGGGTGTTCAAATGCTAGACACATCACTATTCTGGAAAAAGGATTTTCCGTGAAGCAGTAACTAAACTTTTTCACTGTGGTTTCACCCTCTTATTTAACAATAAACATTTTTGGTTATGGCTTTGGAAAGAGAAAATGAATGCTTTTTTGAAAGAGAAAAGAAAAGGGAGAGAGGAGGGAAGGATTGGATGGTCCTTTGCCAGCCAAGGTGCCTATGAGCTGTGAACAAAACTAGGAAATGCTGGAGTTTTCTGCACATCTGCCTCTCCCTGGGGCAGAGCACAGGCCCTCAAGCTCCCAGCCCCCAAGGGGGAAGCGCCAGCCTTCGGCACAATTTGGCACAGAGCGGTTTTGGCGCTGTCCTCTTTGGCCTCCTGACAAGAATGTTCGCTTACACATCCCAAGTTATTCTAAGTCCATCTGTTGTGTTCTGAGGGTCAAAAACAAATGTGGGAGACTCGCCTGTCCTGCACCCACCCGATCTCTCAGGCTCTGACCTGCTCTCACAAGCACTTGGGGTGAAGCCCAGACTTGTCCCAGGCGGGTGGTCTGGGACGCAGATCCGAGCACATGGCCAGTGGCACCTCTGCCCATTCACTGCGCCCAGAGGCAGGATGAATCAGCCGGCAGCCCCTGACAAACAACGGGGACAAGGGACCGCCGTGTCCCCAGAGCCTTCAGCGTGGAGATAAACCACACAGATTTTGGTTCATTTCTTGTTAGAGACAGAGCTATAAGGAAACTTCAAGATGATTTTACAGAAGGAAGATGCATGAGGGTCAGCAAGGCCAAGCAACTCGTGCTGGTCACACACTTGAGTTACAGAAGGGTTGGGATCAGATACCAAGGATGGGGATTTTATTTTTAATGTCTTGCCATCGCATGGATTGGTTTAAATTAAAGGTAACAGCCTTAACCCAGGTACTCTGCAAGAGGAAATAAAGCCAGGACTTTGGGGGTGGTAGGAAATGGGAGTGAGGGGAAGAGGAACGTCAGTCAGCGTTGGTGTCACTGAACAGATGCCTTCTGGACACAGGTGTGACGTGTCCAATAAAATACCACGCCATATGCACCAACCCGCCTGACAGGAACAACTAGTTCAGGTGCCAAGGTGGCTGCAGGAGGGGAGGGTGCAGGAAGAGAAGAGAGGGGGAGAGGTTTCTGCTCCTTCTCAGGACAGCAGCCTGGCACCTTGTTCTTCTGGGGACAACAGAGCCACTATGTGCCCTACGTCACCCAGGAGGAGAAGCCTGGAGGTCCCTGCCTTGTAAGCCACACCACTTCCTTCCTGTTGACCCCTGATTCCAGGGGCTCCCAGTGGGCAGCGATTGAAGTCCAGTCACACGAACCGTCCACCCATCCTGTCCTCGATTTTACTTCGTTACAGGAAGAAGGCAGAGGGAAACTGGAGGCTCTCTGGGACTGGATATTCTGACAAAAGAAGACTTATAAACAGAACTTGAGGGCCTTCCTGAAAAAGGGGCATTGGTCCCTCTTCAGCCGGGAGCCGGGGATTATTTGCACTCCAAGCAGACAGCACTCAAGCTGACAGTAAACGGCTCTGGGGACGTGTCGCTCATTGACCCTGGGAATTCACTCCAGACACCTCTGGAATTTGAAAATTGCTGTTAATCACATTAAATTCTGAGGGTTACAGATTCTTCCAGAAGGAATGACCATTAGAAATGCAAGGTATCAATTGAGGGTCTGATGAACAGGCACTACCAGTTTAAATTGTTTTTCTTATAACCCAAGTCCCTTAAAGTGATCTGAGAATTCATACATTCAAGTTACCTCTGAGTCAGGATTGGCCAATATTATGGGAAGTGAAGTTAAAACTTGTATTCTTACCACCTCCCCTTAAACATGCAAACTGCATTTGTCTGCTGCTGGAAATACCCACCACAGGTTATTGCTTTGGGCTTAAGCACTTTTGTATCCAAGAGACTTTCTTCAAGATGAAAATATCCTGGGAAGGGACTGTCATGGGCTGAATTAAGTCCCCTCAAAATTCATATGTTGAAGTCCTAACCCCCAGTACTTCAGAATGGGACTGTACTTGGAGACTGGGTCTTTAAAGAGGTAATTCAGTTAAAACAAGGTCATTAGGGTGGGCCCTAATCCAATATGACTGGCGTCCTTACAAGAGGACATTAGGACACAGACATGTACAGAGGGAAGACCATGCAAAGACACTGGAATAAGACAGCCGTCTACAAGCCAAGAAAAGAGACCTCAGAAGAAACCAACCCTGCTGACCAACCCTGATCTCAAATTTCCAGCCTTCAGAATTGTGAGAGAATAAATTTCTGTGATTTAAGCCACCTAGTTTGTGGTACTTTGTTATGGCAGCATTAGAAAACACAGGCTATTTACTCTCAAACATGAATTATTGATAGCAGAAAAAAAGTAAGCCCTGTTGATTCCACAGGAACGGAGACTGTCCAGCCAAGCCCCTTGCAGGGATGCTGGGGCACAGTGTTTAAGGGCATGAGCTTTGGAATCAGCACTAGCTATGGAACCCCAGGTAAGCTACTTAACCTCTCTCAACTTCAGCAGGCTCACCCATGATGTGGGGATTACAATTGTGCCAACCTTATAAAGTTCTTAGCATTAAATAAAATACATGGGAAGTGCACAGTGCCTGGGATGTGGTGACTTCTCCATAGATTGTAGTTATGATCATGGTGAGGGGACCAGGAGAGGAGGCCTCTGAGAATGGGACTGGGGGAGAGAGAGAGTGGGAAGTTAACAGAAACAAGGGCGGTCTGGAGAGTTGAGAGCCAGACTTTAGTTCCAGCTCTGTAGCTGATCAGATAACTTTGAGACATCACTTAGCCACTCTAATCCTCAGTTTCCTCATCTATATGATGAGAGGTCTGGCTGGACAATATACAAAAGGAAGTAGGGGGACAGGGAGCTGAAAACCACCTTAATTTTTTCTCCAGGTGTTCCTGGTTCTTTGCTTTTCCTTTCCACAGATGTCAATTATGGATCAACTTCAGAGTCACAGTGGGGACTTTAGCATAAGTTTCTACTTTTTTTTTTTCCTATTCCACCAAATTCCCATCCTTGTAGTAGCTACCATGATTGATAAGAAGAGCATTTTCCTAGGCCACCTTTAGCAGTGATCTTAGGACTCTGGCGTGGACCCCTCAACCCCTCTCCAACAATCTTCATTTGAGCCTCCCCTCCAGACTTTCTGTAATCCAAGAAACTTAGATTCCCACATCCCAGGGCAACATTACCCTGGGTCCTAGGAGAGTGAAAGAGCCTGGATGAGTTAGACCTTCTGTTACCCAGAGATATACCCTGGCAATAAATTCTCTGTCAATATCAACCTTAAGAGCCTTAATCACAAAAATGATTACATCTATTAGATGACAATTGATGAAGCTTTGAACAGAGCATGCATTCATTCAGGCAGTCGGCACTCACTCTGTGCCTTCTTGCTGAGCAGACACTGTGCTAAGCGCTGGAGCTGCACATGGGGAGGAATAAGACACAGTTCTTTCTTGGGAGGCAAGGGTGGAATTCATAGAATATTAGACAGTAAAAAGAAAATTCCACCATTTTACCATGCTTCTTACATCAAATGAGCCATGGCATTTTGCTGTTAAATACTGTTATAAGCCATTGTGAAAATAAACTTCCTCACCTTCCAGAGCCATTAATTGGCCATTTCTCACCTGTTCAGTAAAGGCATACAGCACTTTTCCAGATTCCAGGACTCAGATACACTGCTAATAACAGGACACTTCTCAAGTCTGGGAAGCCAGAAAGATTCTGGTCCCTCGTCGACTGCTCGGCAGACCTATGAATAAACAGGAAGGTCTGGGCCCTTTAAGTAGCTCTGGTCAAAACAAGTACTTGAAATTCTGACTCTGCCTTTATCTGGCACCCAAGCTCGGCCTATGCCTAGAAGTAAGAGAACTAGAAAACATCAAGATCAGGAAATTAACAAGCAAATCCCCACTGCATGGATACTGGGCATGGAAGTAACTGATGAAGAGTGGTTATAAAATGGAAACACAGTTTTCTAATTACTGAGTCCCTGGGTCTCAAATGCATGTGTGTGGACTTGTAGGGCAAGCTTCCCATGCCTCAATTACCAAAGGAAAAGGGGGATTGAACACACTCAGAAAGTTCCACCCTAGGCTTTACAACACAGTTTGAATGGAGTGTAGAAGGGGGCAAGTTCCCATTTTATAGGATAAAGTTTAAAGATTACATGGATGATTTTCATTGCCACTTGTTCTATAGGTTAAAAAAACAAACAAACAGCCAGCAACCCCAAGTATGTAAGAAGGAAAATAATGCAAGGCTTAACATGACGAGAGAGGGGGTGAGGAAAGGAGGTGGGGAGAAGGAAGAAGGAGAAGATGGCAGAAGAAGAGAAGAGGCAGGGGGAGGGAAGAAAGGAGGGGAGGGAGAGGATGATGGAGGGAGGGGGGAGAGAGAGAACAGGGAAGGGAAGGGAATGGAAAGGAAGGGAAGGGAAGGGAAGTAATTGTCAAGCTCTGTCAATAATCTGGCCTGCGTGCATATAGATGACCTTGGCTGGCTTGATAATAAAGATTCTAACATAGAACTTCTTTGAAGATTCCCCATATAGTATTGATCCTTGTGGTCCCTGGAGAGTGGACTTTTCCAAAACGGATGCATGATCAAAAACTTCCCACAGCCAGAGACAACTCAAAGCTGCCACACAAACCTCGCTTCTATACTCTAATGAGTTATGAAGAATATGCTTTCCCTTAGATTCTTGACTACACAGATCATCTAAATGCTTACAAATAAAAAGATTCATGAGATATGGCTTGAAAGTATGTATTTTTGGATGAAATAAAAATTTTCTGAAGCTGGAAGATTTTAAACTTGCAGCTAGAAGGTTTCTTAGGAGAAAACAGGATGCCAAAAAAGTTTGTCTGTACAATAGTTAAAATGATTCTCTCTGCTTTGCGGAGTTAAGAATATATTCAATCAGTAGAAGGAAAATGCTAAGTTTTTGAGGAAAGCCCTAGGAGCTAACACCAGCAGGTAATGTTTATTGAACATTTACTATGCACATTTGCTCTTCCCAACAACTCATGTGATGGGTATTATTATTTTCCCTGTTTCATAGATTAAGGCAGTTGAAGTTTAGTGAGATTAAACAACTTGACCAAGGTCATGGGATTTGTGGTAGCGGAGGATAACTACGAACCTGGAGTCTGACCCCAGCGCCTACCTATTCTTCCAAGTATTACATTGCACTGTCTCCCTACAGATTAAAAAGGGAAACATCTTAATCTTCAGTTGTCTGAGGAAATGACAGGTGATTCCTCTGCTTTGGGGTCAATAAAGTACGTATAGTGCAATAGACTCTCTTCCACCCTTTCCTTCCTCTCCAGGGTTTCCAGTGCTTGCCCTCTTGTCAGTGGCTCAGCATACAAGGAACCTAGAACCTCCACCTATTCTATTTTCTCTCCAGCTGGAGCCAAAAGCTGCTTCACCCCTCAGGCCTGCCCCAGCTACGAAAATCCACCTACTCTCTCACATAGCAAGGCGTGGGCAGTCTCTGGAGAGGCATCACACACTTGATGAGTACCGAAGAGAAACGTGCCCTCCAACGAGGAGGTGCCAGGAAGCATTCCACAGGCAAGTCTGGAGTCACGGGACCCTGGAGAGAGACACCATCCACTGAGGAAAGGAAACTGCAGAGCTTTTCCATTCTCACTTGATCTACGTATGGAAGAATCCTCTGTTAATTACGGATATAGCACATGTAAGATCTCAATTCTTCTGTCACCCGTGTCAGTCGTTGTCTTTGAACATGGGCTAATGACTTGCTGGCCAGCCATCTCTCAGTCATTTGTCAACAATTTAGTACTGTGTAAGGGGTGAGAAAGTAAGTCAGACTTCAATCCATCAAAGGTGATGACATCCTGAGAAAGAACTGAAGTGGTAGGAGGATAAACATGCCCTGTCAGAGCAGGAGCTTTGTGTGTCTTGTTGACTGTCAGTGTTCCATGAATATGCATCAAAAAAGGAAAACAGAGGGCTTCCCTGGTGGCGCAGTGGTTGAGAGTCCTCCTGCCGATGCAGGGGACACGGGTTCATGCCCCGGTCCGGGAAGATCCCACATGCCACGGAGCGGCTAGGCCCGTGAGCCATGGCTGCTGAGCCTGCGCATCCGGAGCCTGTGCTCCGCAACAGGAGAGGCCACAACAGTGACAGGCCCGCGTACCGCAAAAAAAAAAGAAAAAAGGAAATATGAGGAGGAGGAAGAGGAGAGATGAAACTATTGCTCCCACTGGAAAAGTGCCATTTGATGCTCACCTGAGCCTCGGGCTCCTGCTTGTTCTCAAGCTCTAGTTACGCTTTCGGTGGGAGAGATTTACATTTGTCAAGCATCAATATAGCACTGAGTCAATTTGCTGCCAGCTTCTTTTGATTATGTATTTAAGGTCAGGAATGAGAGTGATTGTATGATTCAGTTTTCTACTGCCACATATAAGCTGTCCAGAAACATAGCGGCTTAAAACAACAGCAATCACTTATTTGCCCATAACTCTGTAATTTGGTCAGGATCCAGTGGGGACAGTTTGTCTCTGCTCCATATAGCGTCAGCTGGGGCAGCTCAACTGGGGCTGGATGGTCCACTTCCGAGATGACTCACCCACAAGGCTGTCAAGTTAGTGCTGGCCGTCAGCTGGGACCTTAACTAGGGCTGATGACCAGAAGCCTCATTCCTCTCCTCCCGAAGCCTGTCCATGTGGCTTCTTAGGCTCTTTCACAACATGGCGGCTAGGTTCCAAGAGCAAGTATTTCCAGAAAACAAGACCAGTATGAAAGCACCTATCAAGCTTCCACTTGCATTATACTTGCTAATGTCCCCTTGTCCAAGGACAGTTCCATGACAAAGTCCAGAGTCAGTGTGATCAGTTCCATGACCAAGTCCAGAACCAGGAGTCCTGGTTCATTGTTGGCCACCAAAGAAACAGTTTACCACAGAGTATGATCATTTTTGTTTCCATAGTAGAGAAAAATGGGAAATTGGTGTTAGCTGCCCACTTCTACATTTTTTATTAGCCAGAAACTTAATACCAATGTTTCCTAAGTTTTCAATTGGCTTAGGAAAATTCTCAGGGAAAAAATTCTCTGAGAGGAAAAAAAAATGTTATGGGTATATAAAATCAGAATAGAAGTTCTTATTTAACAAACTAACAAACAAAAACTATCCTGGAACTACAGGGAAGGAAGGGGTGCACATGTGACTGGGGAATGAATATGTTATAGGTGAAAATCATGGCATGCTGGTTGGCAAAAAACACATACAGACATAAAGCACACATAAATGTCATAAGAGATAGAAATGTCACAAGTCAATAAAGGTTCATGAAGAAATAATAAAGACTTTTCAGGTATAGTCAGAAAAAAGCAAGAAAATAGTTCAATTTTGTAAGACGCAACATTTCAACTGGATTTCAAAGGATTGTTAATTTGACATTTCATGTTCTTATCAAGATTGTTAAAATAGTGAGATGATTAATATCTTGAAGGACTGGATTAGATTTCAAATTAACTGAACAAATAGAAGAACATTATTATTTTTTGAGCTGTTACACGTTCCAGGCCTATATTAAGAACTCCATGTACATTTATGTTCACAAAAAACCTTAAGCCACAGAGAGTTTCAGTCATCTTCTCAAGGTCATAGTGCTGGTCAGTGGAGAAGACAGGATCTGTAGCCAGATCTGTCTGCTTATTTTGATCAGTTTGGTCGATAACAAATCTCTGTAAATGGAAGCATTTGTTTTTTCACTGGCTCCATGAAACTGGAAAATATCTTTCCAAAGGAAAAAAAAATACTGATCAAAGATGCAATAAAAACATCACATATAAGAATTTTGAAAGATCTTCTAATCCTCAAACTGAAAGAAAATGTTAATGAAATGATGATACTAACTCTCAAAGTAATTAACCAAATCAAATACTGAACCTCCAAATATCAAATTATGAGCATGTTTCCCTGTGGCTAAATATATATGACAGGAACTTCCCTGGTGGTCCAGTGGGTAAGACTCCACACTCCCAATGCAGGGGGCCCAGCTTTGATCCCTGGTTGGGGAACTAGATCCCACATGCATGCCACAACTAAGAGTCCGCATGTCACAATTAAAATATATATATATATATATATCCTGCATGCCACAACGAAGATCCCGGGTGCTGCAACTAAGACCCAGTGCAGCCTAAATAAATAAATGAGAGAATATTTCAAAAGTAATAAGCAGCTTCTTTCTTTATTCCAAGAATTCTCTTTTAAATTCCCCAAACGTTAAAAATTTAAAAACCCAAATCTAGGTACTTTTTTAAAAAAACTTTAAAACAACTTGTGCTATAGAGTCATAGAGTCTTTATCTTAGCTTATTTGCTTATTTCCTATGGGTCCCTCCCCAATTTTTTATTAGCTAAGGATTTTGCTCTGCTTGGGCCAGGAATAGTAATAAGGTTTGTTTAATTGGTTCATTTGTTTGACACCCTTTGTAAGTTCTTGATGCCAGTGAAAAAAAAAATCACTCATTTTTATGTTCCTTCTTAGAATTAAAAAGGGTATGTATAGGGATTGACCATTACTGTAGCAATAAAAGTAGCTCTATGAGATACTATTAAAAATCGCTGGCTTCCTGAGTTACTGTTTTTTCCAAAGTTGACATTTCTTCACAGTGAGGAAAACGACGCAGTAGTGCTCCAGCATAAGCATGGACCATATATGCAGGAGGAGAGCATATAGGACTATGGGATGGGTCCTCTAGTTCATTTTTCTCAGTTCTATTAGAATTAAATATCCAATTTTGGACTCAGTAACTTAAGCCAGTAGAGGAAATTTTGGAAAGTGTCCAGAAAAGAGTTGTGAAAATTATTAAAAGGCCAAGAAAAGAGGTCTTATGAGAAATCTAAAAGAACTAAGCTATTTATTCTATGAAAGAGACACCTAGAGTGGGATTTAAGATCATCTTGATGTCTGGGTTTGGCTATTAGAGGAGTGGTGGTGGCTCCCCCATGAAGGGGACTGAGGCAGAAAATGAGTACATCTATAAGGACTGCAAGATTCTAGACCAGATTGACAGAAAGGGGAGTTGATTTAAAAAACAGGCTAGAAGCCTCTTTCTCCAGTGTTGCCCAAGAACAGATTTATACTCAATCATCAACAACAGAACTGGCCTCAATTCTAGGACATTAATTATTCACAGAATCCAATGAGATTCAGAGACCAGGCCAGAAGGGCAAAACCCCTGGCTCCATACCCCCATGTTTTGTTTACAGGGGATTCTTCTAGTGCAACACTGAGTATTTGCTAATGGTAATGTGCTCTCAGGAGTCCATCTAGGGTCCTGGAAGGAATTCAGGTTTGGGATTGAAGCAGATCTAGGTTGAAACTCCATCTCTGGTATTTTATCAGTTGGTAAATTCTTAATTCTTAGTTTTTCAGAGCTTTGTTTTCTCCACTCTTGGATGAGGGTGATAAGGCTTACTCTACACTGTTGTGAGGGTCAAATGAGACAACATAAGTAAAATTCCTCATGCAGAGCAGGGGCTTAACAGCTCTTGGTTTCTCTCCCTTTCTGTGACGGGGCAGGACTGTAAGAATGGGGGGGGGGCGGGGGGAGGAGTGTTTAGTTGGAGCATGAATAGGGATGGTACACATTTTATAGCTAAATTTCAATTTTTCAAATACCAGCAATATGTAAAAACTACCCACAAGGTCAACCAATCTTCAAGTAATAGTTCTAGGAGGCTCAGATTCCTATTTACTGCATTCCAAGGTCTATTGCATTTCTCAAGTGCTTTCTGATTGCCAAGTTCTTTGCCGGGCCCTTTACATCCTAATACAACATGTTATTGGCCCTCCTTTATAATTGAGGAAACTGAGGCCCTGGAAGATTATGTACTTGCTAATCAAGACACATGGCGGCCAAGCTGTGGAACTGGAATTGGAACAAGGTTCTTTCCCCCACCTGAAATGGCCAAGGGGAAGGCAGAAATAATAGGACTCGGGGGCAAAGCTAGAGTTAGAACTAAAAGCTACCAAGTTCAGAACAACTGACGAGCACCAACCATCAGGTTGTGGCACCTGGAATCTGTCACCACGTCTAGGTGCCATTAAAAAGATGTTTCCAGGAGTTCGGCCTGAGCAACCTGCTTGAAACCCAGGGTAATGGGTGTGTTACAAGGAAGATGGAGAATTGTTTACTTCCTCAGGCCTAATCTCTTTACATCTTAATTGGATTTCTCAGAGTACAGAAGAAACTCTCTGCTCCTGACACCAGTAAGTCTTGAGTGTCACTTGACTTATGCTCTTTATCTCTTGTGCCAGCGAGCCTCTCTGTGCCTACAAATAGCTCTCCATTCATTTCAGCCATACAGGTAGGAACAGAGCAGTTCTGACTCATCATTAGGCAGTTCCAACCTGGCGCTATTTGCCTTTCTTCACCCCGTCACCAAGTTAATGGGTTGTATTAACAGTGATATTTATAGACAACAAATTGAACCCCAAAGCAGCAGCTATGCCCATCCATTTAGAAAGGGCCTATTCACTGTGGCTCTCATACTTGCAGTGCTGCTATTTCCTGGTGGCCCTAATCCCAGCGTACTTGCCAGAGAGTATATGTGTTTCTCTCCCTTTCATGTAAGAAATTTTTGGCTACGGTGATTGAGGGAAGAAAGAGTAATAAAAGAATGTACATGATATTTTTCCTGATGTTTAATGGTTATTATGTCCTGTCACACTTAGAATAAAATAAAAAATTATTCCTATGGCCTACAAGGCTCTTCATGATCAGACCCCCTCCCCTCCCACCCCACCCCACACACACCAACTCCCCCTTGGTCACCTGGCTCCAGGCAGTGTAGCTCCTTTGTTGCTCCTGGAAGACACTTAGCAGTGTCCACCTCAGGACCTTTGCACTTCTTTCCCAGATACCTGGAACTCTCTTCCCTTATGTAGCCTTGTGACTGACTCCCTCACTTAGTCCAGGTCTCTGCTCGGATGTTAACTGAATAAAGAGACCTTCCCTGCCATCCTATCCCAAATAGCACCTTCAGTCACTCTTTATCCTTTATCCTGTTTTATTTTCCTTCTTAGCACCCAGCTATTTGACATCATGTTGTCTATCTGCTTGTTACTTTGTACTGTCTTCACACACACACACACACAGAAGCTCCATGAGGGCAGGGTTTTATCTGTCTTATTCACTTCTACAGCCCCAGGTTCTAGGACAAAGCCAGGCCTATAATGAGTGCAGGACAAATAGTGGTTGGATAAAAGATTGTATGTGTGGTTAGACTAACTTTTAAGGTGTGATAAAGATTCCTAAAAGTTCTATATCTCCATTGTCAGCTGGCCTCACAGGATGTTAGAAACAATAGTTTCAATTTTTGTATCAGGAATTTATTGTGAAAAGAGTAGCCCCTAGAAAAATGATCCTTCTCTTGATGTGGAAGGAAAGAATTTGACACAGGTAAGAAAAACAAGGAAAGAGAAAGAAGGAGGTTGAAAGATCTAGTTACCAATTATGATGATACAACAATTCTAACTGAAGAGAGTAGATAAACCTATTGTTAATTCTGAACACTGTTGGGATCTTAAGCTTATACAGAAACATATTCCAAAGAGTGCTTAAATTTCATGGCAGAGTATTTCATAAGTCATTGCAAACACCATGCAAAATACGGTTGGTGGTCCAGAAAAGAGACTTTTTTGTTTTTTTTTACGTGGGCCTCTCACTGTTGTGCCCTCTCCCTTTGCGGAGCACAGGCTCTGGACGCGCAGGCTCAGCGGCTATGGCTCACCGGCCCAGCCGCTCCACGGCATGTGGGATCTTCCAGGACTGGGGCACAAACCCGTGTCCCGTGCATCGGCAGGCGGACTCTCAACCACTGCGCCACCAGGGAAGCCCAGAAAAGACACATTTTAATCTAATGTTTTATGTTAGGGGAAGCAGAGCTCATAACTCACCAGAGGTCTTTATAAGTCAACAGAAAATGTTAACGGCTGGAACCCAGGTGTCCCCTCTGGTTGATTTTCTCCCAAAGGTACTCATTTCCTCCGGTTGCCTCTTCCCTTGGGCTTTTATATTAACAAATTATCATCCCTTTGGCACAAAACTCTGTGTTCTCTCCCTCTTCCAAAGGAAAATTCATGCTTATTTTAGAACCCAGGTCACCATTTCCCAAACTGCATTCTAGATAATATGCAAAGTATTTACAGAATTCCTCAAATTAAAATATATATATACAATTTGGGAGATGGATGATGGTGAGAGTTGCTCAACAATGTCAATGTACTTAGTACCACTGAACTGTTCAATTAAATATGGTTAAAACTGTGTTTTATATTATGCGACTTGTACCACAATAAAAAAAAATTTATTTGTATATATATCTATATATCTATATCTATATCTATATATATATATACACAAACACAGATATGTATATTTCAATAAGTTTAGGAAACTAATGTTCTCTCTCTCTTTCTCCTATAGGTATGTAGTGCATAAAAGACCCTGAAAAGTCATGCAATAGAGAAATAGTCTATCTTTGTTTAGCTCAGTACTTCTAGAACTTATTTGACCAAACAATATTACTTTTTTTCCGAGGAATTTCCCACAGACACAATTGAGGAAATAAATATTCCTTTCTCTCTCTATATACACACACAAGATAAATCATTTATAAGACACTGCTTGTATGTGGAGAGAAATGTACAGAAAGAAGATTACACATCATATGTACACATATATACTGTTGGAAATAGTGCCACCAGCTAGCCCCTTTAATAAAGTTAGAGTCGCAAAGCTCAAATTGCAGTTTGCTGGCAGAAAGGAAAATAGGGGAGCAGGGATAGCAGACATGCTATTTAATTTTTTGCCCAGCACCTCTTTTCTAGGAACTGCTTCATCCCACTCACTCACCACCCAAATAGTCATAGTAGGAAAGGCCATGTCTCTGGAGTCCCTGCCCTCAGAGCCGTAGTCGACTGGGACATGATTAGCATTCTCTACTAAGACTGGCCAACTAGTTCCTTCCCTAGGCATTTTGGATCTATGATTGAAAGATCATAAGTAAAAGAATAAACATGGCACTGAGAGAGAAACTAAGACGAGATTGGGAGAAAGGAGGCCTTCCTGGAGATCCCCTGCCCCCGAGTCTCCTGCTGAGGCCCAGCTGCATCCTCCCCTTGGAGTCTATGAGATACCCCACTAAACCGCCAGTAAATCTCCCTTCTCCCTCTGTCCTGCTTTTTTGCTAGAATTGGTTCCTGCTCTTTGCAGACAGACTAATACACCAGGGCAAGAGGGACGTAATGAATGAGTCAAAGGTAGCAGGGAGCAAACACTAGATCATAGAACCCACTCATTTGTCATTTTCCATCCCCCATGCCCTCCATTTTCTCCCTCTCTGTCTTTTCAATGGAAAAAAAGTACAGTTCATGGAAGGAAGAGAAACCAATTTTGTAGAATGAGATGCCAAGGAATCTTGCATTTAGATTTTCATCAGTCTGTCAAAACCTGATTACTTTTCATAAAAGTGTTTAAATTGTCCCACTGTTTTCTGTAAGTTGGTTGAGCTGCTCATATATTATATCACACTTTTCTTCTTAAAGATCTCTTTCTTTCTAAGGACCGCTGAAGCATTTTTTTGGGGGGGGGGGAGGTGGGGAAGCATTTCAGGCGGCTAATTCTGTTTCAGTACAAACGTTATTTAGCCCTGTTAAAGCTCATTGATATTGTGGTTACATAAAAAGCACAGCTCTAGATTGCAATCCATATTTTGGTGGCTGGGGGTAAGGAGTATCAGAAAGCAATGAACAACCTAATTTTATTGTGATCGTTTGCCTTAACTCAACTTTAAACAAAGGAATCACTTCCCCCAAAATTAGGCCAACACAAAAAGAACTGAACAAGTAAATAATATTAAAGGCATACAGTTAGGAAAGCATTCAAACTTACAAGCAATCAGAATTACAAACTAAAACAAGGCATCTTTTACTATCAGTAAAGTTATATATACCCACCTACACACACACACACACATACACACACACACGTATGTGTGTATCCTTTGGGGGATAATTTGGCAGTATATACCAAATGCTATATAAATGCACATGCCCTTTGATCCACAGTTCAACTTCCAAGAAAAAGGAAAAAAAATATTAAATATGAAAAAGTTACATCCTTAAATATGTTAAATAGTATGATTTTCAATAGTAAAAAATGGAAACAAAAAAACTAATGTCCAGCTAGGGGAGAATAATGAAGTAAATTATAGTATACCCACTTGATAAATTCATATACAATAATTAAAGCAATGATTCTGGAGACTATACAGGCAACTAAAACTTATTCATAATTTTATATTAAAGAGCAGGGCCAACATTGCATATATGGGATACTCACAACTATGTAAAAAGAAATATATGAAAAAAAGTCTGAAAGAAATAGTCCAAATTATTTACAGTGGTTTATTGAATTGTAGTATAACTACTTTTTGGTATTTTTTTAAATGTGATTGTATTATTTTTCTAATTTTACATTTTCTAAATGAAGCAAGTCTCGAAAACTATAATAGTGAATGTTCATACTCCAAGAAACCAAATTCTGATACTAACATACAGTCAACTAGAATTTAAAGACTCAGGAGAATTCCCAAAAAAGAAAGCGTCTGTTAAAAAATGCAATTAGATCACTGATCTATACCTTGTTTTGTATTTTTGTTTGTTTGTTTGTTTGTTTTTTGCGGTACGCGGGCCTCTCACTGTTGTGGCCTCTCCCGTTGCGGAGCACAGGCTCCGGACGCACAGGCTCAGCGGCCATGGCTCACGGGCCCAGCCGCTCTGCGGCATGTGGGATCTTCCCGGACCGGGGCACGAACCCGTGTCCCCTGCCATCGGCAGGCGGACTCTCAACCACTGCGCCACCAGGGAAGCCCTATACCTAGTTTAAGTCCTAGGGAAAGTACTATCGTAGGAAATATAATATCAGAGTACACAGTGTTTTAGAAGTTGTGCACTGAGAAAATATTTTTAAATGTTCACCAGTGCAGTTCCCAGGTGTGATAATACGCTATTCAGCAATGGACAAGATAATTAGATTGTTTTCTTTTGGTAAATTATAGTGTTAAAGTTTTTTCTGAGGGAAAGCAAACATACTACATAGTGTTATAAATATTAAACATCTACTCTTTTACATATTGTTACTTTTTTATCAGACTCAATTCACATGCATGAGAAATTCTGAAAACAATTCTTCAACGTATAACAAATTCCATCAGAAGGCCGCTTTGAAAGAAATGAATGTTATTGTTCCCATTGTTGTTGCTATTACTATTACTCTACATTGGAACTGAAATTTAACATTCTAAAGACAAACTTTGCCCTCCCTCACCTCCACTCTACGAAAACTTTCCTCCAAAATGTACTACTGTATATAAAATAGATAACTAATAAGAACCTACACTATAGCACAGGGAACTCTACTCAATCCTCTGTAATGACCTATATGGGAAAAGAATCTAAAAAAGAATGGAGATATATATATATATATATACGTATAACTGATTCACTTTGCTGTACAGAAGCTAACATAACATTGTAAATCAACTATACTCCAATAAAAATTAATTTAAAAAAAAGTCATTCCTTACCTCCCTTTGCCAAAGGCAATGAATGGTCTTTGTCTTCTCCCCATTTGCATGGAGTCCTCTATAGCCTTTGGCACCATTAACAGCTTTTGAATTACTGCTGTATTCCAGGCATTGTTCTTAGTGCTTTCAAGCATGATCTCAATCCTCCCAACAACCCTATGAGCAGGTAATTTTAACAGCATCGTTTATACACATGGGGAAATGGAGACACCCAGAGGTTAAGTTGCCAAAATGGAAGCTAAACTTGAACTCAGCCACTCCTACTTGAAAAATCCATGCTTTTGTCCACCACATCGAAGTAATCATCTCCAAGCTGCTGTGCTGCTTGGAGTGACCTCCTGTTGAATCACTTCTTCTGTGTCCTTTGCTACATTCTCATGCTTTCTCTCCTTGGCCCCAACTGATGAATAAGCCCAGGACCTATGCTCCCTCTGCCCAGAGGTTCTTTCTCCTGGACTTAAAGATCATTTCATGACAATGAGGGCTCAGACTTTATCTGGGAGAGTCCATTTAAAATACTTGCCCCATGTGTCATTAATGGTATTATTATTATTATATGAGAATAGTGCTGTACATGAGCATATGCTTCAACCCATTTTTTAAAATTTAATCCTCAAACTCTACATGTTCAAGGTCAAGTTAATTACATTTCTCTCCAACAACTTTTGGCCTCTCTTCTTTCAGGGTGCTACCATCCTCCTGTGCTCAAAATCTGAGTCATCTTTAATTCCTCCTTCTTCCTTAGTCTCCACATTTGATCTGTTGCCTTGTCCTATAGGATCCACTTTCACCAAGCTTTTGAGCTTTTTTCCCCTTTCCATTTTCCTTGCAGCTAAAGCATACTCCACGAATATCATCCTCCTCCCTCAAAAACCTTCAATGGCTCCCTACTACCTACCAAATTAAGTGCAACCTCCTGAATCAAACATTAAGATTTCTTTATGTCTTCACCTTATCTTTCAGCATTCACTTAAGTTAATTCACTATGTGTGTTCCACACTCATTCACATCAGACAACATTTATGCCTCATCTTTAAGCAAAGGGGACCACTGGAGGGTTTCAAACAGATTAAGTCACATGCATTTTGTCTTAACAATTGTCAGACTCTTCTCAATGGGTGACTTTAATTTGGCCTGAAAATTTCCTATAACATCTTGCAGCTATCAGCTAAGATGACTTCATCCTTTAAAAAAGTAAATCATGTAACTGTTCTCCACAGTTACATTTACAAAATAATCCCCACACTTTAACACAGAAAGCTGCTCCTTCCATTCCATGTAGCAGCAGAACAGGAAAAGAGAAAGGTACAGAATACTGTTGAGCTTTTGAAATTGTGAAAATCCCTTTAAATGTTCTCCCTGTCCTAATAAAAGAGTATGGTTCCCGAATAAGAAATCATTGTGAGTCAGAAGGATTGTAGTCATGACATCCGGTGCTATAAACAGAGTTTCCCTGAATGATGAAAGCAGCCTAAGGGTAGTGAGGTGGGTAGCAAATTTCTTCTTAGCTTATGATTTAAGAACTTACTCATATGAATCATTTTTTTTTTTTTTTTTTTTTTTTTTTTTCAGTACGCGGGCCTCTCACTGTTGTGGCCTCTCCCGCTGCGGAGCACAGGCTCCGGACGCGCAGGCCCAGCAGCCATGGCTCACGGGCCCATCCGCTCCGCGGCACATGGGATCTTCCCGGACCGGGGCACGAACCCGTGTCGCCTGCATGAGCAGGCGGACTCTCAATCACTGCGCCACCAGGGAAGCCCATGAATCATTTTTAAACCTAATTTTGGTAATATTATTTAAATTCTACATTTTTAAAGAAGTAAAAATTACCTTAGTCTCTCTGGTAAGCCTGATAGTTTGGCCACTCAATCAAGGACCTGAAGTGCCCCCTGGTGGCAACCTATCATTATTGCAGGTTCATACTTCCTTGAGGGCTCTCCAGTTTCACCCTTTCCCGAGTTCTAGATAGACACTCTTGCCTACACAGTGCTACTTCAGGGGCCATTAGTTCTATCTTCCACCCATCTGTCAAAAAGCTCAACCACCTAGCCAATGCCTGATGTTCTTCAGGTAGTCCCTTTATTACTCGGGGAATAAAGCACTGGGAGAGACAGAAGCTATGTATTGTGTACACCTGATGTCAACAGGCTACTCCATGGTGTGAATAAGTTCACAACTCTTTGCTGAGAAGGTTTTGACAGCAGAGACACACTCCAGGGTCTTCAGAAGAGAAGGGGGTATTACTGGCAAAGGTGAGGGAAGGGCACAAAACAGAGGGGCTAGATGGGCCAAAGATCAATTTTGTCCATCTTGATGTTTTCTTTTTTAAAACCCTAGTCAGCTTTGGGAAGGAAGTATCTTTGATGCAAGCAAAGACGTTTTGGTGTAAAGGAGCCTTAACATGAAGAGAGGTACTTGGACAGGTGAGGGTTGGGGGATGACCATCCTTCCTGAGTGCCTCTACCCTTCCCTGTCAGCATTAGGAAACTATTCTGTGATCTGTCCTGAGAAATGTGTTTAACCTAGTTCTCAGCACACGTAACTAACACTTTCTTCTTACTTGCCTCAGGCTCAGAAGAGCTACATGACCTGGTTACAGTTAAACACATGCCGATGGCTAAGTGATTTCTCTCAATTCTTTAGGGAAAAAACCCCCAAAAAACCCATGGTAAAAATCAGATCCTAGGAATCCAATCTAGGAAGATCTTTATTATATTCATCAGCTGGTTTGGGAGATCAGTGAATGAGGCTTCTTTTCTAAGAAGAGAAGGAAGATTGGGACAGGAATGCCAAACCTCAGAATTTTATCCTTCCACCTCCCGGATTCCAGCACTGACTCAGCTATGCAGATATGAAAATCTCAAAAGATGCTTGTGCTTACTACCGGTTGATTCCAGGAGAGAAAAAGAAAACGTAGCCAATGACTACATCCTTATTTTTTCCTATATCAAAGTCAGTGGAAGCTCAGTATTTCCCAGTATCATAGGGTGCTGAGAAACTCAGCACAGTATTCATTTGTGGACCTTAATTATAGTATCACGGGAGGATTAGCCCATATCACTTAAATCTCAGACAACATTTCCCTTTTTGGAAGAAACTTTGCAAAGTTTCTAAATTCTGCCTCCTCAGACACTTCTGCAATGATCTTTAAGAAGCTGTTGGCAAACAGGAAATAATATTGAATTACACCTCATTGTCTCCTGAACCATCACTTCTATGTTAAATGGGCGCTCATTTTGTTTCCCACAGGTGGCAATCTAACTTTCATAGTCGGGCACTACTGGCTTTCCTTGAAGCTGCACTGTCCAACATGAAAGCCATTAGCCACAGGTGTCTACTAAATTCTTAAAATGCAGCTAATCTGAATTGAGATGTGCTCCAAGTGTAAATACACACCAGACTCCGAAGTTTTACTAAGAAAAAAATCTCATTATTAGTTTTTTATATCAATTACATGTTAAAATGGTAATATTTTGGATATATTGGGTTAAGTAAGATATATTACTAAAATTAATTATACTTTGTTTATACCTGTTAAATTTGGCTACTGGATCATTTAAGATTACATTTATGCCTTGCATTTTATTTCTACCAGTGAGGCTCAACTCTTGCTCCATTAAATCACTCAGAGCTCTTAAATACTCCCAGACTCCAGGCCCTCACCCCCAACAGTTAAATCAGAATACCTGGGATTGGGGCTCAGCACTGGGGTTTTTTGTTTGGTTGGTTTTTGCTTTTTGAAAGCTTCCAAGGAGATGCTAATATACAGCCAACATGGAGAACTACTGCTCTACATTCTGGAATTCTGTGATTCTAAGATTCTGCACAACAAGCGAGCAGGTTAAAAGTTCAGAGTTGTTTTTTTCCTTATTCTGTATAATCAACTTTGTCTGTTCTGATCTATTTCTCCCTAAAGAAACAATGAAATGTTTTTCCGAGTCATGCAAGTTAGAAGTTGTTTGTTTTATTTTTTAATGAAGTTCACATGAATCCAACACACTGCCAGGGCTAGAAAAAAAAGCACTGAATTTGGGATTTTAAGGTTGATGAATAACATGTAATCTTTCCTGGGGCTGCTTCTGACACTTGCCTTTTCTTCTTGGAATCACCTGCTTTGTCCCTGCTAATAACAAGAAATGCGTTCACAGTGCTTCTAGACTTGACTGTGCCTACGAATCACCTGAGCATCTGGTTCAAACACAGATGATGATTCAGTTGGTCCGGGGGGCGGCCAAGTCCTGCATTTCTTTCAAATGTCCAAGTGAGCAACAGGGCTTAGGGAATTAGTTATGACTCACCTGGGCAGGTGGGGCTCGTGCACAGCTGCCCAGTCACACACGGGAAAGTCAACAGCACGCTGACTGTGTTTTCTGAATATGCACAGAGCAAACTTTTCAATGATGCTTCAATGGACAAACTTTCTGCTCTGGTTTGTCCACTGAAGCATCATTACATGGGCACCTATTTCTATAAATGTGAGGGTCCTGAAAGTGGGGTGGTATCTTCATCACATCTATTAGACCTAACTCCCCTGGACCTAGTTTTTTCCCATCCTCAGGGCTGAGGAAGGAGCCTGTGAGCTGGAGAACAGACTTTGAGTGGGACTAATTCCATATTTCTCCAGACATACTTGCATCTGCTGACAGGACTCAAAACTGAGTCCCAGGGAGCCACCACTATCTGCCTTGGGTCCCCCAGGACTAATTGTACCATGTTTGCTATCCTTGTCTGTATCACTGGCCACGAGAAGCCCAGGCTCCCAGGTCGCCCCACTTCTCTCATTCTTTACTTCCCATCAGGCTCCTCACATCCCTCATGCTGTATCCACCTTCCAATCACAAGATCCTCACAAGACACCCCCCACCCCCGCAGTGTGCAGGGCGCCCTCTGGATTCACAATCCTTCTTCAGCAACATCTATTATATCCTTAGCCTCTTCTCTGAATGTTCCTTCCAGCTGGGGCCCCTCCTGAGGGCACTGCTCCCCTCACAGGCAGCGGTGATGTTCCCCCTCCTTCTTCTGACATCTCTGGGCCTGGAGGCGGAGTGGGTGTCCTCCTTGCCCCGCAACACTGCCTCTATACCACTCTCCCTCCTTCCTTGCTAAAACCCTCAGCCTCTCTCTCAAGCTGTCACCTTCTATCACTCGCTACCTCTCCCGGTTGCTATGACCCTTCTCGTCATTTGATTAGCTTCTGGCTCACTGTCGCTCTCTCCCGCACTGTCTCTCTCCCTTCTCTTGGTGATTTCAACACACACATAGATGGAACATCCAACCTGTCCTCTTAGTCACCTGAACGCTTCTCCTCCGACAATTGTGTTTGATATCTCCCCTCGGCTACTCACTCCGACGAACAAACCCTCCCAGAACAATAATTTCAGCATCTCTGATGTAGCCAGGGTGGGATCGATGCTTTATAAATATCACAAAATCTAATCAAATAAGCACAGCCTGAGCTTATTCCTGGCTCGTGGCACATCACCACGATGTGGGGTTGGGTGGAGAGCCTTCCACATGGTGATTCAGGGATCCAGGATCCTTCTGACTTGAGGTGCCGCCTTTTCCCAGGTCTAACAGTTCTTTTGCTGGATTCTCTGCATCCAGCTGGCAGACAGAAGAGAGGGAGGATATGGGATAGCAGGAGAGGATTTCTTATGGGCCAGCCCTAGAAACAGGGTACGTCCTTTCCACTCACATTTCATTTGCCAGAACTAGTCACTGGCCATATCTAACTCTGAGGAATAAAAAGTGTAGTCCAGTCAGGTTTGGTGGTGAACAATGACCACACCATCCACATTCTCATTTTTCATCCATCCCGGTGTCTGACCCCTTACCTCCTAGCTCTCCAGTTCACTTCACCTCATGCCCCAACTACAACAAGCCTTCAGCCACTGGGAGCACGGATCCACTGATCCCGCCACCTTTTGCTGTCCCTCACCCTCTTCCCTTTTTTGCCCACTGAAATCACCTGGTCAATCATCGTCATGACTCCCTGGCCACTCTAGCTTTTGCACTTGGCAAAACCTCAACCCTGGTTAAATCCAGCAAACTGCCTACACCTGAACAGCTAAACAGCGGGGGAGAACTCACAGCCAAACTCAGTGATCCCACTTCAGCTTCATGATGAGGAACATCAGTGAGCTCTTGCCGCTGTCAGGCAACCGTGTCTGTTTTCCACTCTCCTAGACAACCACGTAATAATACCTTATCCACTCTCCTCGGGCCTCTGACAGCTTCTCCACCATCCTCACTTTCAGATGATGGCCTTGCTTCCTATTTCACTGTGAAAGTTGAAGCCAGCGGAAAAGAAATCCACAGACTCACCCCACTACCCACCCACCCTCTGGCATCAGGACCTGTGTGTCCTGCCTTCTCCCCTGCCCAGACTATAGTCATCCACTTAATGCCCCCCCACCCCTGTACTCTAGATCCATCCATTCCCACCTATTCAAGAACATGGGTCCACCAACTCCTCTCTCTCCAGCACCAAGAATCCCTCCTCTTCTTATTCAGTTATTCTCATTGTCACACAAAAATGCTATAGTCACTCCCATTTAAAAAACGAAAACAAACTCAGAAAATTCTTTTGCCCCCAATTCCGCTACTGGCTACTTCCATTCCCTCTACTCTGTCTCCAATTCCTCCCCTCCCCTTCTCTCCTAAACCCATCCACACTGGCTTTCAGCCTCTACACCACAGACTCTGCTCTTGTCAGAGTGACAAGAGCCTCCCGCTTACTGAACCCACCAGTCACTTCTCAGCCCTCCTCTAACCTGACCCTCCGGCAAGGTTGGCGCAGATCCTCTCACCCTCTTCCCTCCATGCTTGCTTCCCGCGGCTTCCAGGGCACCACACTCTCCTGATTTCCCTTTCACTTCACCGGACATTCCTCATCAGACTCCTTTGTGGGTTCCTCCAGACCTCTTGGGGAGCCTGGGGCTTAGGCCTTGCCCTTGTCCTGCTCTCCATCTGCACTACCCAGGGATCTCATGCAGTCCCTGGCCTTACACACCATCTCTACCCTGATGGGTACCCACATGTGCCTTTCATCCCAGGTGCTTCTCCTAAATCTAGACCCTTAGTCAATCAGTGCCTCCCGGACATCTCCACTTGAGAGTCAGACTACAATGACCGAAAGAAAACTTTAGTATTCCTTCCCCAAATATCTTTACCCACCATCCCCCATCTTGAAAGCAACTCCATCCTTTCAGTTGGCTGCTCAGGCAAAACCAAAGAAACAAACAAAAAAACTAAACCAAAACAAAACAAAAAACTGTAGAGTCAATAGTTCCACTCTTTCTCTTACACCCACTTCAACCTGTCAGGAAATCCTGCTGAATTTTTCTCCAAAATATGTCTACTTCTCACCATTTCCATTGCCACCATCTTAGTCCAAGCCTCTGGGAGCCTCCTTACTGTCTCCTCTTTTGTAGCCCTGCCCTCGTACAATCTCTTCTCAATGCTGCAGCCAGAGTGATCCTGTTCTAATACAAGTCCAAGCCCCCTCTGCTCCTGACCCCCCAGTGGCATTCTATCTCACTCAGTATAAATGCCAAAGTCCTAAAATGCCCTACAAGACCTGACATAATCTGGCCATTTTCTCTTTGACCTCATCCCCCTTTACCTAACCTCTCTCACTTCATTGAGACCACCCTGGCCTCTTTGTTCTTCCTCAGACATCCCCTAGGAGCCTCAGGGCCTTTGCACTGGCTGGTCCTTCTGCTTCAAATGTTCTTACTCCAGATACCCACATAGTAAAACTTCTGCTCCTTCTTCAAGTACTTGCTCAATGAATCTCCTTAACTATCTTATATAAAACACTCTTTAACATTTTATTACATTCTAACATTTTATAATTTACTTACTATGTTTACTTTTTTATTGCCTCTCTCTCCCTCTCAGAATGTAAGCTCCAAGAGGGTAGGGATTTTTATCTGGTTTTTACTTTTTTCACTGATACATCCCAACACCCTAGAGCCATGCTCATTAAATATTTATTGAATGAAATCATATCTCCATGATTCTTAGCCCAGTGTCACGTACCCAGTAGGCACTCGGTAAATTTTCATTGAACAAGTAAATTAAACCACTCTACAACCTTTATTTTAAAATGGGTGTGCTTTGTTTGACAAAAGCTCTCTAGCAGAAAGTTATTTTTTAAAATCTAGAAAAGCTGGAAAAGCATGTGTAAGACTTATTTCCTTCAGACAAAGTACTGAAAGCACCATTTTTCATACCTTCACCTTCGCTGTTCCAGACATTTAAAGCCGACTAATTAGCAGCAGGACCTCAGTCTTGTAGCTTTCATCCAGCATTTGCTAGAATCAATGTCCAACAGGAACACTGTCGGCCTTTACTTGTTTTTCATGTCTCTGCTTCCGCACGCACCCCATGACTGAGTCCGCTCATGTCCACACCTAATACCAAAGAAAAAAAAAGGAGAAAAGGATAGAAAAGAATTGGAGGTGATGGCAGTGAAGGAGGAGGTGTGTAGAGAAGCTACCATTTCTCGTTGCCTTACTACTATGGCAATCCAATGCTGCTCAAGTCAGCCTGAGTTTTGTGATCATCTGTAAACCTTCTAAAACCATAGACGCTTGGAACCCACCCCAGAGTTACTAAGTCATAATCTCCAACAGCCAGGCCCACGTGTGCGAGCCTTGTTAAAACTCTCCACAGCTAGGTGTGAGCAATACTGGACAAGGTATTTCACGTTATCCCATTTCATCTTCAAAACAGCCACAGAAGGTAGGTATTTTGATCTTCATTTTATAGACAATGAAGCCAAGTCTCAGAGGAGTTAAGAACTTGCCCAAGGTCACACAGTCATGAAGTGACATGAAGTTCAAAATCAAGCCTTTCTAAGCTCTACTCTGTCTGCAAATACAGGCCACCCCAAGTCCTACAGCACCCTGACAGGTGCAGGCCGTGCTGACACCCCTGATGGAATCTAGTCATCAGTCACTCTCAGGAATATCAGAAATGCCTACCAGAGTCAGGTCTCAGGGACTGCCCCCTGGGCACCCATTAGGTCCAGCATTCCTCCTCACCAACCCCAGGCCCTAGTCCTTGGCTGTGGCCTCAGCCCCAGTTCCTAAGCCCTGCCTCCCGGTCCATCTCTGATAAAGTTATGGGGTGGTCCCCCTCCCTATAGTAAAATTGCATGTTTCCTTAAGGCTGTGAACAGCCCTGCCCTGGATTCCCCATCTCCTTGCTCTACCTCCTCATGAGACTCTGATCCTTCACCGGGCAGAACCACCTGCCCAACTCCAAGCCTGAGGCTACACCTATTATCCACTGTATCCATTCATTCACAAAGTTTTTACTGAGCACTCACTGAGAACCAGAAACTAGTCAGCTCAACAGTCCTAGTACCTTCACGAAAGTTATGGCAGAGACAATGTGAGGGTCAACTCACATTCCCACCTCCATTCCTGTACCTGGATCTAGTCATTTGTCGTAATGGCCATTTGCTCCTCCGTGTATTCAACAAATAGAACACATGGTAAGTGCTTTGAAAGAGAACAGGAAGATTCAACAGGCAGGGGACAGAGACCTTGACCTGTAAGAGGCTAGCCAAGAAAGGCTTTGCCGTAATGAACTCGTCTACACTGTACCCATAGGATGGGAAGGTGCCAAGTATGGGAACAATGACAGGAAGGACATCAGAGGGAGAGGGGACAGGATGAACAGGTCTGCTGGGCAGGAAGGCACTCCGAGGGGCAGCAGTAAGATGATCAGCAGGTATAGGGCTGGGGTCAATGTGTGCCTTTCTAAAGGGAGAACGAGTGCAATATATACATTTTGCCAAGAGATACACTTAGACTAACAGACTCATACAAAGCTGTGAATACCGAAATGGGGCAGCAGGGAAGAAGCAAGGCAGGAGGGAGGCAGAAGTAAAGCCATGGACCACTTCAGACTCTTTGTGAAAAAAAAAAATACTTGAACAGCACTTTTTAAATCATGTTCTGCAAGGTCTTTCACTCGTCCTTTCAACAAATGTCTATTACATGCCTACGTGGTGTCATATACTGTTCTAGGCACTGAGGAGCCAGGGGCAAATGAGAAAAGTCTCTTTCCCTCCTCTCTCACCATTAAACAGATTCTGACTCTGCCCAGGTGGGATCTTTCCTTCCCTGCCTTGCTAGGTTCCTCCTTGGGGGTCTTTAAATACAGAATGGGGAGCAGAAGATAGAAGGACAAAGAGGCACAGCCTAGGGCTAGGGGACAATGTCCCCGCTCCCATGCCACCAGGGATTTTTGAGAAGGAGATAGTGTTGCAGTATGTGAGGAAAACTAAGAAGAAAGAAAGGAAAGTTTTAAGAAATAGCATAGCTGGGCTTCCCTGGTGGCGCAGTGGTTGAGAGTCTGCCTGCCGATGCAGGGAACACGGGTTCATGCCCCGGTCCGGGAAGATCCCACGTGCCACGGAGCGGCTGGGCCCGTGAGCCATGGCCACTGAGCCTGCGCGTGCGGAGCGCAACGGGAGAGGCCACAACAGTGAGAGGCCCGCATACCGCAAAAAAAAAAAAAAAAAAAAGAAATAGCATAGCTAATGTATGCAGCTCTTACTCTGTGCCTGGCAATACTCTAAACATTCACATGTATCATCTCACTTAAACCTCATGATTTACAAACTATAATGACATCCATTTTACAGATGAGAAAACTGAGACACAAAGAGGCTGAGTAATTTGCCCCGGGTTACCCAGCTTCTAAGTGGCCAAGCTGGGATTCGGACCCTATTGGGGTGGCTCCCATGCCCATGCTCTCTATCATTCCATCACACTGCTTCTTGACACAAACTGCTCTTGACTGTCAATGTTCTTTATGGCATTCATGAAATGTAACTTTTAAAACTGCTACTCTATTTTCTTCTTTCAACCTTTCCATTATAAAATAAAACTGATTCAGAAAACAACACAAAGTGAATGTATAGTTTAATGAATTGGTACGAGGTGAACACCTTAGCAACCACCATCCAGGTCAAGAAACAGAACTTTGCCAGCCATCCCCAAAGCCCATCCACGTGTCCCATCCTGGTCAATGTGTCTTCCTCCTCACAAGGTTAACCACTACTCTTTTAAGCTAATCATATCATACTTGAGTTTCTTTGTAGTTTTATCACCTAAGTATGCATCCTGGTATACTACAGTACAGCATCACCCATTTGTAAATTTGACATGTCTTTTAAGTCTATTATATGCTACAGGTTCTCTCCTCCATCCCTTTCTTTCTTCTTACAACTTCTCTGGGTATCTGACCTGTAGAACTCCCACCATCGGCACTTTACTGATTGTATACTCACGGGGCAGTTCACCATGCTCCTCTGTCTTCTATGTTTTCTGCAAATGGGCAGGTGAATCCAGAGGTTTGGTCAACCTCAGGTTTGATCTCTTGGCAAGACTCTAGGTGCTGATTTGTCCTTTCACCAAGAGCCATGTGGTATGTCTGCTTGTCTCTCTTTTTGCAATGATAGCAGCTGTTGGTGCTTGATGCCAAGACCTATTCATCCAAAGGGTGTTGCAAAAGGGTGATATTCTATCATTTCTTTTCTACTTATTAATCCATCCATTGGAACACTTTTATAAATATGCATTTTCCCTCATCTACTATTTGGTTACCCCAGGATACCATTCATATAGGAAAAACAGAATAAATGATTCTCTTCCTTCATCTACCAATGTTCACAAAAATAACTGGTTCCCTACCATCCTCTGAAGGAGATCAATTTTTTAAAATATCATTATGAAGTCATGGATTTCAACTTATTTGATGGGCTTCAAGTAATTATAATTATTATCCTTTTTAAAGCTTAAATTGTCACCCTTTGGCCAATAGAAGCCTTTTCAAGTTGGCTCCAGGGTGTTTCTGACATAGCTCTGGTGGTGTTTGATAGCTTCCTTGCTATCGATTATAACAAGACGTTCCAGGTGCATATCCTACATTTTCCACCTCAAACCTGGAATTTGTCTAGATTCCTTTAGTGGGAAATGGCATTTCAAGACTACAATCTGGGCACTAAGGAAGTCATAGAATCCAAGTTCATGTGCCCAAAGCACAGTGAAGACAAACAAACTGAAATGTCAGAGTTGGAACAGAAATAGTTTTATTGAAGGGCCAAGCAAGGAGAACAGGCAGCTCACACTCAAAAAGCCTGAACTCCCTGATGGTTTTCAGTGAAGAGTTTTTATCGGCAAAATTTTGAGGGAGGGCTGCAGGGTGCATGACGTTTCTCTGATTGGTTGGTGGTGAGGTAACAGGGCAGTGCTCCAGGAATCTTGTGCTCAGCCTGAAGTTACCATCCTCCACCTGGGTGGGGATCTTAGTTCCTGTAGAAGAACTCAGAGATATATTGTTATGTATATCCTTCGAGGAGGAACCAGGACCCTTTTTCATCTGCACTTTTGTTTCTTGTCTGCTCCTCCTTTGTTTCTGCATTCCCTCCCTTCCCCAATTAGTAACTGTTTGAATCTGCCCTTTAGAACTCAGGTAAGGTCTAGGAGGCCAAAGCCTTTTTCCTAAAAACATGAAATGGGAGGCAGGGAAAGACTTTTGTACCCAGGAGGGCCCTACAGGGTCCTGCTCAGTTTCAAGCATGCTTATTGCCACTGGTTTGATCATTGTTTCTAAGCCTTTTCCATGAGCAGAGCTAGGAAATATGCACACACACACACATACGCAATGCACATACACAACATACTTTTTTGTATGTATGTTACAGTCAATAAGAAGGTTTTTTTGTTGAACGTTCTGTCCTTCATTTTGCTTCCTAGACTCCCAATAGCATAGCCCACTGAGGACCTATTGGCACAAAGCCCATGTAGTATTTTGAAGTCTTTGTGGAGAAAGAAAGCAGTTCTTCAGTTTGAGTTTATAGATCCAACTCCCATTTCAATGTTGTTCATTTTCTCTCTCATATATTAGTTCAAAAGAATCTCTGCTCATCCATACCATTTTACAAAGTCTCTTTATATTTTCCATATGCCAAAATTTCAAATAATCCTTTCAAATTTCAAATCAAATAATCCTCTTGGGGGACTGTTTGAGATGCAAGCTGCTGCAGAAAAGAAGAGGAAAGAATGGCCTGTAGGCCAGCCCACCTGTGCTTTGCTCTCATTCTGTGAGTTTGCTAGTTGCAAGTCCAGACTAAGAATGAGCTACACAGGTTGCTAACACAACAGAAACACACCTTCTTATAAGGGATATTAACAAGAATATGGCCCTGAATCCTAATTTTAGCTTAAATGCTAGGCTATAAAAGGAGAAGTACAAGGGGCACTAGATTAAGGAAGGATTTAGTCTATACTGAAAAGCATGAGAATAGGATGGCAAATGCAGAAGAGTCAAGGGCAGATATTCAGTTTCTGTCACACTTCCCAATGGAAACAGAGGAAAACATTTGCTGTAATAGTTGTGTGGTCTTGAAGACAGGTCCAATGTGTCAAGTATGACATGGCAAAATACATGTGAAAGGCCTTTGCGCATTGCAATACACTGTACAAATGAGCTAACGGTACTATTATTAAATATTATTTAATTAAATTTAGAAATTCTTCTCTTAAAATTTCTTGACCAAGTCTGTGTGCCCCAACATGTCATTTTCAAATGAAAGGCAAAGGAACATGAGCACATGAGGCTGGCTGCCTCTCAGTGCCTGCAGGGAGGCCAATAATATGACTCTGGGATCATCATTATCTTCATAAAAAGAAAGTCTCGAGGTTGAAATGGAGCCAGCCTCCTTGGCTTCCCACTGACAAAAAGCACAAAGGCAAAACTCTTCTTATGCCCACAAGTCCTCACATGCCTTTCATTGTTTACCAGAACTCGGGCCACAGGCATTTTGACAGAGGTGCCATGTCTCAGGAAAGTTCTAGAAAGTGTGCTGCCCTGAGGCAGGGCACTGGGGCCTGAGCAGAATGAAGGGAAGGCAAGAACATGTGTGATGTTTCAGGGAAACTGAAAATGAATGAGAGTTTTTGAGAGACAAACAGGGAAGGAATGTAGATGTCCTGTGGGCCCCTAATTACGCAGGTTTATGTGTGGGAATCCCAGCAACACTGGAGGTAAATGAGAGTTATTTTATCAAAGAGATGATTCTTCTCTAGAGGGGACAGAATGATGAAGCACCAGCAAAATAAGTGGGGAATGTTATAATTATGGATTAAGTTGGAGGAATATCTTTAAAGAAGTTTCAAAAATCATTTTCTCTAGGTTTGTATCTCTCTGATCTGTGGATGGGTACAGCCTCTTTCCCACTATGAAGACTTCTAGTCTTTATTTTATAAACAGCTGCTAACTTTTGCACTCATACGAAGAGTTTTCACTGAATTTGTTCTAATGCTATTAAGAAAGAACAAATGTGCCGCCCAAGAATAGGAAATATAATTATTCCATTTTTACAACCTACTTTGCTTTCCTCTACTGTGAGAGGAATAACAAATGAGATGGTTAAACTAAAATTTCTGACTCAAAAAACAGATCCCCTTCCTTTCCTAAATGGAATGTTATGACTGGAGACAATCAGATAAACAAATGCCTAAATTTTTAAATATGCATTTCAGAGAGAGGTTACAGCCTCCTCTCTCTCTCTCTCTCTTTCTCATCAGTTCAATTCAATGCTCCAGGAACAACCAAATTCCTTCTATACAAAAGAACATAAACGTGCTATCAGGAACATCACTGACGGTATGAAGAGCTCCCATGTCCTGGCTGCAGCACAATCAGACTCTTTAATCCCCAGAGAATGGGGGTCTTCCTGTCACCTCAGACGAGCCCTTGCTCTCTGAGGAAGCATCAGCATAAATGTCTCTGGGCTTCATCACGCTGTCTTCTCAGACTGGAGTTAGAATTCAAATCCAGCCTATCCTCAGCTTTCTACTGTCCCTGCCGCCTCAACTTCTGGCTTCCCGCTCTCTCTTCCGGTTCCAACTTGGCCTTTATTTTCTTGGTTCTCACATCAGCCACCATCAGGCTATCTTCTGCATAGGGGTCAATACTACACAGGAACATGAAAGCATTCCAGTTGGCCACAGCTCACACAACCAGCCACAACAGAAATCAAATGAGAGATTCAAGGAGACAATGCGGAGCCTCAAATTCTGTAAGTCTGAGGACTTTTGTGTCCATGGCCATTCTGTGATTTCATTATTAAAACAATCTGAGATCAATATTAGATGAACTCCCAGCAAATGAAGAATATTGTTTAGAACAGACGCTAATGATTAACTTTCCATAGGCCAGATTCTTTATTAGTGAACTTGATTTACAATAACTAAGACCATTTAAACACTGAGTTTTTCAAACTAGTCATCAAATAAATCAACCCTAAGCTACCATTTTACAATTATTGAACTGAACCCCCCAGAAAATGTTTTCATGACAACCTCCAGAATGGATAAGTTGTGGTGACCCAGGTGACCCACAGACACTACCACTGGTGAGATTGTCAAGGGGCACATCCCTTCTGTAAAGTGGTAGTGTACTGGCTTTGCTAGTCAAGTCCTTCAGGGTTATAAGGAGGATCTGTGCACCAATTATTAACATACAAAAAAGTTTATTGCAGAGAAACATGGGAAGGTTCAGCAAAATGGAAGAGGGGGGCATTATCCACCAGCAGCCTAGATACTCAGGGCCAACCGCAATGTGCGGCTTCATTAATAATTAGTGCCATTTGCTTACTATTACTCTAGACAAAGCAACAACCTTCAACGTTCTCTTTGATCATCTCATATTTATAAATATTTTTTAGAATAGGGATTTGATTGGGCCATATAGCATTGCATGGTATGGAGGGACTTAATGGGTACAATCTCTCCCAATCTCCCAAACGTGATTGGTTCCCTCACACAAAGCCCATACAGCATGGCTTTCAGTTTCTGAATCTGGCCCAGTAGGTGGTAGCCAGTTAATACGAGGCTCCACTCTCTAAGAGAACAAGAACTAGTTAATGATTATAACAATAGCAAAAAGTTGGGAGGCCATTTTTCTTAAAAGATGGATGTGTAGGTGAATGGTCTTTAAAAATGTATGAATATCTCCTTCGGGCCATGTGATTCAAATGAGGGACATGTGTATCAAACACTATAAAAATATTTAATCTCTCTGACTTTTTGAAAGTCTTTG
The DNA here is from genome assembly GCF_003676395.1 of Aethalodelphis obliquidens. NCBI lineage: Eukaryota > Metazoa > Chordata > Mammalia > Artiodactyla > Delphinidae > Aethalodelphis > Aethalodelphis obliquidens. The sequence continues at coordinate 25,902,412 of NW_020837954.1, read as the reverse complement.
ACTCTTGAGAATTTACCCTATGGAAAAATAACATGAGAGAAAAAAATATATGTTTGAAAATATGTTATAGTATTGTTTATAATACCCCCAAATCAGAAACAATCTAAATTCCCAGTAATACGTGTTTAGTGAACATTTTTATCATTAGCCATTAACTGTAACTATGAAACAATGTAAAAACTTGAAAGAAAAGGTAAACCAGCTCCTAGGTAGGGGGAAAAATATCTACATATACATAGATATAGATATTGATATAGATATATAAATAACTTAAAACGTAGCAAAAACATGGTGATACAGAGTTGAGAACCAGCATTAGATTTTCGGAAGTCATGAGAACATACAGCATGAGAAGAGGGGAGAACCAAGGATAGACTCTTGGGAAACAGAATCAATTAAGGCATAGTCAGTGCTATGGACTGAATTGTGTCCTCTACGAAATTCATATGTTGAAGCCCATAGCCCCAGTGTTATTGTATTTGGGATGGAGCCCTTGGGAGGTAATTAGGCTTAGATGAGGTCATGAGGGTGGGGCTCTCATGATGAAATTAGTGCCCTTATATGGAGAGATACCAGAGAGCTTGCTCTCTCTCTCTCTCTCCACCATGTGAGGACAGGGAGATGATGGCTGTCTACAAGCCAAGAAGAGAGTCCTCAAGAGGGTAGAAAGATATAGAAGAGGGTAGAAGAAAATTGAACTGAGCACTGTGGAGAATCAGAGAGAGAGACAACCAGGGGCATGAAGAAAAACGACCAGGCAACATGGGGCCTGAATGAGATTAGAGTACGTAAAAGAAATGAGTAATGGCACTAATCTCTGTGGTTAGTGATTTTTCTTCAGCAGCCCAGACACAGGCACAGAATCAGCAGATCTTATGATTGGCCCAGGGTGGGAAACTCAGCAGTTTGTCAGAGCAAGGGGGTGGGGGGGGGTGTGTGTTACTGTTCACTAAAACTCTGACTCAACCCTTAATTTATTTATCAAACATTTAACACAATGAACCAGGGCATTCTTTCCTTCAAACTTCCTTCACAAATTAAAAAATAATAGTAGTATCTGAATGAATAAGGGTTCCCCGTTAATTCAGTATGGACCAGCACTGGAATAAGGGATGGCAGATTGGATTTTATCCATCTCTGGAAATACACCCAAGGAAACAATTCAAGAAGCAGATGAAAATTATTCATAAAAACTTTCATCACGGGCTTCCCTGGTGGCGCAGTGGTTGAGAGTCCACCTGCCGATGCAGGGGACACGGGTTCGTGCCCCGGTCTGGGAAGATCCCACATGCCGCGGAGTGGCTGGGCCCGTGAGCCATGGCCACTGAGCCTGCGCGTCCGGAGACTGTGCTCCGCAACGGGAGAGGCCACAACAGTGAGAGGCCCGCGTACCGCAAAAAAAAAAAAAAAAAAACTTTCATCACAACATTATTTAATTAGCAAGTTGAGAAAAGATTAGAAAATGTCATATTTATGGTCATTCATTCATTTAAAAAATATTTATTGAGTTCTTACTCTGTCCCACATACCATCTGATGCATGAAGGACATATTAGTGAACAGAAGTAGCTTGCATTTTGGCGAGTAAAGACAGGTGCCAATCAAATAAACAAGTAAATACATTGTATGTTATTACGGGCTGAACTGTGTTCCCAAAAAAAGATGTGTTGAAATCCTAACTCAGAATGTGACCTTATTTGGAAACAGGATCATTGCAGATGGAATTAGTTACATTAAATTGAGGTCATACTACAGTAGGGTGGGCCCTTAATCCAATAGGACGGCATCTTTACATGAAGAAGTGAGAGACACAGAGGGAATACAGCCATGTGAAGATGAAGGCAGAGTTTGAAACCATGAATATAAACCATGGAAATATAAACCAGAGTATAAACCATGGAATACGAAAGGATTGCCAGCCATCACCAGAAGCTAGGACAGAGGCCATGAACAGATATTTTCTCAGACCCACGGAAGGAACCAACTCTGCCCACACCTTGATGCCAGACTTCTAGACTCTAGAACTGGGAGAGAACAAATTTATGTTCTTCAAGCCACCCAGTTTGTGGTACTTTGTTAGAGCAGCCTTAGGAAACTAATACATATGCAAAATACATAGAAAAAGCAATATGGAGAAAAATAAAAACAAGAGCGTGGGGAGGGAGTATTGGGTAGAGAGAATGCTCTTTATAAAGATTACCCAGGGAGAGCCTCACAGATAAAATGGTATTTGAACATATACTTGAAGCAAGGGAGGACAGGCAGCTATCTGCGGGGAAACATAGCAGGTGAGGACACAGCCAAGCAAAGCTCCAAGGGGAGAGCAAGCTAGATGCATGTGCAGCTGGAGCAGAGCGGATGAGGGCCAGAGAGGTGGGGTTAGAGGCAGTGATGGAACATGGTGGCTTTTAAATAGCAGTGAGATTAGAATCCTTTCGAGTATTAACTGTCATGGGGCCAGGATAGAATCAGGGTAAGACCCATTAGGTGGCTACTGAAATCATTCAACCAAGAGGTTGAATGATGGTGTGGGCCAGGGTGTCTGCAGCAAAGGTGAAATGAGAGGTGACTTTCATCAGATTCTGGACATACTTGAAAGGCAGACTGGAGAACTGGTAGGATTTTTTTTTTAATCAAGAGAGTGTTTATGGAAATCCAGAAATCATTTTTTAAAATAACACGGTTTCATAATAAAATGCATTCACCAGATTATATATGAGGATACAGAAATTTTTAAAAATAAACAAACATTCTGAAATGCTTTCAGCATTACTTTCAGATGGTTTCTTTTGTGACTGTTTAAAATACTCCTGGGTATATATCCGGAGAAAAATATAATTCAAAAAGATACAGGCACCCCAATGTTCATTGCAGCACTGTTTACAATAGCCAAAACATGGAAGCAACCTAAGTGTCCATCGACAGATGAATGGATAAAGAAGATGTGGTACATATATACAATGGAATGTTAGCCATAAAAAAGAATGAAATAATGCCTTTTGCAGCAACATGGAAGGACCTAGAGATTATCATACTAAATGAAGTAAGCCAGGTAGAGAAAGACAAATATCATATGATATCACTTATATGTGGAATATAAAAAAAGGATACAAATGAGCTTATTTACAAAATAGACTCACAGACATAGAAAATAAACTTATGGTTACCAAAGGGGAGGGGGACGAGAGATAAATTAGGAGTTTGGGATTAAAACATAAACACTACTATATATAAAATAGATAACCAACAAGGACCTACTGTATAGCACAGGGAAATATACTCAATATCTTGTAATAACCTACAATGGAAGAGAATATAAAAAAAGAATATATATATTTATATATGTGTCTAACTGAATCACTTTACTGTACACCTGAAACTAACACAACATTGTAAATCAACTATATTTCAATAAAAATTTTTTAAAATAAAATAAAATGTTAGCAGTAACTCTGTTTACTATTGCTGTTTGTTTTTATGCACACAGACTAAAAGGTTTACACTTAAAAGAGAAGATGCCTACCTCAATCACTTATGTCACATTAAGTCAAACCACAAGTTTGAGCTTGTGTAACATGGAAAATCTAATACATGTGAAAACTAATCCCAGTATCAAGAAATAAGATTATTATTATCAAGAAATAATGATAGGGCTTCCCTGGTGGCGCAGTGGTTGAGAGTCCGCCTGCCGATGCAGGGGACACGGGTTCGTGCCCCGGTCCAGGAGGATCCCACATGCCGCAGAGCGGCTGGGTCGGTGAGCCATGGCCGCTGAGCCTGAGCGTCCGGAGCCTGTGCTCCGCAACGGGAGAGGCCACAGCAGTGAGAGGCCCGCGTACGGCAAAAAAAAAAAAAAAAAAAAAAGAGCGAGGTTATTTTTAAGAAAACAGCAATCTGATTGAATTCTTAAAGCTTTCCACATCACAAGGACTGCTTTTCCTTAGGTGATTTATTAGTGCCTGGTCCTCATCTTGGTATGACATTATCCCCTTCTCTAGCTTTGGTCTTCTTTTTTCTTCCCGTTTCATTGAGATGTAATTGACATACAGCATTGTATAAGGTGTACAGCATAATGACTAGACTTACACGCATTGTGAAATGATTCCCATGATAAGTTTAGTGATGGCAGGATTGGCTGAAGGGTTGGATGTGTGATATAAGAGTCAGAGAAAACCTCAGACATGGCGTGAGCAGCTCAGGGATGGGGTTGCCATTTGCCGAGATGGGGAACCTGGGGTGCAGGTTCATTAGGAGTTTAGCTTTAGGCATATTAAGTTGACTGTGTCCATTAGTCATCTAAGTGGAGGTGGCAAGTAGGCAGCTGTACGTGTGTCTAGTTTTGAGGCTAGAATTTGGGAGCTGGCAGTGGATTGATTGTATTTGAGGCCATGGTACTTGATGGGATCACCTGGCAAGTGAATGCACCTGGGGAAGGGAGGCGGCCTGAGGCCTTAGGACTGAGTTCTGGGGCACCTCCCACTGCTAGGAATTGGAGAGATGAAGATCTTCCACAAAAGAGATTTAGAAGATTCTCAGGATAACCGAGAGAGAGAGATGTCCCAGCCAAGTGAAGAAAATGTTTCAAAAAATGACTGTTAAAATATGATGCAGCCATTAAAAATAATGTATTTTAATCTTAATGTTACAAAATAGGATGATGTAATATGAAGTGAGAAGAATCTGGGGCTCTGAACTGTATAGAGCAAAATCTTAATTTTGTTCAAAGATCAAAACATGTTTAGGCGTAGAAAAATAGCCTGAAAGAAAATATAGCAATGTAAACAGTGATTTCTGAATTTTTACTTTAGGATAGCGTTTGTTTTCTGCCTTTATAGCAATTTCCAAGTTTTCTACTGTGAACTTATTTTTTAATAAAATTATATATAAAACTTCAAAAAATCATAATAGCAAAGACTTTTGGATTCAGTCTTTTAAAAGTGAAAATATGTAACACTCGCAAAGTCTTTAAAGCAAGACAGTAGAAACTGTTGACATAGCGTGTGGTTGAGTTAATTTGGTAGACTTTACTTAGTTCTCTACTCAAAAAAAGAAAAAAGCAGAAAAGTATTTAAATTTTTTTCTTTTGTTTTCACTTGCATGGCAATTATCTCCTCCCAGAAAAGAGCAGTGTAATTAAAATAATATCTGATCATTTATATTCATTTAAAGAATCACTTCTATAGATATGGAGAAGCTGACCTTCTATTTTTAAATGTTAGGGTTTGAGGGAAATAAGTCAGACAGACAAAGACAAATACTGTTTGATCTCACTTACATATGGAATCTAAAAAACCAAACTCATAGGTACAGAGAACAGATTGGTGGCTGCGAGGGCTAGAAGTGGGCAAAATGGGGGAAGGTGGGCAAAAGGTACAAAATTCCAGCTGTAAACTAAACAAGTCCTGGGGGTGTAATGTACAGCATGGTAACTATAGTTAACAATACCGTACTGCATGTTTGCAAGTTGCTAAGAGAGGAGATCTTAAAAGTTCTCATCACAAGGAAAATAATGTAATTATGTGAGCGGATGGATGTTAACTAGACAGTGTAGTGATCGCTTTGCAATGTATACATATATTGAATCATCACGTTGTACACTTTAAACTTATGCAATGTTATATGTCAATTATATCTCAATAAAACTGGAAAAGAAAAGAAAATTTAAAAGCAAAAAACAAATGTTAGGATTTCCATGTAGCCTTGAATAGGACACTTAATAGGTCTGTGCCCTGGTTTTCTCGCCTGTGAAATGAGACTGATGGACCCTCCCCACCCAATAGTGTGGTTGTTAAGACCATTAGACTAAGTTCAATTTGACACAGCGTGGTTGTGAGACTGATGAGAGATAGGGGTAAGTCCCCATCTAGGTTCCAGCTTCACTGCCAGCACCAGCAACAACAGACGGCTTAGACCAGTCAGCTCACTTTTAACACCCATAAGTGGCCACACTACCTCTGCAGATGGGCCTTGAGGGCACAGCTCTTGCCCATCAGGCGAAGGAGAGGGTGGTTTCCAGCCAGGCTCCAAAAGTGCAGGTTTAATTTCTGATGCTGGTAGTGAGATGGGAGCCATTTACCCTGTTATTAGCCTGGTGAAGCCAGTGGTGGAGCTAAGCTCTGCCCACCCTGAGGCCTTGCCTGGGCATGTGCTGGAAGCCTCTTTGAACAGCTTCAAATAATAACATTTTATGTCTCAAAATGCCACAAGCAATTGAGGGTAGTCTGGACTTAGCAGGCTGCATGTCTCTTTGTTTTATTTTATTATACTTTTTATTGAAGTATAGTTGATTTACAATGTTGTATTAATTTCTGCTGTGCAGCAAAGTGATTCTGTTATACATATATATACATTCTTTTCTTTTATATTCTTTTCCATTATGGTTTATCATAGGATATTGAATATGGTTCTCTGCGCTGTACAGCAGGACCTTGTTGTTTATGCACATCTCTTTAAACAAATAGTTTATCGCTGATTCTTTTAGCAAAAAAAAAAAAAACCCAGTGTAGGGGAGGTGAGGAGTGACACTAACAGAAATGACAGATGCAGGTATGAAAGTTCCAAACATACCCTTTTCCTCTGACGTTAATTCCTCAATAAAACATACACACAACTCAAGAACAAACACAACACAGACCTGGCCTCCACTCTATGAATTAGGAATAAGATTGGATTTATGTGTCCCATAGACTCGAAGCTGACAGTTTTCCCCTGCCAAGAGCAGGGCAATTAGCAGGAGACAAGCCTTTTCTTTCTCTTGCGGAGTGGGGTGCCTGGAAAGGCTTTCTCAGTTCCAGGAGAAGGAGATGAGATTTGGGATCTATAACAGTCAGCCACTTGCAGACCTGCATGAGTTAGTCAACCATCGGGAGACCCAGCTCACTTCCTATTCCTGTAAAACTTGGGCTAATCATATCCGCGCCCAGGGTGGCTGTGAGGCTGAAATGCTGTAAGCACAGCTGGCTTTTTTGGCTCACATCTCCCATGTGCCTACGTTACATCAGCAGAGCCATTGCCCTTGTGCTTTTCAAGACCCCAGGTTACCTCTCGCAGCTGCTGTTCCATAAACATCAGGTTCTCTCCTCCCCACACGTGCCCACCCCCAACTTTGAGCAGCTCGCAGCCTCCAACTTCAGTTTTCTATCTTCAGCTGTGTAATGGTGACGGCAATCCACTGCTGCTGCCCTAGAAAATCTTTCCTCATTAGTCCTGCTCCTCCGCTCAGCCAACCCTTGCCAAGCCCCTAGCTTTTCCAGCACTTGGGAATTCTGAATCAATCTGTAGTTCCTCTTCCTAGAATCCTTCCCCAAGGGTTCTGATCACATGTGAAACAAGCTTAGCCATTGTGCAAATCAATTCTGTGGGCCAAGTTCCTAATGCAAAGTCTAACAGAAGCCAAGGGTGGGACTGGGAGAAAGAAGTGAGTGTGACAGCCCGTGGCAAGGGGGAGGGAAAGAAGGCTGTGTGATCCACAGGAAAAACACTGGACCAGGAGTCAGGAGACTTAACGTCCAGTTTTAGCTCTACCCTTGAGTTCTGTGACTGTGGGTCACACACTTCCTATCTATGGCTTCAGTATCCTCACATATGAGATCAGGAGGTCGGGACCAAATCAGACACTGCAATAGGTAGCAGTGCTGCCGTCATTCACTCCCTCCCTCTCCCCACGCCCATGGCAAACATCCCTGATCATTCAGTACAGTCTTTCCTGTGGAACCCAGACTAGCCCAAGCACTCCACGCAGCCACCATCAAACCAGTGCTATTGGCACAGGAGACAAAAACATCTTTGCAATCCCTGAGCTACGATCAGAAATCTCCCTTATTCTTCAACCAGTCTCTGCCTCTATGACACGGATTGCCTCCAAGTACAGGTTTGCTCGCTGATGAGCATCACCAAGAAGTAGGCGTCATGACTTTCCTAGAAATCAGCCATGCACACCTACAGTCCAATGCCCTTTAACACTGCAGCTCTGGGCAGACTAGGGATGGGTCCTGCCAGTGTGTCATGCGAAGGAAAACCAATCCTAACTATAACTCACAGTTGGGTGGAGTTTTCCCCAACCACACCCGTGCATCGGGGTCTGGCCCTTTAAGACAACACTGACATTTTGTTGGAATTTCCAAAGAACATATCCCATGAGCCTCATTTCACCATGGATAATCAGACTAATTCCACAGATTCTACTGTGCCAAGTCCTTCCTTACTTGCTAGCTTCAGTGTCTGCTTTGGCCTCCTGCCCTGCCTGTGAAGCCCTGGCCTGCTCCACTGTAGATTCCACAGTACATGACCTTGACTCAACTCCATATCTGGCTCCAGCCATCTTGGGCTGATTTGGTGCCTCTCTCCCTCACCAACCAGGCAGGGCCTAGCAGCCCCGGAACTGCTGTCTGTTGCCCCCTCTCCCCTAGGCATCCAACTCAAATGCAGATTCTAAACTGACTCTCCCCTGATGTATCTGACTTCTCACCACTTTGCCCATGAGCATGAAAGTGGCATCCAGCTTTGGGAATCTCCTGGCCCTGCTGGGTCCATGAAACAGTGTTATCTCTGCTACTCAACAGCCTTCAATGGTTTCAGTACTTCCCTTTTCTCATCTGTATTCCTCTACTTGCTTCTAAGGCCCTTGATGACCCAGCCCATCCTACACACCTTCCAGAACACCTCTCAACCCTCAACTCAACTCACTCAGGTCTTCTTACTGTGCGATCAGCTCCCAAACCCCCTTCTGCTTCTGGCCATCAGACATTACGTTCCTTTTGCCAGGCACTTCCTGTCCTTTCTCAGACCCCAAATCTACCAATTCTTCACAATCCAGCTTATATCCCATCTCCTCTACGAAGCTTCCCCTGACTATACCAGGCCTCAGTTTTCACCTAACATTTAACTTTTACATCAGGAAATCTAGTACTTAATTATATGTTTTTTCACAGGATTCATAAATGTTTTGTCAGTGCTGACCTTCACTTCGCAACTAGAGTGAAAATTTTTTGAGGACAAGAAACTGCCACAGGACCTGGATGTCTCTCACTGGTGACATAACAAATCAATAAACACACGGTTAAGCACCTAGTCTATGACAGAAGTGCTCGGTAAAGCAAGTTCACTAATTCATTTTTCTAACTACCCAGTAAGTCTACTCAGATGCATCAACTTCTCACCCATTTATGTCCGACCTGGACCATAACAGACACTTCCCTCCCTGAATTAAAAAAAAAGGTTAGATTATGCCAGAGCCCAAGGAAGTATTTGCCTATTAGACTTCAGCAGAGGTTTTCACACTTTTAAGTACAAAGAGTCATCTGGAGTATTTTCTAGAAAAGCAAATTCCCCAGCTGCATTGACACAGATTCTGAATCAGGGAGTCTGGGGTGAGACCTAAAATGTGCATTTGAATAAGTGGCCTAGGTGATTGTGAAGTAGACAATTTCCCCTACTCTGAGGAAAACTGGACTCTGGGAACCTCATTCTCCAGAGACACTGCAGCATGTGGGCAAAGGCAGGCGAGGGCCCACCACCCCTCCCAAGTCTATGCAGGTGGCCTCTGGCTGAGAATTTCCTCAGCCTCCTCCCTGCTTTCAGTCCAACTCTGGTCACCAAATCTCGGAGCCCTTCAGCCAAAAGAGCATTTGGCCTTGAAGGATCTTTTTTTTTTTTTTGCAGTACACGGGCCTCTCCCTGCTGTGGCCTCTCCCGTTGCAGAGCACAGACTCCGGACGCGCAGGCTCAGCGGCCATGGCTCACGGGACCAGCCGCTCCGCGGCATGTGGGAGCTTCCCGGACCAGGGCACGAACCCGTGTCCCCTGCATCGGCAGGTGGACTCTCAACCACTGCGCCACCAGGGAAGCCCGGAGGATCATTTTTATCTTCGGCAATCTCCCTCCTGAAGGCGTCCATTGGCCCTGCCCTCGTTGGAGGAAACAAATCATCACACCAGTGCTCTCACTCAACCAGCAGCCATTCTGGGCTCACAGGCGGTTCTAGCTCCTGCTATGAATCAGAATGGATTTATGAATAATTTGTATAAGGCTTGTCACCTCTTGTTGCAGCCTTTCTTCAGCACATAGTTTTCCTTGTTTGGCCTTTCCAGTACTTATACCTCCGTTTATTTTAAAGGCTTCAAGTCTGGAATATCACATATGCAGCATTACACAGAATCCGGCTTCTCATAGTGGACATCTCAGTAAGCTCTCAAATTTAGAGCCCCACATGTCAAAAGCAAGGAAACAGAGAAACTTTCTGAGCAGGCAGGGCAAAGTCAGGTAATAGGCATCTCAGCTCCCCTAGATCCTGCTGGCACCCTAGCTGAGTAACACTTCTGTGTGTCTTAGCATGTTGTTTACAGAGGCCTGAGGCCAAGTGGTTTTCCACAACTTTTGCGGGATTATTAGCACTCATTCTGTTGGCAAAACCAACAGAGAACTCTGTAGGGTACACAACTGTTCTCTCTTCCTCCAAAGCTTGATTCCACTCTGGGGTTTGCATACGCATGTGCAATGTTTTGGAAAAACTGGTTATTGCTTTCCTGCAGGTGTGCGGGGTTTCTGAGCTGTGGGGCAGGTGGTAGAGTAGGAAAAGTGTCTGGGAAGACTGAGAGTAAGGATGCCCCATCTGATGGAGGAAGGGAAACAAATGTGTGCCTACCCATTTTTGCACTTGGCCCTTTTCATCTACCTTCACACTGGACTCGTGCAGGCCCTAAGCAAGGCCATTGCATGAAGCTGATTGGCTTTATGTTGAATTCTCTTTCAACTCACCTCAAGCATGAGGAGAGTCACCTTTCATTAAACTTCACCAAGCCTCTTTTAAATTACAGTTCTCCCTTTGAAATGATAGCTGCTGGCATTGAAGTCCAAAGGTGCAGTAACTTTGCTCACCATTCAATAGAGGGTCAGAGACTGAGTCAGTCAGCTGGGGTGAAGAGCACCCACAGGCTGGGGTGAAGGGCAGCCTGGTGGGTATCAATGGCCTGGGTACCATCCTGAGGGACCTGCCTTCTGGGGTTCAGACATCATGAGTGGAGGGGCAGCAGGGCCAGTGATGAAGAGCACAGGGGCCACAATGAGACTGCTTAGGGGCAAATCCTGTCTCCATCACCTCTAACCATCTCACTTTGGGCAGTTTACCTGACTGCCCTGTGCTTTAGTTTCCCGGTCTGTGAGGTTGGGATAACGACAGGAACAACTTCAGGGGACTGCTGTGAGAATTAAATGAGCTCATCTATGTAAAAATATTCAGTAGACACATAATAAGCGTGGAATCAATATCAGTTATTGACTCTATTTAAAGAACATGGATGCAGGATTTAGAAGACACCTCGTGATGGGTATCTTCTGAGGATGTTAAAAGAGACAATGCTTCAGAGGCTGCCTGACATGGTGACACAGGCGGCAGTGTGATGGGGCACAGCTGTCACCGCAACCGCTCACCCCAGTAATGCTCAGATGGTCTAAGGGAGACATCCGATGGAGACATATCTTGACCTCCACCTCGGGCAAAGAGAAGAGGAAGCCTTTCTCCACCCTTGCTTTTGTTTTCATTTCATGAAAGAATTTAAGACATTCACTGAATTTCATGAGTGTACAGTAGAGATCTTACCTGGCAGAACTAATCTGCTGGGGAACAATAATTATTTCATGTTAAGTATGTACTCTCCTCAGTCTATTTTATATTTATTATCTTAGCTTTTTCTCACAACAACCCAATGAAGTGAGCCCTGTTATCATCACATTTTACAGAGGAAAACTGAGGTCCAGAATGGTCACTTGCCCAAAGGCAGCAGTTTAACCAGGACTTCCTGACTCAAGTGCCCACACTACAAAGCCATGCCTCACCTGAACCAACCCACTCTCCTTCTGACTCATTTAAGTATTTTATTTATTTTTATTGACATGTTCTAAGAAGGACAAGTGGATAATAAAAATGTTAGTGAACATCCATTTTACCAAAATTGTACCGAGCACTTAACCATGAACCAAAGTACAAACCACTGTACTGGGACTAGAGGTGAAGAAGGGAGGGTCAGACATGTGGCCCCTGCCCCAGTGAACGTTCAGTCTCCTTGATGGGAGGGCAAGTGAGAGAGAGACCTCGGGAAATAAAAGTAGGGGAATATAAGGGAGGGAGGGGATATCTGGGTAAGGACAGAGGGCTGTTGGGATAATTTGGTGCCACAGGGAAAGTTAGTGTGTCTTTTTCTCTTTCATAGTAAACAGAGGAAACAAGCTCAGAGATCTTAAATAGTAAATCCTGCATTGCTCAGCAAGTCAGAGAGAGAGGTAAGAGTCCACTCTTTGACTCCGCAGCCCACACTCTCCCCCCTGCACCATGCATCTCATGGAGCCTGAGAAAGTGACTGAAGGCCATGTGCTCAAGAGCCTGAATGTTGCTCTAAGAAGCTTGGGCTTTACTCGCTAATAGATGGAAGTACCCACAAGGCCCCCTCATCTCTAAATTTATGCGCATCATCCAGGGATTTCCTTGCAGGAGTCAAATCCCACTGGTTTCCCTCTGTGCCTCCCTCTATCCCCCCACCCCAGGGGTGTCCAGTGAGCCAATCAACCATTTCTTTCATTCTTTTATGCAAACACAGCAGCTGGATTTGCTGCACCTGTAGCCCCTGCTGTGTCGCACACGATAAAAGGATCAAAGCCTGGAAAATGACTTCAGACTATAATTTAAGATAATTACAATTTTTAACCTAAATTACATTTTAACATTTCATAACAGAGCTGTCAAGATTCTATCTATCAAAACTCTATCAAGCAAACAAAAGAGGATAATTATATTTTCAGACGCATGCTGTCATCACTCTGGTTTCTCATAGAAAGACTGCTGTCTTCCTTCACATTCTCATTTTCAAATACTCTTCCTCTTTCCCACCCACCTTTGGAGTCTGAGACTATATGCTCTTAAACAAGTGGAAAATGTGCCAAAGGCATCTGTAACTCAGGGTATGGAAGCATTTCTCAGAAGCAGCAACTCTAATGAGAAGTGCACCAAAAGGAAATATCTCTGAGTTGGTAGCGGCATCCTGTCTCACTAAATAGACTCTGATTGGGGATGGGAGAAAGGCAGGATATTAAACTCCTCAAATCAAAGAGAACAATGAAATGCCAAAACGCTTCCTACTAGAAGCTGAATTTGCTTTCATTCTGTCCCACTGGATTAGGAAGTTTGTTCTAAGGTCTTCTGTGAGCTAACAAGAGAAGAATACTACCTATATCGGGTATTGTTGGATGCCAACTCATTATCCATTTCACCCCTCCCTGGACCATTATGAAACAGCCATGTTGTCTGGGTAACAATGACCCTTCCCCCAGCCCCAGGAGTGTGTCCCCAGTAGCCTCAGGCACTCAGTGTAATCTTATCCTCTTTACAACTGGGACTGATGCAGGAATGGGCAAGGAACACAGGCCTCAGCCAATCAGTACATGCATCCCCCAGCCCCAGGGATCAGGCGGGACAGGAGCACATGACCTTAGTTGGTCCAATCAGAGTGAAGTTCACAAGTTTTGTTGGATGGTGGAGAGGAGAGAAACGCTCCCCTTTTGGACCTCTGGTGAACAGCATTGCACCCGGAACTGCTGCAGGCATTTTGCTACCAGGAAGGGAAGCCAGAGGACCAAGCCAACACACGAAGGAGGGCAAAGCCAAGAGCGTGACAGAGAAATGGAGCAGGAATCCTAATGAAACCGTGCATGAAAACTGACACATGGCCAGTTTGAGGTGGGTTTTCTTTTGTTTGCAGCCAAGAGCATCCTAACTGATCCACCAGCTCTAATAGTTCAGTGACTTGTGGGACTACAGCCCTTTGAAAATCTGGTATAGGCCATGATCTCTGTTCCCAGAAAAAAAAAACATACACAAAGTTTACACAGAATTTAGGGAGGACAGCATCACTGACTCCAGATTGAGTGCTCCCAGCAGACAGGTTAGGAACTTAGGTTTGGGGTAGGACAGATTTGGGTTCAAATCCCGCCTCGGGCATTTGCAGCTGCATGACTTTGGGGTTCCTTTCCATGACTGTTCTGAATTTTATTTCAGTCCTCTATAAAATGAGAATAATAATAATAATACCTACTTCATAGCGATGTAAAAATTAAATAAAACTATGGCTATCTAGAGATTAGCATGCCACATAGTCACAACCCAAACACGAGGGCATCAAGTAATTAAGAATAGCCCTTAAAGGGCTCCAGAGAGAAAGCCCTTTAGATAAAAGGCCTTTAGATAAATGTCCATGTCAAATGTCAGGACATGCAAAAAGTGAAGCCATGACTGCTCTGAAAATGTGAAGCAGTTGATCAGGGATTGGTCCTAAACTGAGGAAAAAACTGACATTTGGGACAGGATTGGGGGCAATACACAGCTTCCTCACCTGAAAAGTACCTAGATGGTACTCAGGATTATTGTGGGTCAAATGAGAGAAAAAGGATTTGATCCCCCAGGGGAAGAATGGGGAAGGTTTTGTTAATTGTGAAGTTTTTAAAAAGCACAATAAGACAGGAATAAAAAAGATCTACCCTTGCAGATCTGTTAACAGACTTTTAGAATCTAAGAGAACACAAAGTTGCAATTTCCCACCCCTGCTCAGCAGAATTGTCTGACCTGGCTGTCCTTCACAGGTCAAAACCCCAAAATTTCTTTTAAAAAGAAGAGATCTTGGACTACACAGGCAGTGGCCACCCTGTCCAATGCCCCGCCCTGCTGTTCCACCCTTGCCCTCCCACCTCCAGCACCTTTGAGCCTACTCCACCTAGAGGCTTTCCCGGACATGCACACTCTAACACTGTCATACGGCTCTTCGAATATGTTCCCTTGACTTATGACTTGGAAATGTCAGCAGGAATGGAAAACCCAGGGTAGAGCCAGGAGGAATCCTGTCCAGGGACATTTTAGAGCTGATACAGCCCATCTGCTTGGCCTTTCACTGTGGTCCTCTATTTCTACCTTCCATTATCTTATTTTTTTCTGCCTCAAAACTTTCCTTCTTTTTCCACTCCATTTTTCTAAGTAGGCCAGTCACAAATAAGCACTCTTTCGAGAATGAATGCAATCCCATCTTTGCATTTCCTGCATTTATCTCATTTAGGTTGACACCAAAGCAAGTCCCAATAAAGTGGCACGAACCAACCCACCCCTCCCTACTGTGAGGTGGGCACAAAGCCTGGGCTGGGAGGAATTATGTCCCATCCCAGGCTATCATCCCCATTAAATCAATTCCTTCCTATGAATCTTCTCCCTCAACACACCCTCAGAGCTCCAGCAGGTAAAGTAGGGGTCACACATTAACAGGAAAATGTTAAAAGCTGTTCTGACTTCTCGCATCACAGCCAGCAATGACTCAGTGACAAAGTTCTACTCCCTCCTAGAAACAACTGAGACCAAGAGGCAAGAAGAAATGCTGACAGAAACCCACAGAGCCTGTTGCAGTTTGGTAAAGCACCCAGTCAGCCAATATGTCTTATGGAAAAGGAGAGCAGATGTGACCCCAGTTGGCACTGACAATAGCCAAGCCACAGTGCTGCTGCTGACACTCACCACTCTGGAGGAATTCTCCAAAGGCAGCTGGCTCACTGAGGAAAAAGTAAGTCACGGCTGAGGGGAGGGGAGGTTGGGCTGCTCTCAGGGAGTGGCTGTAATATCTGCTCCGCATCCTAAACCAAGACCTCAGCCCAAAAGCAGAGATACCACACTACTATGGAACAGGTAGAAGAAAAGGTAAGGGTTTCCCAGATCTGATGACTGACAATCCAGCCATAGCTTGGGAGAGAGCATTTCTAAGGTTCTGGCAAAAATCCTGTTTAAATAATTTCTGATGGAGTCCAGGTTGGGTAGGGGGCAAACGAAGCCAAAAGGATCCTGATGAATGAGGACACAAGAGAAGCATCTAGAGAATGGAGGCAAGGACTTGAAGAGACAAAGTTCAAAGGCTATGAAGATTTTAGACACAACCCTTGGAGATTTTTGTAAATTGATGAGCACCTAATAGGTACCTTTTTTTTTTTTTTTATGTAGGATAATAGTTCTGCAAGCCTGGTTGTTCCCACTTTTTTCAGAAGAAAAAAATGGAACTGAGTCTCCTACGCTGCAGCTCAGAGCGACTAACTTTTCCTCCAGATAGCAAGTATTTAGGAAATGAAGGATCCACAAATAATTATTGGTGTGCTGAGCACTGAGATCTGCTCCATCGCCAAGGTCTCAAGCTGAAAAAGTCCTCTTCCTGACCTAAATCTCCTTTCCTTTTCATCCTACAGCTCTCTCTCATTCCTGCTGAATCTGTCCTCACCTTCTCTGGGTCTCCATTCTCTAAATGCTAAACAAAGGAATACGATGCAAGATGTAACGATGAACAGAAATATCAGTATATATAGTATTAATTCTAAATAAGCTTGACTATAAACAAAGCTTAATAATAATATGAATAACTAACAAGGAATTAAAAACAAGGTAGAAGAAAATAGTAGGTGCCAACAACATGGATATGGGAGAAGAGCTGAATTAAAAAGTGGAAGTTCTTCATTATGCTAAGTGAAATAAGCCAGCCACTTAAGGACAAACATTGCATGATTCCACTTACATGAGTACCTAGAGTAGTCAAAATCATAGAGGCAGAAAGCAGAATGGTTGTTGCCAGGGGCTGGGGGGAGGGGGAAGGGGGAATTATTGTTTAATGGATACAGATTTTCAGTTTTACAAGATGAAAGAGTTCTGGAGACGGATGATGGCACAACATTAAGAATCTATTTAATATTACTTAACTGTAGACTTAAAAATAGTTGATATAGCAAATTTATGTTCTGTGTATTTTACCACAATAAAGAAATTGGGAAAAAAAGTAGAAGTTCTCACATTGTTTGGGAAATGTTCACCTTAAGCTTAGTCAAGTATTGATGACAAAAAATTAAAGATTACCACCAACAGAAATAAAATGTATAACTTCCAGGGGACCTCCCTGGTGGTCCAGTGGTTAAAACTTTGCCTTCCAATGCAGGGGGTGCAGGTTTGACCCCCCGGTTGGGGAGCTAGGATCCCACATGCCTTGCAGCCAAAACATCAAAACATAAAACAGAAGCAGTATTGTAACAAATTCAATAAAGACTTTAGAAATGGTGCACATCTAAAAAAATCTTTGAAAAATAATAATAAATAAAAGTTTTTAAAAAAATCTGTAACTTCCAGACTAGAAAAGGAAGAGGGAAAATAAAGAAAAATCAAATGTAAGGACAAAAAGAATAGCAACGAGAATGGAAGGTAACACAAAAACAGAAAATTAGATAGAAGAAATAAGTCCAAATATATCAGTAATAAATGTAAAAACCATTAAAACTACTGCTTATAATATAGTATCCGACTGGAACTTTAAAAATTCCAACTATATGATATTTATAATGGACAAATGAAAAAAAGACATGCCAGGCAAATAGTAACTGCCAGAAAGCTATAGAGCCTTATTAATATCAGACAAATTAGAATTTAAGGCAAACAGAATTTACCCATATTAAACATACTAAGTGAAAAGGACAGTTTTTTCAGGAAGACAGAATGAGCCTGATTCTGTTGTGCTGAACAACATGGTCTCAATATACACATCAAAAAACTACAAAATTACAAGGAAAAATAAATGGACAAATCATAGAGGGAGATTTCAGTATGCCTTCTCAGAAAGTGATAAATTATCTTGATCAAAATTTTGGTAAGACATAGAAGATTCAAATAATTATAACTATCAACATTGACTAAAGGAAATGTAGAATCATGAGTTCCCAAAATGCAGCAGAAAGACATAATTTTGTAACAATGGAACAATTACACATGACAAGAAAACATTTTTCCAAGTAATGTGTGAGTTAACAAAGAACTCGTAAGAGAAATCATTAGCACAGCATGCCAACATTTGAGGATGTGGCTAAAGCAGCATTAAAAGAAAAAATTATAGCCTTGAATATATATATCTATATATACTAAAACTAAGATGAGCTAAGCATTCAATTCAAGAAGTTAGAAAAAGGATAAAATTCAAAGATAGTAGATGAATGGTTATAATAATAATAAAAGGAAGAAACAATACAAAAGAATAATAAAACCAAGTTTTTTCTGAAATGGCAAATCAAATAGATGATTTTCTGGTAAGACTGATCAAGAAAAAGTGACGGCACAAATTAAACAATGATAGGAGTAGAAATGAGATCATCATTTCAAGTGAAATAGAGACTGAAGAAATGACTTAAGTGAATGCTATGAACCCAGATTTTGAGAGCTAAATTTATAATTTTGAGACAAACTTGTCAACATTCACTCAAAAAGAAATTAAAATTAAAATTAAAAATTTATTGAGTATCTGCCGTGTACCAGGCACTGAATTATGCACTGGAATAATAGGTACAAGACTTTCATGGAGAAAATTATTAACCTTTCCTGAAAGATATGAAAGAAGACCAAATAAATGGAGCAATATATCATGTGATAGGAGAACTTAATATCCTACAAAGGATAACTCTTCTCATATTAATTTATAAACTCGATAAAAGTGCAATCAAAACCCAAAATAATTTTAATTGGAATTTGACAATATGATTTTAAAATTAATGTGAAAAAGCAAAGAAACAAAAATATCGAAAACAATTTTAAAGAACAAAAACAAGGTGTAGACATTTGTCCTATAAAATGACAAAATTTATTTTCAAGTTATACTAATTAAGAGAGTGAGTTCTTGGCACTAAGGTTCACCTTGAGAGGGGGTGGGGCAACTCACGTGGACCACTTTTATAGGCCCTGCATTGCCCAAGTTTACTGATAACAAATCTACTGTCAGCTTGGTTTTGCAAAATCATAAAATTGAATTCCCTGCTACCCTTCATGAAGAGCTCCTAAACAAAATAGAAAAAGCATTCAGTTCTGTGTCTGGACAATGTAAATAGCTTCTTGGCAATAATCTGTAAACTGAGTATCAAATATAAGAGTCTTTCAGAATCCCATGCAGAAAGGCAGCCTTATCAGGAAACAAAAGTAGAGGTTGAGTATTGCCCTGGCTGGGGAGGGAAAGACTTCTGAGAAATGAAGGCCAATCATGGTGACCTTGAATGGCCTTTGTTAACAGGAGGTGGTATGCTTCAGAAAACCAAGATGAGCCATTTGCCACAAAGCAATTCAGGGCTAGAGGGCAGTGGCATTAAAAACTAAACTCCTTGGAAGGCAGAATCAGTCTTTTCATTTTTCTCTACCTCCACCCTCTTCTCTCCAATTTGGAAGAGATCCCTTTGGGATGATCCTTTCCCTGGGGCTGAGAAGTAACAGTCAGCAAGCCAAATTAGGACAAGAACTCAGTTTATTTCAGACATGAATATATTAAATGAAATTTATGACAGATGGAATACTTGTTAATTCTTTCTATTAGTAGAACCATTCATAACAGCAAAGAAAGGGCCATCCCCCAAACACACAGGGATGTTTTTAGTCCTTTCTCTTGAAGACTAACATTCAGTCTCTCTCTCTCTCTCTCTCTCTCTCTCTCTCTCTCTCTCTCACATACACACGCGCGCGCACGCGCGCACACACACACACACACATATTATCCAAAAAAACCAAACTGCCCTCAGCTATAAACCCACATTCCCACTGATTCCAGCAGGAGTTGTGGGCATGGCACTGGGAGCCAGAATGTGACCCATGTCCTATTAATTAATCAGTCCTACAACATAGGAATGGAATTTGAAGTTAACAGAAAGAGTCCTGTGCTCCAGCCCTCTGCTCATCGACTCCTGTCTGTTCACATGAGAAGAGCAACCAGAGCCCTAGAGGGCTCCTTGTTTGTTAGCAAGGCCCCTACTCCTAGCCCCTACTCCCATCTTTTTGTGCTGCTACATAAAAAACCTTGGTCCATAGCCCCTCTCCCCAATGTCTTTACTATATGACTGTTCTTTTCTCAGACTTTTAAGGGACCCCAGCAACCTCCCCCAACCCATTTGGAAATGACAGTTCAGTGTGTGAACACAGATCAGCTCTCCTACAGGGCTCAGGACCAGATAATGTAGGAAGCTGACCTACAGAGCAGGCAGGCTCCTTTCTGCTTAACAGTTCTCACTTCAGAAAGGTGAAGGCTAATACAGGTAATGCAAGAGCTAGGGAGAGCAACGATAAAGGGAACGAATGAAAAATATTCATCAAGGTTGTAATGACACCATCCGTCCCATATCCTAACTTGAGTTGCTTCTCTCCCGGGCAGAGCTGATATCACTCCACCAAGTCCAACATACCAACTTTGCTCAGGTATTGGGGTTTCAGAGAGAGACTATTGGTTTGCTCAGGTATTGTGGTTTCAGAGAGAGACTGAGTAATACTGGCATTCGATGAGTCATTCATTTATGCATTCAACGTTTTACTGAGTGCTATAGACCAGGTACCCTGAACAATCTAGGAAGGAAAAGAAAGATCATTGCAACACAGCATGATCAGTGGCTAGACTGGATTTGTGTTTGTGGTGCTGGGGTAGGGTGTGAAGAAAACTTCCCAGGAGAGTGACATTTAAGCTGGATCTTGAAGAACAAGTGTGTAGTATATAAATATATATAGTAATATATTTAGTATATATAGTGCTCCCCTGGTTCCTCAGTGTTCTTCCCTTCATCAAAAGCACTCCAGAAGCTTTGTGGTATCCCCACAAAGGTGAGTCCTCAATTTGTTTTTGAAGCATTTCATTTGACCAAAATGAAACAATGATTCTAATACAAGGTGCTCCACTTCTTAGAAATCAATAAAATACCCTGAACGTTTTTTAATCACATAAAACATTTTTAATTATGAAAGGAATACATGTTTTCCATAGGTACTCTGGATAATTCAGAGAGGGATAAAGGAAAAACTTAAAAATTAGCAGGAATCCAGGTATTAGAGAAAACTCTATCACTATTTTGGTGTTTTGTCTTATTTTCTAAGAATAGACTTTTGGTTTTGTGCAAAACTGGGATCACATATCATACACATAATTTGGTAACTTTTTTTTTTTACTTATTCTAAACAGTTGCCATATCCTTAAATACTCTTTGAAAACAGTGCTTTTAATGGCTGGAAACTATTCCATTGTATGGATGGACCACAATTATTTCAACTATTGCTCCACTGGTGGTGGTTTATGTCACATCCATTCTTTCACTCTCTATGCTGTAATGATTATAAATTTGTCTGTACATCTACGATTATTACCTTACAATAAATTTCTAAAAGTACAATACCTGGAACAAAGGTCATGTGTATTTTTAGGATTCTTGCTAAATATTGCTGAATTTTTCTCCAGAAATACAAACATAGTACTACTATGTGGTGTATAACTCAATGAATGAACAAATTATTTTTAAGATTCTCCCTAATACTCTTGCTAGAAATTGCCAGGCTTAAACCAGAGGAAACTCAACTTTGTGGGAGTAAAATAACCATTGGATTGGGGAAACTAGTAAACTAATAAAATTCTAACCACTTCTGAGAAGAATATACACCAAGAATTATTTCTAAAGTTGAGTTACATATTTATCTGAAAATTATGTAGCCAAAGTAATGTTGCAGAAGAATAATTAGTTATAGGAAATTGTGTACTATGTATCAAAAGCGGTCTCTAAAATCATACAGAGTATGATCCCATTTTTGTGGAATATGCATATGAGTGTATACATATATAATATATTATATGTTGTGTGTAATGTTAGAAAACCAAATGCCAACATTTTTTTCCAGTTTTACTGAGAAATAATTGATATACTGCACTGTATAAGTTTAAAGCAGGCAGCACGATGGTTTGGTGTACTTATATTGTGAAAGGATTACCACAGTAGGTTCAGCTAACACCCATCTTCTCATCTAGCTACAATAAAAAGTAAAGAAAGAAGAATAAAGGAAAAGACTTCTCCTTGTGATGAGAATCTTGGGATTTACTCTCTTAAAAGCTTTCCTACGTATCATACAGCAGTGTTAGTTGTAGTCATCACGCTGTACATTACATCCCTATTATCTATTTTATAACTGGAAGTTTGCACTTTTTGACCACCTTCTTCCAATTCCCCCTCCCCAACCCTACCCCCTCACCTCTAGTAACCATAGTCTGACCTTTTTTTCTATGAGTTTGATTCCTATTGTTGTTTTAGATTCCACATGTGAGATCATACAGTATTTGTGTTTGACCTAATTTACTGAGCATAACGCCTTCAAGTTCTACCCATGTTGTTGCAAATGGTAGGATTTCCTCATTTCTCATTGGTTAATAATATTCCATTATAGATATATAGATATAGATGTATCACAACTTCTTTTTTCATCCATTGATGGACACTTAGGTTGTTTCCATATCTTGGCTATTGTAAATAATGATGGAATGAACATTGGGGTGCAGATATCGCTTCACATTAGTCTTTTTGTTACCTTTGGATATAGTCTCGGAAGGAATTGCTGAATTATATGGTAGTTCTAGTTTTAAGCTTTTGAGGATCTTCCATACTGTTTTCCATAGTGGCTGCAAAAATTTACAATACCACCAGCAGTGCACAAGTCTTCCTTTTTCTCCACATCCTTGCCAGCATTTATCTCTCGTCTTTTTGATGATGGTGATTCTAACAGATGTGAGATATATCTCAGTGTGGTATCAATTTGCATTTTCCTAATGACTAGTGATATTGAGCATCTTTTCATGTACCTGTTGGCCTTTCATGTACCTTTTTTGGAAAAATGTCTATTCAGGTCCTTTGCCCATTTTTAATTGGATTATTTGGGTTTCTGCTATTGAGTTTTATGATTTCTTGATATGTTTTGGATATAAATCCCTTATCAGATATATGGTTTGCATATTATTTTCCATTCTGTAGGTTGTCTTTTCACTTTGTCAATGGTTTCTTTTGCTGTGCAGAAGCTTTTTAGTTTGAGGTAGTTGCCCCTGTTTATTTTTTATTTTTGTTGCTTGTTCTTTAGGTATCATACCCTAAAAATCATTACCAAGACCCACGTCAGGGACTTTGTTCCTATGCTTTCCTCTAGGAGTTTCATGAAACCCCAAAATATTAACAGTTATTCTCTCTATGTGCTGGATTCTAGGTGATTTTTCCTTTGTGGGGTGTGTGTTTGTGTGTGTGTATGTGTGTGTGTAGGTGTGTATGCTCTAAATCTTGCATATTGAGCATATATTACTTTTTTAATCAAGGAAAAAAATGTTTTTAAATGCTGAGTTATCATGGATCTAAAAGAAATGTTTCCTACAGTGAGATGGTAAACAAAATGATAAACAAGCAATTCTCCCTCTGAAGGTGTATTAGTCTGCTCAGTTGCCATAACCAAATACCATAGACCAGGTGGTTTAAACAATAGAAATTAATTTTCTCACAGTTCTGGAGGCTGAGGAGTGAGATCAGGGTGCCAGCATGGTTGAGTTCTGCTGAGGACTCTCCCCAGCTTGCAGACAGTCACCTTCTCCCTGATGCTCACATGGCCTTTCCTTGGTGAGTGCTCATGGAAGACACCAGTCCTCCGGTATCTCTTCTTATAAAATCACTAATCCATCATGGAGGCCCAACCCTTATGGCTTCATCTAATCGTGATTACCTCCCAAAGGCCCCATCTCCAAACACCATCACATGAGGGTTGGGGCTTCAACATATGAATTTTGGAGGGTCACAAACATTCAGTCAATAACAAAGGGAATCCTTCAGAGATTAATACTGAGATAGGTTCAAGTTCACATTTTAAAAAAATAATAAAATATATAGAAGAGTTATCTTGCTAGATGATATAATACAGAGGGGGAAAAAAAGAAACATAAACAGGATACAGCCCTGGGAAAGAAGACAGAAAATTATTACTAATCAGTGCCACAGAATTCTAACAAAAATATATGCTGGCAAGTATTTGAGTGGAGAGGGAGAACAGAGAGGAAGTGCTCCTAGTCTGGGAACAATCAGGAGGTAATACTACAAAGAAGTGAAACTTAAGCTGAGTTTTGAAAGGAAAAAAAAAGTACAACGGGTCAAGCATGTGGAAGGCTGTGCCAGGCAGAGGGAACAGTTCATACCAAGGCACGGAGGCTGGAAAACATCGCTCCCCACACAGGAAGGGATGAGGCGGGAGAAGAGGTCAGAGGAAGGGCTCCAGTCTCTAACATGGTTCCTGAATTCCGGACGTCACCAGAGACTGAATGAACTGAACTGTATGCCATGCTAAGTTTGAACTTTATCTCAAGGACCATGCAAAGCATAGAATTTTAAGCAGAGTGGAACAAGACATGACTAATGATTTAGAAATATCCCTCTGGTAATGGCTTACATAGCAGTTTGGAGAATGGAAAGCCAGTTTAGAGGTTCTCCTAATAGTTCAGAAGAAAAATGATGAGATCCTAAACTAAGCACAGTTATTTATCAGGAAAATAAATTAGGTATGTATTGTCCAACAGCCAATTTGGTTATAGACAATTTCTACAACAAAGCTATAAACTGTACATGGTTGGGGTACTTAACTGACAAAACAGGTACCTAAGGTGACAGCCCTGAATTTCACTGGTTGTCCTGGTACAATTATTAACAGCAGCACCCATTTGTCTTCAAGAGTGTCCCAATTTGGGTGATAAATTATGGGGACCCTATAGTTACTCCCCTCTTCCAACTCCCTGAATTTTTAGTCTGAACGTCCTACTTTAGACACTATTCCTTGGAGTCCTCTTTTTTTCCCCAGATGAGTTTACCATCTTGCCACCTTCTAGGCCATACTTTGGGTCACCAGAGAAGAAAGCTGCCTGTTCTGTCTGAAAAACAAGATCAGCCTTTTTATAAGATTGTTTACCTTACAGTTATCTGAATCTCCCCATTTTTGGCCACAGAAGTTCCATGGAGGAGACACTTCTGTCCTGGATCCAAGCCTGTTCCCAAATCAGCTTCTTCTGCTCAGATTCCTCCTTCTCCCTTCAGCACAGGTTGAGTGCCCTGGCCTTCAAAACCCCAGCCACTTCACCACTAACACTGCCCTTCATTGTATCATCTTGAGCCCATGAATCCTCTAAACTAAAATGTCAATGGTCAACGTCCTTCCCCGCTTTGCCTCACATTGCCTGATCATCTATTTGGCCAGAGTCTCAAACTTCTAACACAGACACCTCACCCTTTTCTCCACCAGGGTCAACATTTATTGGACAACGTTAGTCTGTCACATGCCCTCTACTCCCCCATCAAGACTAACCAAAATGTGAAAGTAGTTGTTTATGTGGTAGGACTACATATGATTTTTATATCTCTTTTTATTTATCTACTTCTTTGTATATTCCAACTTTTCCACAATAGTATTTTACAATGAAATACATTTAAAATACGACAATTCTACCTTCACTCCCTTCACAGATTTGGACCACTCTTTCTTCTCCACTTCCAAGTCCCACTGAAGCTACTTATCTTGTAGCTATAACTTTCCATTTACAATCAGATTTGGCTGAAGTATTAGCCATTGTGCCAAGTTCTCTGCTAGAGTTTTCTCATAAATTGTAGAACAGCTAGCAATTTGAAAAGAATAACAAGAGAATCCTATGTCTGACAGTAAATATTTTTGACTCCATGTGAAAGTTTAAAAAGCTTAAGAGATGGGTGGGGAAAGGGCCAAAAATCAAAGAGATAAAAGTAGTTTACAATAGATGTTGATAGATATCCAGGGATTAAAGCATCATCACTGCTGTCTCCCAAAACATCGATTGTCAGAGACAGCAGAATTCAAAGACCAAATAGGCTGAATGAAGTGGAAGGTATGAATTAGGGAGGAAAAGCAAATACATTAGAAACAAGATTACTTAAGCAACATGGCAATCAACCCGTAGGACTATTTCAAGGCTGTGTATTGAACCGTCTTTCTGTAAATCAATCACAGTTGTAGTAATTTAATGATTTAAGATAAATATTTGGATATCTAACAATCCGAACCAGGGCTTTTTAGTTTAAGCTCTGAGGCTACTGCATGTAGACAGGAGGTAGCATAAAGAGGTAAATGGGTAAGACTCCTGCCTCCTACCCGCTTCAGCCAGTCTTTACTACTTAGGAGATAAAATATGTTTGAAAGCCACTGGTCTAAATAAGTGTGTGTGCACACACACATGCACACGCGTGTGTTTGTACAAGGGATATGCACCACCTAACTTTTCATATGACCTCAGCCTAACTAAATACATGCATCCCTTTAGCCTATTAATCAGCAACATATGTTTTTGTCCTTGTTCACAGGAAGCAGAAACATTTCACTGAGAGGTTTAAAAATGCCTCTTTTTATCCAATAATAATCTCATATTCATGCTTCTAATTCATATATGAACTCATGTGGAAATTTAATGAGCACACCACAAATCACGTGTTTTACATTCTCCCACTACATGATAAGCTCCTTGGAGACAGGGGTCCCCTCCCTCCCACTGCCTCGTATGTGTGCTAGGAAGCTCAATAAGTATTTGCTGCTGAAAAAGAAAAGTGAAGGCAGGACAGATTTTAATATACATAACCAAAGAAATTCTTCTGTGAACCAAAAAGTAATTCATCTGAAGAGAAATATGTTCAGAGTTAAAGTTGTAATCGACAAACATATAGAGAGAATGCTAATTATCAGGAGAATGATTTTGCTATAAGGGCCAAACAGTGATGATGAATCAGTACACCATAACCCCGGTTTACAACACAGCCAACCTAGGATGTGGTAGGAACATAGCACATCAGAGTAGTTTGGCTTTATGTTAAGGAATGATACCAGCTTATTACCTTCCAAATGATTTTGGTGAAAAATTTCTTTTCTCGATGCTACTTTTTCTCTTTCTGTTAAAATACACACACACACATTCATTCTCTGAACCAAAGAGATAGGGTTAAGCAAACCTTATTGTCTCTAGTAAAACCTTTGTATGTAATGATAAATACAAATGAGATGAGAGGCCTATCTTTGTGCAGCCTGCAGGCATTTTTTAAAAAAGGAAGCATCATGGTTGTGTTGACTACCTCAGATATTGGACCTAATATCTCATTTGAAATTTTGGTGTACAAGAGAAAACACCACCTGCAGTGATTTTGTGGGTTTAATGAAAAGGTCAGATGGAGCATGAACTTGTTTTAAGTGCTTGAGAATCATATAGGAAACACAGACAAAACCACACAGGAAATAAAAGGGCGTGCTGCTGTTAGCTGTTTATTTCAGGCATCTGATGATGTTGTGAGGGAAAAAGTTACAGGCCAAACAATAACCTGGAGACTGTTTCTCCTAGAATAATTAAATTTATAAATGTAAACTATGCATGTTATTATTTTATAAAGCTTTTTGAAAGCAAGTGGAGTAAAGGAAAAACAGCTTGGCTGTCTATGGATAATTCTGCTTTGATACCAGTTTGAATAATACAAGAACGCTTGGGTGGATTTATAATATGACAGTGCAATTCAGGCATGGGATGGATTAAAGGTGACAGGACAGGTGGCGTGTAAGCATCATGCTGACTCGGCAGCCTATAGGAAAACACCGCAGATATGGAAAGCAGTTGGGCATGGAGAGAACTGTGCTCCGTGATGCCCTGCATATTTGTGAAGGAGAATTTCTTAATGGGTGGTATAAATTGAATCCATTACCTTTCATAATAACTTTGTAAATTTAAAACACTGTTCTTTGAAAAGTGCAATCACAGTAAGTCTGAGATCCCGTTATATCCAGTACAGCAAGAGACATTAGGATCACAAATAGGTGGCTAGTGACAGCCCGCCACAAGGGGTCTATGGAAGGGTCTGCCGCAGGAGATATACCACCATCCTTCTCGACTTCTCTTACCCATTGATACTGAGTTACTTCATCCACATCACCCTCACCATCTTGTGTTTTCAGACCGAACACTCAGAATTCTCCCTCATATTCTTTTATGCCACAGATTATTTCTCAATCCTCTTTCTCAACTTCTCGCACTTCCGGTTACCAGTCTTGGGAGCTGGTTTCCATTCTACAACCAGGTGTCGTCTCCACCCCAAGCCAGGGAAATGGTGAGAAGAAATTCACCTTCCCTCAACATAAACAGTGTGAAACAAGGATGTGAATCCAGGAAAAACTGAGTACCAAGAGAGATTTTTTTCCTGGCCCTGTAGTAAGTCTACCACCAAAAACTACAATGAACAGCACAGGTCTAAGAACAGAGGGTGATGTCTATTAAAGAGACAGTGAGAAGAGTCAGGTGCATACTCAAGGGAAACTCCCAGAAGACTGGATGCCAAACAAAAGCAGGAGGGAGCATGTGGTGGAGGGGTTTCACTGAGCAGCTGGTCTCCCACTACTCTCCTCTCACTCAGAACTTTTTTCAGTTGCCACTTCCCTTAAGCCACACGAAGAGTCTTTCCATGATTCTCTCACCTCCATGGATTTCTATTCTTGGGATTGGGTGCAAAGCCAGGAACTTGAAAGGACTCCTTCTCTTCTCCATAAATCACCAAACAGACAAAAATAGAGCCCATTCACCAGTTACTCTTCTCCTCTCAAAGGGTTCTATTTACAGAGCTCTACCGAGTGAGTTAAAAGGGAAAAGGCTTAGGAAAGTTGGCTGACCTCGGTAACTATCTCTTATGCTTTCATTGAAGTTAAACAGAATGGGCCGGGAGTACATCATCAAGAAGCATTGCCACGAGAAAACTACAAAACCTCTTGGTAGAGGTCTTGGTCCTGAAGGGACAAACATTGAACCCCAAAGAATAAATAAACCTGCAAGCTTGCAATTTGATTTCATAAGCTTATATTCTAGAATCACAAACACAATAACTCATTAAAAGAAAAGAATAAAGCTTCTACATGGATGTGTTGAACACACACAGCTCTTTCATTGTGCATAATATAAGTAAAATTTCATTATGATGGAACTATTTAACTTCCTGTACTGCTATTCACCTCCTTCGTGCTTTTTCTAAGAATAACAGCAATTCAAACAATCAAGAAATTATCCATTGTGATTTCTTAAGAAAGGTGCAGCTCTTTGTTTCTAAAATGCTCATTTATGTAGTGAATGACCTTGAACTTGCAGGGAAATATTCACCTGATTATGTGATACAATTTTAGGGCATGAATCTAGCAGCAATGATTAAATCTTAAACACAAGTGTGGGACAATTGTTCAGTGAGCATGCAAAAGTCCTACATGATTAAGTTAAGCAGGGATTAGAAACCAAAAATACTGTATAAGAATCATGGCTTTGGGCTTCCCTGGTGGCGCAGTGGTTGAGAGTCCGCCTGCCGACGCAGGGGACACGGGTTCGTGCCACGGTCCGGGAAGATCCCACATGCCACGGAGCGGCTGGGCCCGTGAGCCATGGCCGCTGAGCCTGCGCGTCCGGAGCCCGTGCTCCACAACGGGAGAGGCCACAACAGTGAGAGGCCTGCGTACCGCAAAAAAAAAAAAAAAGTGGCGTCTCTCCTGTGCTACCCCACATAGCAAGCTAAGTTTGTATTCAACATTTACTGAAGTTTTGTCTCCCACTCAATGACTATTTTTCAAAAAAGAATGACATTTTTATCACTTTACAAGTTTTTACTACCCAAGCAATTTTGAGTAGAAGAATGTTTCCCAAATACCAAACTATGACAAAATGCTTACCAGTTCATGGCAAAATGAGGAAACCAGAACCATGGAATATATATATACATATATATGTATATATACCTCAACATCAGGTGGCCAGCTATCATTTCCCAGAGAAAATGCCCCTTTATTCTGAGATAATATCAGTCCTGCCATTTTAGTACTAAAATGTCCTTCCTTTTATGAAATGGTGATAGGAGATCATTTTTAATGTCCTTACTTGGCAAAATAAAAAAAATCAGGGCTTCCCTGGTGGCGCAGTTGTTGAGAGTCTGCCTGCCGATGCAGGGGACACGGGTTCGTGCCCCGGTCCGGGAAGATCCCACATGCCGTGGAACGGCTGGGCCCGTGAGCCATGGCCGCTGAGCCTGTGCATCCGGAGCCTGTGCTCCGCAACGGGAGAGGCCACAACAGTGAGAGGCCCACATACCGGAAAAAAAAAAAAAAAATCAATAATTCTATGTATGACTCCAGTCTTTTTTCAATTGTACCAATCTGTGAAATCCCAAATCAGGAAAGAACCAGAAAAGAGAACAAAAAAGCATCACTGAAAAATTCCAGTGCCAGCACCCAGCTGGGCACACTCTCTTGCTGGACCATTCCTTCCAGGGACAGCCCTGCAAGTGTCTAGGATTCACCTTTGTGCCTGGACAGACATTGCTAAATGCCATGGACATCTGCAGTTGCTTCCAGACAGTCAAAACCACAAATATTAGGGTGCACTTTATTGGCAATGCTGAGTCATGCTTTGCAAAAGGCGAAGAAATCCCTAAACTCTCAGAACTGTAAACAAGGCCCTGTGTCACTGGTTGCTCTTTCCTATATGCCCCACCCTGTTGGGACCTTGATTCAATCAATTCAACTACAACAAGACAATTGGAGAGGGACTCTCCTGGTGGCGCAGTGGTTAAGAATCCGCCTACCAATGCAGGGGACACGGGTTCAATCCCTGGTCCGGGAAGATCCCACATGCTGAGGAGCAACTAAGCCCGTGCACCACAACTACTGAGCCTGTGCTCTAGAGCCTTCGAGCCACAACTACTGAGCCTGCGTGCTGCAACTACTGAAGTCTGCGCGCCTAGAGCCCGTGCTCCGCAACAAGAGAAGCCACCGCAGAGAAACCCACGCACCGCAACGAAGAGTAGTCCCTGCTCGCCGCAACTAGAGAAAGCCCACGTGCAGCAGTGAAGACCCAACGCAGCCAAAAATAAATAGATAAAAATTTTTTAAAAAAACTAAAAAAAGAAAAACAATTGGAGATATCTGAATACAGTCTGGATATGACTTGCTATTAAGGGATTATTGTTCATTTTGTTAGGTGTATTAATGGCATTGTGTCAAGAAAATATTCTTTTTTTAGAAATGCATATTTTTAGACATACTTGAAGTGAAGTTTATGCCATTTGAGATTGTTTTTAAAATACTTTAGCAAAGATGAACTAGATAAGCATATGTGGCAAGCCACTGAACATTGTTAAATTTAGATGATGAGGAAGGTACATTTCACTATCTCCTTATTTTTAGGTATGTTTGAAAGTTTTCACCAATAAGAAGTGTCAAGGAAGGAGGAGATGGAAGGAAGGGAGAAAGACTACCCTCCAACACCCTTATTATCGTTTCATAATGAATTTAAATGGAAGGGAGGGAGGTGGGTTAGGAGAAGAGAGAACTTACCACTAATATCTGTGAACTGCACCCTTGGGGTAGCCTCTGCGATGTGCCCTTCCGTGCACTTGCGTGATGCAGCAGGCGGGGCAGGTGGGTATTAATTGCCACCATTTTACAGACAAAGGAAACTAGACTCGGGTTAAATCTACTTTTCCACATGGAAACTAGAAAGAGAACAAACTGGCCAATTGGAGCTATTTTGGCTGCTAAAGAAATTCATTTCCGAGCGGATTAAAAACAAAAGCAATTATGCTAATACCTAATGGGCTCCTCTAAATCCCCACAAAGCAGACACGTGGGCTCTGCCAGGACTGGGGCATCCTCCTCCTCCAGGCCCTTCCCATTTCCCTGCCGCCGAGGTGAAGGAACAGGAATTTTGACCTGGGGCACATGAAAAGGAGAAGCCGACTTCTGTCATCACATCCAGAAAAGGGCAGGATGAAAACTATAAACCATTGACTACGACACGTGACGCAGAGCCAGTTTCCCGGACACATCAAGAGAGAGGGGAGGACACCAAACTGAAGGCTCTGCCGGGAGCAGGGAGGTGACAGCCCAGCAGATCCCTCTGCCCTCCCCGAACACCTTCTGCCCTGCATGCCCTGCTCCCTTCTCCTAGACACTGCTTCCTTCAGATTTCATCCCTGCTGCAACACACTCAATGGTATCTGTGCCCCAGTAGCACGGTGCTTCCAAGGGCAGGCTGGCAGCCAGACCACCAAGGGTCAAATCCTGGAGCTGGGTGACCTGGGACTAGTTCTTAACCTCTCTGTGTCTCATTTCCTCCTCCCCTCTAAAAACAAGGCTAACCCCAGGGCCACTGAAGATGAGTGAGTTCAAGTAAAGCACTTTGAACACAGTGACACATAGCTTGGCATTATTGCTATAACCCACCCTTATCTGGTTTCACCCGAGGCAGCTCACTTTACTATTGATCCTCCAACGCAGGCAGATCCTGTGACCCTTTAATCCTTGCCTTTGCCTGATGCTCTTCTCAAATATTCTGTCTCCATTGTCTCTGCAAATCCTCCCCACCTGTCAGAACCCAGGTGAAGCCCTACCTTCTCCCCAAGGTCTGCCTTTTGCAGCCTCCCAAATCTCCTGTTACCATCTGTAGTATTCGACCGTATCTACCACTACCTGGAAATTTTGGAGAAATGAGTCAGCGAATCACGGTGTCATCAGAAAACAGGCAGCACCTCACAAAGGCAATCAAGGGACTGTTTACAGGGAGGTGCACAGGGTGAAGGGAAACACAAACGGACAGTGAGGCACTCAAGCACCATCAAGAGGGGCAGCAGTTCTCCCCCAGGCCTGAGGGCACGGGGAGGAGAGTACTTACTGTGAACCAGTGAGAGGCATAGAAGTGGGCACCCCAGTCGTGGCTTTAAAGTTGAGAAAGAGCAACTGCCAAAGCATGGGGAAAGGGGATGAATAAATGTCTCAACCTCCATCTCTCCCACACTCCAGTCTCTTGGGGGTGATTCCACTGGCCAGTCCCAACTGGAGGCCAGTGGCCAGGCAGAGGTCAGTCTCCCAGGGAATGCAGAGGGTGGAGATTGGATCTGGAAGGACAAATGGAGACTAATCAGCATAGACAGGTTTGTACCAAGCTAATCATCACTAGGCTAGGGGCTCTCTTGTATTTGCCCTTGTTGTCTCTCACACGTGGGCCTCTGCAGCAATCAGCATGGTGAAATGGAAAACATGGACCTCGCAGTCAGAGACCTGGGTTAGAATCTAATCCAGCTGCACAGCCTTAAGAAAGGGATTTACCCTGAGTCTCTGATTCTCGGATTCCTCATATGTGAGATGAGAGCGATGAGGCTGGCCTCACAGGGTTGTGAGAGGTCAATTAGAAAAGTTCTTTCCTCTGTCCTAGTCTCTATTCGAACTAGTTACACTGCCCTTAAGACTGAGACTCTAGCTCTTATACTTCTTCTGTGCCTAGAAATGCCGAAAAAACAGGAGGAATGTGCATACACAGTTCTGAGTATTCAAAGTCATTCTAGGCAACTTAAGGAATTTGTATGGTCTTTGCCTTAAGCTGGCTTGTCTACTGAGGAAAGCAGAGAGAGAGATATCTAAGGACTCATAGAACCCTGCAAATCAAAGTGTGGTCCAGCAGCATCACCATCACCTGAGAGACAGCCTGTTAGAAATGCAGACTCTCAGGCACCCTACCCCCATCGCAGCCCCACCCCTGGAACCTGAATTTTAACAAGATCTCCAGGTGATTTGTATGCACATTAAAGTTTGAGAATTCCTACTTTTGAACTACAAGGAGCTCCAGAGGCCATCTAGATCCTGGTTAAACCACCTCATTTTATAGCTGAGGAAACTGATTCCAAAATAATATAAATTGTCCAAGGACACCAGGGCAGATGCTGCCCCTTGACTAATCCTATAGGCATTTCCAGCCCCCTCATCCCTTGCTACTTTCCACTTTACGAGGTGAAACATCTAAATATTTTTCCAGTCTCCCTTGCAGCTGTGAGTAGCTATCTGACAGTTCCAACCAGTGGCATCTAATGGGAGGGTTTCTTGGAAATCTGCTTTCTTGGGAATGTTAGCCAGCTATGGATGTATCATCCTTCCCTGTTTATTCTGCATAGTCTGGAGCTGGGCTGGGCATCTTGTGACAATAAAGCCACAAGCATGAGGGTAAAAGGCCCACATGCTAAGGACTGTGGAAGGGAAAGACACAGGGTACCTGGAAGACATCATTCAGCTGGCAGCTGAATCAATCCAGTAACTTCCTCCTTTTAGCCTTCTTGTTATGTAAAAAAAAAAAAAAATGTCTCTCTCTGCGTAAGGTGCCACATGTAGAGTTTTCTGCTACTTGCTGTCAAATCCATCCCATGCAGTGTCACACAGCTAGCAAATGGCTAAGGCAACATTAGGACTCAAGGCCCCTGACGCTTAGCCCAAAGATTTTTTTCCTATGCTTCTTTCATCATTAAGGCAGAGAACTCTCCTTCCTGGCTAAATTTTAATAAACACATATGGAATCAAGAAGGAGAAGCACTTATGTGAGGATGCACCTGTTCATGAGAAGAGAGGTGTTATATAAACTCTCTTAAAGTTGACAAGATCTTCAGGGTAGATAATCAGGTTCAATCTAGAAATTCTGCATGTGTGTATTTACCCAACCTTTAAAAAGACAGACAATGAAGAGAGGAGAGAGTGATGAGCAGACAGATCCCCATTTCATCAAAAAATTTCCACTGACCATTTGTGTACCATGTGACTTGATATATACAATTTAAATAAATTCTACGTTCCTGTTCCATGACGCCACCACCAAATGTCATGTTGATTCCTCAGTGTCCAAAGATTCCATTATTATGGATTTACTGGGTTATAAAAAATGCATGCTTGTCTAACCGCAGGGTGCTGTTCCCAAACTTACTTTTTTTAACCATTTTTTTATTAAAGTATAGTTAATTTACAATGTTGTGTTAGTTCCAGGTGTACAGCAAAGTGATTCAGATATATATATATGTCTGAATATATAGAATATATATGTACATTCTTTTTTCAGATTCTTTTCCATTATAGTTTATTATAAGATATTGAATATAGTTCCCTGTGCTATAGAGCAGGTCCTTGTTTTTTACCCAAACTTACTTTTAAAAAATCAACAAAATGAATGAGCTAGAATTTAAGTCAGAGAAATCACAAGAGTAAATGGAAGCGACAGCACACCCAGAAATAAGGACAACTTCCAGAAGCTAGACAGCCTATTGGAGGAAATGCCACCTCTGGTTGAGCCCAGGGAAGATTCTGAACAGGCATGACCATCAGGGCCAGGGTTGAGGGGACAGGGCACACTTGCCTCCTGCCCCAACACAGAAAGGCTTTTGGAGTGAAGGAGGCGCCCATCTGGGCTCCTGCCCAATCAGTCTATCACGTTCAAGTGAGTAAACTGAGTTCTCAGATACCGAACCCTCATAATTGTTTTGTTTTTGTAAAGCTACTTTTTTACAAAGCAGGTTTTCATCCTTACTGAAGCCTTGTCGGGTTGGGTCTGTCCCCCGTTTTACAGATGAGTAATTAGGAAACTTTCTCAAGATCACATACCAACAGGTAGAAAGGAAAAACTCCATAAGCCCCTGCAGCATCTTACCCTGTTTCCCTCTAACCTCATTGTGATATTTTCCCTCACGTTTTGTCAGCTTCAGCCCTTCTGGCCGGGCCCCAACACACCACCCATTCCATTCCATTTCCTACCTCTTATTTCTGGTCTCAGGTTAAAAGTTACCTGTTTAAGAAATCTTTCCCTCAAGCCCTATCCCAGACTAAGCATTCTTTTAAGAACTCCTAGAATGCTGCATACTTCTTAGCACTTGCAACTGTCATTAACTAACCAATTGATTGATTGAATGATTGATTAAATAAATCAGATAACGTCTTATTTACTCTCTGATGTTGGCACCAAGGGGTGGCTCAGTGTTATGTTGGGGAAGAGGGCCACCTGACAGTCCCCATCAGCTTTTCCTTACCATCTACCCCAAATAAACGATAACATGAGAGGAGACCAGTCATTTTGCAACACAAAATCGCCTTCAGCATAAATCTCTATGCCACTCCCTTTCTCTCTTAAAATCATATTGAAGCCCCTGTCCCTTTCCCTATAGAAACTTCAGAACCGTTTTTTAGTGTCTTTCACTCTATTAGAGTAAGCACTCCACCGAGGCACAGACTGTGTCTTGTTCACCCTTGAATCCCAGCACCTGACACAGTGCTTAGCACATGTGGTAAGCAGTCAAGTGTTTGTTGAGTGAATGAATGAGCAGATGAATGAATGACTTAGTACTCTGGGATGGGAGTTTTTCCACGATACCCCCTGCCTCCTCCCAGGTAGAAGGCTACAGAAACTGCTGCCTGGGACATTCTCTTCTTCGGTCTTCAATGCACAGCCTTGGTGGGATCCAGGGCTGGGAAAAGTGCAGCCCCTGACAGACAAATCTTGGTTATGGATTTAGCCTCGATGTTTCACGCCACACTCAGTCCCCTTCCAGGGGTATCTTCTCTTGGTGGGGAGAAGTGCTGACCCAAAAGACCCAACAAAATCAACTCAAGAAGGACAGAATGTATGAGGGCCCAGAGGTCCTTATCTTCATCCCAGCTCTCAACATTTGGAAGAATAAAACTCTTTAGGGCCCCTTTCTAAAAATCCCTTGGAGATATTTATTTAAAAAACAAACAAACATAACAATTCCAGGACACCACCCTAGACCTACTAAATCAGAATCTCTGGGGGTAATCCAAGAAATCTGTGGTTTTAACAAGCTCTCCAACAAATCCTGATGTTAAGTGTGGGACAGTCTTAGCTCTCAAGTCCCCTCTTAACCTAGGATTTTCAGAGTCTGAGCATCAGTTTAATCCAGGCCAGGCCTGGGAGACAGAGGAATTCCATGGACCTCAATGAGAATCCATCCAAACTAGCCTTTTTACATTTTCAAATTAGAGCATAAAAGTCACCACTCCTGGCAAGTGGCCTGGATCTCTGCCCCTTCAGCGTCCCCATAAGCTTATCCTTATCACAGTCAGGGTATCTCTGACCTGCCAGAGGGAGAGGAAAACGAAAGGATTAGGACCTGGTTTATGTCACTTAAAAACACAGTTCAAAGTGCCAGATTAAACCTGGATGGCACAGGAATGCAGTAGTTTGTCTTTGTTTATTTTGAGGAAGAGCAGGGACATCTGGGCAGCCAAATCCCCAAATCAAGACAGAATCACAAAGCCCATCTCCCAGGTATCTTTTGTCTAAGGAGTCACCGTCAGATGCTGCTGGGTCTCACCCAGGCTCCTGCTGAGGCAAAACTCCCACCAAAGTGCCCATAGTCAGGAGGGGCCCAGGGCCAGGTCACAACTGACCCACAATGCTGACCAGGGGTTCATGGACTCTTTTGTTCTTTAAAAAATGGACACTTGAGAAATTGATGACAACCGGTACCCCTCTCCTCAACACCAACAAAACGCACATAATACCCAGGATTTTTCATATAATTTCAGAGGTGCACAGGCTAACTGGAACCCATCCTATAATCCTTGAGCCCCAGATTAAGAACTATCATAAACATGATGGAGGATTAAGAACCTGAAATGTCTAGGCTTTTTCATCTACACGTGAGGAAAGTCAAGGTGGGGATGGGTTGGGATGGATAAGGAGAAAAGTTGTCTGTATTATTTTTATTCCTGTTCTGTTTGTTAACAGAAATTTGGCAGAAATGTAGATATATGCAATCATTAATTTTCTGGTCCTTTAATTAAACTGAAGTGATTTTGTTATTTTAGGGACATTAATAATTGACTATATAAAATTTAATCTGCTTATAAATAATCACGCTTGGCAAATTTAAAAGTATAATAATCTTCAAGACAATTAAATATTTACTAGGTGAGCTGACTTTAAAATATTTTATATTTGTGGTGGGGTATGAAACTACTATACTGTTCAAGAATTTAGGTTTAATTTTCACTATTTTATAAGAAGTATCCCAGAACTGTAAACATTTTCTTTAAATAAAAAACTATGCTTTTTTTTTTTTTTTTAATCCTTTGTCTATCTCAAGTTCATGTGTCTAAGAGGAGGACTGGTTCTTTCCCCCTCTATACTTGAGATTGTTCTATCTCCTGTTTGTTAGTCATTTGGGTTGCATACTCATGTTCCTACTCTCACAGGCCTGGCCAACTGTCTGCCAACTCTGTGCCCAATCTCCTAAGAGTGAGCCCACCAGCAGAGAAGGCACTGGGTCTGTCTTCCTTTTCTGTAAAATGATAGTGGCTCCCTGAACATCATAAGCCTGCACTTATACCATTTTCCATTGATTCTAAGACACACCTTTCCTTATGTACCGTGAAGGAAAAAACACTGTCCATTCAACTAGGACACAATGCCTTAACAATAGACTCCACAGCTATGCAAACCTCTCCTTGTTTTGACTTTTTTTAATTCAAGAAGTGTTGGCATTTTCTCCGGTCACTCAGCTGGGCTTGTGATGGCAACCCTATCGTGGATCTCAGTAAGAGCTTCTTCTACTTCAGGGATGGTTCTTCCTCTCTTTGCTTCCAGAAAGCACTCAGTTGTTGCTTTGCAAAAACTATGAACTTGTGTTCATTCCTCCAACCACGTATATCTGCTTCACCAATATCAAAGCCCTGTTGCTCTGTTTCTACACCTTTTTGCACACGTGATAATTTTTCATTTCAATGCCAAGTCACAGTGTAATCTTCCTGAGGGCCTTTTAAAAGGCAACTCAACACCTGCAGTAAGAAGAGTGCACTTAATTCGACTGAGC
This sequence comes from Aethalodelphis obliquidens, assembly GCF_003676395.1. Lineage (NCBI taxonomy): Eukaryota > Metazoa > Chordata > Mammalia > Artiodactyla > Delphinidae > Aethalodelphis > Aethalodelphis obliquidens. The sequence continues at coordinate 25,863,854 of NW_020837954.1, read as the reverse complement.
TGATGGCAATATGAGCAACTATGTCCAAGTTGGAGCACCATTTACAACTGCATCTCCACTGAGCTCAGCTGACACCATCAACTGATCCCCAGAGATGCTGGAAGGTGGGAAATGTGCCTTCTAGAATAATGAAATATGGTGCCCTCTCCCTACCCCATCCCATCCTCTTAACATCTCACTTAGACCAGAAGTCATAACTAAAATTAGGAGGAAAATAATTCCAACCAAGAAAAAGATAATGGTTAAAAAAATAATATAGTCTTTTCACTATTCTGACTCATTTCACTGTTCTGACTCATTTCCATTGCTCTATCTTATAGCAAGGGCCTCAAAGCTATCTTTCTTCCCTACTCCCCTACACTATGTCACATTACTTTACAATGATCTTAAAGACAGTATCTCACTACATCTCTTTTTCTTCCCTCAACTTGTCTCTTTTTTTCCTCTCTAATAACCTGGAAGTATAAGTAACTACCCGACTCCTATGACATCTGTTAATGCTAGTACCTTGACATCGAGTTTATAATAAAATTCCTTCCTCTCATTTGTATCATGATTCCCCATAAAAATTTCATTGAGTAGTAGAGACAGGAAGAGACTATGATTTTTGAGATGATGAAGTGGTGGGTCGGGGGAAGCATGGAGTGTTGGTGGGGAAACAAGTACTAGCGCTCAACCTCCTACATTAGTGTTTATCTTCTCTGATGCTGACTCCTGTGGGAAGAGCCAGTCCACAAACAGAAGAAACTGTTACTGAGATCCTGGAAAGGATATCCCACCACAAGCCCACCTCAGGATGGAAAGGATTTATTGTAGATTCCTTATAAGTTGAAGTCTGTTAATCTATGCTCAATTTAGTAAATACTCATTAAAAGACTATGCACAAATTGGGAAATGTATCTGAAAAAAAATGGAATCACTTTGCTCTGCATCTGAAACTAACACAACTATACTTCAATTTAAAAAATAAGTAAAAATTTAAAAAAAGAATAAACAAAAAAGCGTGCTTGCAATAGCCTATAAGGTTTTTCATAAAAATAACATTTTCCAATTTTATATATAGCCAACAACTACAGGAAAAAGAGAAAAACAAAATACTAACATTTCCAGAGGCAAACAAAACCTATATTTTATTTTAAAAAACAAAAGAAAAGACTATGCACAACTCATACCAGGAAGGATGCTGTTGGAGATTCAAGGATGAAAGTCATGGTCCTGCCCTCCAGTGATTCAAAATCTAGGGCTGTTCTCAACTTGGGGATGGGGAAAGAGGCAGGGAGGTGACACTGACCCTTTTGTGAATCAGATGACATTTACAGGCCCCAGAAAATTGTTCCAGATCCCCATGCACACACACACGATTTTACAAATAACTTCTTGGGGTTTATAGAGCTCCTGGACACTGGAGGAGTAGCTCATGTGTGTGTCCCACAACATCCAGCCACAAACCTCACATAGATGAGCTTTTCCTCACAGTTACCCCATCCAAGTCCAAAGAGAGTAAGCCAGTCAAATAGTTCCAGAAGAAAGCAAGAGCCTGCCCTTTTTGCCCACGTTTTCTTGATCAACAGCTGCTGCAGAAACATCTTACTCTTCTCCCTCAGACTTGGTGTTTTGAGGCCTTCTTTCCTGACAGGGGATGACTGTATCCACCAGAATGCACAGCCAGCCAGGGTGCCCTAGTCAGGGAAGCCAAGGCTCTCCTCGCTGGACTTGCCCACAATACCCCGGCCTCCTCGTCCCTTTCCAGCCCCTGGGAGACACTGAAGCCTCATTTTACCAGATGACCCATGCAGAAAGGAGGGCTCCTCTTAAAGAGGTCGGGAGACCCTGCCCTGCAGGGAAATCTCTGGCCAGGGCTATGGCTGCAAGGACTTTCTGGCATTTGTGAGTTGCCTGGTGTTTGGGGATTTTCCAGTCATTTACTACTCTGGAAAAGCAACCAGATTGTTCATTTTAAGTCAGGATGTTGAAGTGTCACTGAATCGCTGGGGACAGACATCTGGGATCAGAGCCTTGTCTTGATTGGAGTCAGAGCCTCAGTATCACTTAAGGACACAGACACTTTGGCTTCCTCCCCACATTAACTTGTAAATATAAATATAAGACTTCTATTATGTTCCCCACACCCTCTCTCACAAAAGGGGACAGAGTTCCTGTCTTGGTTTTTCATTGTGACCTTCAGGCCTAGAGCCACAAAGGATCTGTCGAAACTCTGAAGCCACAGTCATTTTCTAGTGTTTGTCATCCTTCTTCTCTGGATGCTGGTGCTTCAAGGGACACTGCAGGGGAGACCTCTTTTGAAATACTACCACTACTAGTATTAGTACTAATGGTAATAATATACAGTGTTTTTTGGTTTAAAAAGGGCTTTCATCTTTACTGTTATTTTAAAATTGTTATTCTCCCAAGATAATGTATCAGTCGGGATCTCAGCAGGAGTCAGGGGGCACATTTAAGGAGTTTAATTGAAAATTATTTAAAGAAGGAACTATTTACAGAGATACATCAGAGTCCAATCAGGAAAACAGAAACCATGCCAATTATTTTGACAAAGAGAATGTTTAAAAGAGTCAGAGATCTTTACATGATTCATACAGGCAGAAGGCGGAATGGTAGTTGCAGGCTTGGGGAGCAGGGAAGGAGAGTTATTGTTTAATGGATAGTTTCAGTTTTAAAGGATCAAGGATAGACATAAATACATTACCATGTGTAAAACAGATAGCAAGTGGGAACCTGCTGTATAGCACAGGGAGCTTGGCTGGGTCCTCTGTGACGACCTAGATGGGTGGGATGGGAGGGTGGGAGGGAGGTCAAAGAGGGAGGCGCTATAGGTATACATATAGCTGATTCATTTCATTGTACAGTGGAAACTAACACAACAGTGTAAAGCCATTTTACTCCAATAAATAAATAAATAAAAGATCAAGACGGTCTGTAAATCTGTTTCCCAACAATGTGAATACACTTAGTACAACTGAACTGGACACTTAAAAATGTTTAAAACGAGGACTTCCCTGGTGGTGCAGTGGTTGGGAGTCTGCCTGCCGATGCAGGGGACACGGGTTCGTGCCCCGGTCCGGGAGGGTCCCACACGCCGCAGAGCGGCTGGTCCAGTGAGCCATGGCCGCTGAGCCTGTGCGTCCGGAGCCTGTGCTCCGCAACGGGAGAGGCCACAGCAGTGAGAGGCCCGCGTGCCGCAAAAAAAAAAAAAAAAAAGTTTAAGGCGATAAATTTTATGTTATGTGTTTTTTACCACAATAAAACGAAAAACAGGTTGGAGATCTGAATACGTGAAAGGGTTCACTGAGATAACACAGAAAAGTAACTGGAAAATAGCAGCTAGCACTCCTGGGGCCAGGGAACCAAGGGAAAGAGGTCGGAGTAGTTATAACCCAGCACCTGAGAGCGGGCACAATGAGGACGCTCCTGGGAGTGTCAGAAAAAGCAGGAGGCTGGACCCCGGTGCCTGAGGGACTTGCCTTTGTGAGACGACTGGAACAGGAAGAACAAGCCAGGGGAAGACCACGTCTCTCGGCCCCTGCAGGATCCCTGTCGCACCGCGCATGTGCAGAACTGGGTGGGGCGGGGAGCTGCCACAAAGAAGGGTGTAATTTGCAAACTCCCAGCCCAGCACCAAAAAGCAGGTCACGGGCTGAGCATTATTAGGTTAATAATGGTGTGGTTTCACAAAAAGTGCTGGCAGGGTTAAGGCAATGATAAAACAACCAGCAACTGGAAACAGCCGGTGGCAGGTTACCACCCTGAAGCCTAAGGGTTCAGATGAAGGATCGTGACACGTAGGGACCTAGTCAGGCTCATGGCTGTGGAAGAGGGGCTGCCCAGTGGGAACTGTGGCCAGCTGCCCAAACCAGGGCTAAGCAAGGAGGGGATGGGCAGGGGTTGGGGGATAACCCCCTGACGTCTCGCTCCTCCCACCTGCTGATTTCCTGAAACTGCTGCAGCTTGTCCAGACCAAACTGGAAGTCGGAGGGCAGTATGTTTAATGGTCGTTTAATGAAAATGGAACTTACCATATACATTTATCTGCATCTTCATCTCCCCACCTAAGGACAACAATAACAACAACAGCAACAAAATAGGAATCTCTCCTAGTTTAAATAGATCAACTCATTCTCTCTAACAGGCTTAATAACTCGGCATGAAGGAAATTTGGTTTAAGCAGGAAAAATTGGCAGTATTTTTTAAATCTGTTGAATGCCTAATATATGCCACTAAAACACTTGCTTATTGATTTTCACAAACACCTGAATGTAAAGAGTGGACTAAATGCTTAATACCTGCTTCTCTTGACAGTGGTTGAGAAATCAGTTTGGCTTCAGGTTCCCCATCTAAAATAGGAATGACAATAATACACATCTCACAGGATTGTTATAAGATGAAATGAGAAAAAAATAGGTGAAAGCACTGTGGAAAGGTTGGGTTGTTTTCTATTCTCTTTAGTTCTCCCTGGATCTCAGTGTTTAGAGTACCAGCATTACCATTATCACTATTAGCATCATCACCACCACCATCACTTTTCTCATCACCGCCATCACCACTACCACCATCATCATCACCATTATCATTATCACCATCATCACCACCACAATCGACTTCATCACCACCATCACCACCATCATCACCACCATCACCACTACCATCATAATAATCATCACCATATCATTATCACCATCATCATGACCACACCCACCATCACCTTCCTCACCACCCTTATCCACCATCACCATCACCTTCATCATCACCACCATCACCACTACCATCATCACCATTATCATTATCACCATCATCACCACCACCACCATCACCTTCCTCATCACCATTAACAACACCACCATCACCATCACCACTATCATCATCATATCATCATCACCACCACCACCACCATCACCTTCATCATCACCACCATCACTACTACCATCATCATCATATCATCATCACCACTACTACCACCATCATCATCATAATTGCCATCATCAACATCGTCTCCACCATGACTAACATCATCATAGTCATCACCATAATCATCACTAACATTATCTTTTCTCCTGGTGCTAAATATCCTTGCCCTTGGGACCGTCATAATTTTATTGAGCAAAAAAACGCTCTTGGAAGGAAATGAGATGTGGGACTTGGAGTCAGGAGGGCCTCTGTCATTGACCATTTGTAGGCTCCTTCTGAGTTTCCCAGTTTTCTCATCTGTGAAGTGAGAATACCTACCTACCTCTGCTGATTAGTCTCCCTTTGCCCCTCCAAATCCATTCTCTACCCTTTGCTGTTCTTTTCTGTGTCCATGGAGGATGACCTTTACAGACTGAACTACGTAGGCTCCCCTGTATGTCTATATGGTTGTATGAATATTGACAGAAGGGATAGAAAATACAGATGCCAAGCTTAAGTTATCTGGTTTAAGTGAGCAGGGGTTTTGGTGGTGGTACTAGAGATGTTAGGTGAAAAAGAAATTTTAATTAGGTGAAAAAAAAACTAGGGCAAAATGAAAAAAATTACATCTAAAAACATTATGCTCAGTAAAAGAAATGAGACACAAAATCATACCTATGTATTATAACATGTGTGTGAAACTCTAGAAAATGAAAACTTATCTATTGTGACAGAAAGCAGATCAGCGGTTGCCTGTGGCCAAAAGTGGAGGGAGAGATTGACCGTAGTAGGGTATGAGGGAGTGTTTTAGGAGTAAAGGAAATATCTGGTATCTTGATTGTGGTAGTGGTTACAAGGTGCATACTGTCAAAACTCAACTACCTATACTTAAATGGGTACAGTTTATTATGTGTAAATTATACCTGAATAAAGTTGATTTTTTAAATATCCATGATATAAGTAGAAGATATATATCATAGAATTCTAGATGTGATATTACTATAAATTTGTACAACCTGAATGCACACATAAGGACCAGAAGCTGACATGGACCAGTGAACACAGCAGTTTGGTTCACAGATGCCTGCTACTTTATAAGCAACAAACAGAAAAGACAGCACTGAAGAGGACATCTGAAGACAGGGCCCACCCAGCAACGCCAAACTCATTGATGAGCCTGCCTTTTAAGGAAATATGTATAGGCATAGTGGAAGGGTCAAGAGGAAACAAAGAAGACTCTATAGGGTCCTGATGGGTGTCTCATTTTAAAATAGTTTTACGCAATGGACTATTGAGTTATAATGAGGCTTACAGGTAGAAGGAACATGGTCTCAATGCCACTGTGATCAAATAAGTTTGCTAACCTCTCCAATTTTCAGTTGCTTACTTTATAAACTAAAAATAACATTAGCCTTCAAACGCCAAGTTCTCAAGACCCCAATTGCTATGAGAAATAATTCCAAAGACATGAAAGGAAACATCTATTGACTCAAACACAAAATGTGTTTGGCCCATCAGCCTTGTGTTAATTGTTCAGGAAATTTAAAACACAATTAGCTGGATCATATGGTAGCTCTAATTTTAGTTTTTTAAGGAACCTCCATACTGTTCTCCATGGTGGCTCTACCAATTTACATGCCCACCAACAGTGTAGGAGGGTTCCCTTTTCCCCACACCATCTCAAGCATTTATTGTTTGTAGATTTTTTGATGATGGACATTCTGACCGGTGTGAGGTGATACCTCATTGTAGTTTTGATACATGCACCTCAATGTTCTTTGCAGCACTATTTACAATAGCCAGGACATGGAAGCAACCTAACTGTCCATCAACAGAGGAATGGATAAAGAAGATGTGGTACATATATACAATGGAATATTACTCAGCCATAAAAAGAACGAAATAATGCCATTTGCAGCAACATGGGTGGACCTAGAGATTACCATACTGAGTGAAGTAAGTCAGAGAAAGACAAATATCATATATCATTTATATGTGGGATCTAAAAAATATGGTACAAATGAACTTATTTACAAAACAGAAATAGAGTCAGATGTAAAAACAAACTTACGGTTATGGGGGCGGGGAGGGATAAATTGGGAGATTGGGATTGACATATACACACTACTATATATAAAATAGATAACTAATAAGGATCTACTGTATAGCACAGGGAACTCTACTCAGTACTCTGTAATGGCCTATATGGGAAAAGAATCTAACAAAGAATGGATATATGTATATGTATAACTGATTCACTTTGCTGTACACCTGAAACTAACACAACATTATAAATAAACTATACTCCAATTAAAAAAAAAAACTTAGAGGCTAGAAAAAAACCCACACAATTAGCTCCTTGAATTTATGGAACTAAGTAGAACCCATCCTCTTACGCCAGTCAAGTGGCTTTTACCCTGGCTATGTCCCACAAGCATCTACAGAACTTAAAAAGTACAGATTCCTGAACACATCTCTTGGAATGTATGACTCAGTGGGCCTGGGATGCAGCCCAGAGAGCTGTGTAAGTTCCACGGTGACTCGGCACCATCAGCTAATGGTAAGAACTACACCGCCTGGCACTTGTCTTGGTATTTTTATGCAGCCTGAACATTCCAACATAGCCCTCTCAGAGCAGACTCTCCATTTTCTGGCATGAAAGAAGTTTTTGATATTCATTTAGCACTACCCCCAACTCCATGGCCTCAAGATTTGAAAGAACTACAAGGCAGCTTCCTTACCCAGCTGAGACTAGATACATCTGAACTAGGGTAAAGGAGACAGAGAGATAGGATGGTAGGGATCCCCTTCCATGTTTCCATTAAAAGGGCTAAATTTGAAATGTAATTATTATGTATCTTCCTTTCTACTTCTTCTATTGGTGGTTGAGCTAGTTAACAAATAATACCTGAGAAGCACCGTTGGCACCTTATGCAATAAAATTTTAAGGAAATGAGACAACTTCCTGACCTGCTTATGACACCCTGACATACATGCCATCCTGAGATCCAGGCTTTTCAGGAACCAGAAAAATCAGCTTTTCATTCATTTCTTCAAAAAATGTTTATTGTCTGCCTACTTCATACAAGCTCTGTTCTAGGCACTGGGGACACAGTGGGGCATGAAACAGACAAGGTTCCTTCTGTTCCTGGCTTACAAACTAGTTAGAAGAGACAAATATGAGACAACAAAACAAAAGATAGCATCAGATTATAGTCACTGTAATGCAAGAAATTAAAAATATGTTGTGATAAAGAGTGAAAGGCAGGAGGCAGGATGCAGGGGTGGACAATGAGATAGTGGGTAGTCAGGGAAGGCCTCCCTGAGGTGGTGAGATCTGAGCTGAGATTTAAGGGAAGGAAGAAACCAGCATGCAGAGAGCCCAGAGGGGAGCCTGCAGAAGGAACAGTGTGACAGCCGGGGGTCTGTCAGGAAGCAGAAGACACCCAAAAGTGACTCTGTACAAAAGTGAAGACAACGAACGTTAACGAAACTAGCAAGAGAGAGGGAATACCCCAGGGCTACCAAAAGTGGGGGGAGGGGCTTCCCTGGTGGCGCAGTGGTTGAGAGTCCACCTGCCGATGCAAGGGACACGGGTTCGTGCCCCAGTCCGGGAAGATCCCACATGCCGCGGAGCGGCTTGGCCCGTGAGCCATGGCCGCTGAGCCTGTGCGTCCAGAGCCTGTGCTCCGCAACGGGAGAGGCCACAACAGTGAGAGGCCCACGTACCGCAAAAAAAAAAAAAAAAAAAAAAAAAGTGGGGGGAGATAGGAGTACTCGAGGCCTGCAGGGGCAAAGGGAGGAGGGGTTGCCAAAAGATAGAGAAGGTCCCGTAGGAGTCATGGCCCTTGGTAAAGATATACAGCCAATCACCAGGGACCGAGCCAGGAAGAAGCAGGGGGAATAAATACCCTAAAAAAAAAATCTCCTTCCTCTCTCTCTCTGATATTCTGCTAGTACTTCCCATTGGCTAATTCCAATAGGAAACCAGAAGGTGAGAATGTCCATTGATCCAGTTCACACAGTCAGCCTGCTGGGGCACAGAACACGGTTGGAAAGCGTGGAAATTGGGTGTGGAAGGGTAAGTGGAAGGCATCAGCACAAAGAGCAAGGGCAAAGGCTTGAGACGGGAAAGAGCATAGCTTGTTCAAGGAACAGAAGGGCCATGGGGCTGGAGCGTAGTGGACAAGGTAGAGGAGGAGGGCAGGGAGGAAGCCAGGCCAGACCATGCGGGGCCTTGTACGCCATGTTGAGGTGCTGGTACTTCATTCTGTGCCCAACAGGAGGCCTTGGGATGGTCTGGATGGGAGCTAGGATCCGATTCTCACACTTGGAAGGCCTGCTCTACCTGCTGTGTGGGGTAGGAACTGCAGGAGCAGTGTGTGTGTGGTGGGGGGAGGAGGAGGAGAGGAACAGGAAGCAACCAGCATAGCAGGGCTGCAACCAACTAACCCCAGAACGCAAATGTGCACAGAAATTGGACTTCCACTTGGTCTTGAGCGGATCTCGTCTTGCTCACCAGTTCCTACCCATGACAGGAAAGCAAAAGGAGCCGGGGGATAAGCTTTAGACCAACACAATCATTTGAAGTCCCTTTTTAGGGGACGGAGAGGGATGGACTGGGAGTTTGGATGCAAACGATTACACTTAGAATGGATAAACAACAAGGTCCTACTGTATAGCACAGGGAACTACATCCAATCTCCTGGGATAAACCATAATGGAAAAGAATATTAAAAAAGAATGTCTACATGTGTATAACTGAGTCACTTTGCTGTACAGCAGAGACTGGCACGACATTGTAAATCAACTACACCTCAATTTTTAAAAAAGGAAAAAAACAGTAAATAAACTTCCTTGTAGACAGGACTCAGCTTCTTCGGTTGGACACGCTTAGTCTCCAGATTTCGGCACCACCCCTGTCCTCAGGACCGCGCATGGTGGGACAGAATCCCTCCAGAATCCATGACCTTGTGGATTTGGGGGAAGAGTCCTCAAAAGCATGTAAGGTCCTCTGGCTCCCCAGCAATGTCCCTTGTCCCCCCTTGTCAATGGCCTGCAATGGGGTCATTAGGGCCTATGGCTGAGGCTGCAGCCGCTGTACATCTTGGTCTGACCTCCCTCTCAGCTCGGTGTCTGACTGACTCATGTCACCTCAGCTCTCACTGGCATTACAGGCCCCTCTGAGTGACTCAAGGTCCGCATGTTGGCCCTGCTGACTCTCAACTCTGCATTCATGCCTTGGGAGAACAGAGGAAGGACTGGGGAAACCAGTTACACCCTCACTTCCCTGTCCACATCTCTGGATTTATTTTCATGTGGTCACTCTCCAGGTTGGTCAAGGAGGCCCCTCCCGGACCCTCCAGGTGACTCTTCCCAGGGTCCCAGACTGGAAGCCAGGAAGGAGCCCCTCTGTCCTCTGTATCCCCCAGCTATTGAACAGACCTCCTCTCTCTGGGCTACAGCCTTGAGGGAAGATCAGAATCCCTAAATGACCAGCTGCTTCCTCTGTCTGTCTCCCTTCTGTCTCCCTTCTCCAAAATTTTTTTGGGGGTAGAAGCGCAAGCTTCATCACCATAGCCCCATCTTCTGAACTCCAGCCTTATCACTCAGCATTAACAGTGAAGAGTGTAAACATTCTGTATGTTATGGGAGAAATTTATAATCTCATCTTGCAGTCCTGACCCCTGCTATGTAAATGAGAACTAGAAACATTTATAAAATCCTTTCTCTCCCTGCAAAGCCTAGCTTTCAAGCCCATTGTCTTTCCGTAGAACCCAACTTTTAAATGTCAGAAGCCAAATCTTAACTCTTTCTTTCAGTTTGCATTCTTTTATCTCCTCTCTGAGCAGGTATCATCAGGAAAAAGAGAAAAGCACATTAAATTTTTTCAAAACTATCGCCATCATTACACCTTACATTGTTAGGAAGCACACTATCTTAATGGTCTAGCTGAGAGAGAAGTACAGCTTGCTACCTGGTGGAAGTGGAGTAGAGAGCAGGAAAGGGAGAGAAAAGTAGGCAGGTATAGAAAATATTTCAGCAGGAGAACTAATAGAATTGGCTGATGGATTAGATGGTAGGGGTGAAGAAAATGGGAAACCCAGAATGACTCCTATGTGAGTAACAGACAGATGGTGGTCAATGTCTCTGCAATGGAGAATGCTGGGGAAGAAACAGGTTTGGGGTGGGATAAGTCAAGGATGCTGTTTTGCACCCAGTAAATTTGAAATTCCAATTAGACGTCCAAGTGATAATGTGGAACAGGCCACTCAGAAGGGAGGTCAGATATGATGATAAAAATTTGGGTGTCAGCAACATACAGATGGCACCTAAAGCTCAACACTCGGATAAAGAAAGGGTCGGTCCAGGCACGACTATACCAGGGCTGGAAGCTTCTATAGGCCATGCCATGTCAGGACAAGCAGAAATCCTGACCCAGTCCAAACCTACCTCAAGGCAAGCTCTCAGAGGCAGCATAACATTTAAGGTGCAGATGCAGGCACCACAAACCCATTCGATTTTAGCGATAACCACAGAGGAGAGAGAGCATGTATACACTGGAACTAGGTCATCCATTTTGTACAGATTCATATCCCAGAGAAAGAAACAAATACTTATTTGGGGCCTATCATCACGGAGCAAATGCCCTAGGCAAGCAGGAGATGAACAAGAAACGAAGCGCTCCTTCCGGCCTTTTTTCTCAAAAAGGAGCTGGTGGTGGACAACTTTTCATGCAGAAGCCACCCAGAGGCTGAGCTCTCTATTCAAAGGACCTATGGGGCTTCCCTGGTGGCGCAGTGGTTGAGAGTTCGCCTGCCGATGTGGGGGACACGGGTTCGTGCCTCGGTCCAGGAGGATCTGTTGGATAGGAACGAGGGGGAAAGAATGCATAGGCCCTTCTAACTAAATAAGAAGAGGCAGAGTGGAAGGATGGGGGTGAAAGGACTAATACTATTTCCAAAGAAATAGCCCCACCTGCTGAAACACATTTCCATCTGGATTCCCATAGAATCACTCTTCTGAAACAGTAAGAGATCTATCTCCTCCACCATCAGGAAATGGAAGTCTGACAACTAGAAGACAGATATGCTTAACAAGGGTTTAGGGAAACCTAGGTGAATGTCAAAAAAGGAACCAGGAAAATAGAAAATGGTGAAGAGGACATGATTCTTCAAAATGTAGGGTGGAAGAGAAAGACAGAAGAGAAGAGAGGAAGAGAGGGGAGGGAGAGGAGGGAAGGAGACAGAAGAGCTCTTTTTCAGGAATTACTACTACTTAACTATAACCCTCTTGCTCCCTCTGGAGGTCAAGGTCATGAATAACATGTCTGTAAAAAAAAATCATGGCTTCATTTTTCACTGCACCTTTCTTCTTCACTTTAAAATAAGTCAGTATTAAAATAAAAGGACAGGGCTTCCCTGGTGGCGCAGTGGTTGACAGTCCGCCTGCCGATGCAGGGCACACGGGTTCGTGCCCCAGTCCGGGAGGATCCCACATGCCCCGGAGCGGCTAGGCCCGTGAGCCATGGCCGCTGAGCCTGCGCGTCCGGAGCCTGTGCTCCGCAACGGGAGAGGCCGCAACAGTGAGAGGCCCGCGTGACGCAAAAAGAAAAAAATAAAAGGACAAAACAAAGAAATGCAAGAAATTAAAATTCCACTGGCTTTCTGGCACTTTCCACATACTCTGAAATTTGAAGCAGAATTTGGGGTGCTTTGTAAGCAAAGCCAGACCTACAGTACCAATCAAATACACAAGATGGGCCTTAGAAGATGGGGAAAAGATATAATTTTGCATCAGCCTTCACTAATATATTTCTCCAAACTGCTCACTGTTTATTTTGAAAACAGGAGGAATCTGTAGGATGGCATTATTCCTCACATCAGTGTTAAAGTCATTCTGGAAGAACAATGTCTGGACTTTGTTCCAGGTTTTCTGTATTTGAACAAGGATATCATTGTTGCCAGGCAACTCTGGACTCCAGATGCAGGTGCACCCAAAAGTTAAATGACCTTGTAATTCTAATGACTGTACTCTGGCAGTAATTGCAGTATTACAATTTGTCTACCTAGAACCAGCAGCTGAATTAAGAAAACAAGTCAAGGAGCCAAAGACAAGGAACCTTAATAAAGCCAGTGCTCATTAGGCCATTCTTCAAGGTTCAAGACAGTGGCTCCAGAGTAGCACTGAGAGTAATCTGAGAAAGCTTCATTTCAGCCTAATGATTTTACAATATAACAGACACTGATAACATTTGGACAGAAGGAGCAATGTCTCATAGCTTTGGGTTCAATTTGGGTAACAGTGTTTTATAAATACAAAGCCAGAGGGTACATTTCTCTAGCTTTCATGATTATTGTTGCAATAATTAACTATACTTTCAGAAGTACAAACACCAATCTGGAATACTATTTGTGGCCACAGGCAATGAATAGACAGCATAAGACAAGCCACACCATGACAAAGGACAAAAAGAACAAAAATGAACATTTAAAGGTGATTCCATGCAATTTATCATACGATAAATGTGACATCTCAATGCACTGTGGCACAGATCGGCTTTTTAATTAATGGTGTCAGGAAAAATGGTAGCCATTTAGAAAAAAAAACAAACGGTAAAGTTAGCTCTGTATTTCATCCCATACAAAATTATAAACTCTAAATGTGTCAGATATCTAAGTGCAAAACATAAAACTATACAAGTACTAGAAAAAAATGAGTAAATTCCTCTTCAGTCTCAGTGTAGAGACAAAGACCTAAAATACAGAGACAATAAAAGAAAAGATAGATAATCTGACCACATAAAAATAAATACAAAACATATGCACAGGTGAAAGACAACTGACAAAATGGGAGAAAATATTTGCAACAGACATACCCCTAATATGCAAAGAACTCTTAAAAATCAAGGAAAAAAGGACAATTCACCCAAAAAATATAAAACAGCTCTTAAATATATGAAAAAAAGTTAGAGAAATTAAATTAAAACAACACCGAAATACCATTTTTTATCTATCAGACTGGTAAAAATTATAAAGTATGGTAATACATTCTGTTGACAAGACTCGTTGCCGGTGGGAATGAAGATTGGTATAACTCTTCTAGAAGGAAATTGGACAATACTTAACAGAAACTACAGATATATTTAACTTTTGCCCCAGCAACTCCACTTTTAGGAATCTACTCTGAAGATAAATCTCCAACAATACAAAATGAATATTTACAAGGTTATTCACTGCAATAGTGTAACTGCAAAATATTAGAAGCAGTTTATCTCAGTGACATACACTGGAGAGTGGCTAAATTCTCCTATGGATAAACTATGATACATCCACACAATGGAGTATTAAGCAGCTGTAAGAAAGAATAAAGATCTCTGTGAAATTATATCGAATGATTTTTTTTCCAGGACACATTAAATTTAAAAAGCAAAATGAAAGAGTATTTATAGTATGCTACCTTTCATATAAGGCAGAAGGGGATATGAATATATATATTGAATATTCACATATATAATATTCTATATATATTCATTTGTATACAAATGATTGTACAAATATTCATTTGTACAAATGAAATGCCAAAAGGGTAAACCCTAAATTAATGAGATTGGTTACCTACAGTGAGTGGGAACAGGGCAGAAAAAAATGGGGAAAGAGAAACACGGTAGTGATGGGAGGGAATGGAAATATTCTGAGTGTACTTTGTTTTAAATAACTCTGATACTTAAAACAATGTAATGTTTCACATACCCAAAAAATAAACAAACAATTACAATAAACTAGGAGGTGGGGGAACCCAAAATGGAATAAACAGTAGCAAATGAACTTAACTGGATTACAGATTAATAATGTACCCATATGAAAGAGGTGGGAAAAGGAAGAGCTATCCTTAGAAGCAGTATTTTGACGATCTACTACAAAAAGAAGCAAAGACAAAAAGAAATGTGCACAAATATTGTACTCTACTTAGTAAATTTGTGAATACTGGTTGTGAACAAACAAGTAAATATATTATGGATTATGGGAGCCAGGTTTCTCATTATCCAAGAAAGACATTACAAATAAGGAAGAGGGGGTGAGGGGCTGGAATGCATCCTATAGTACTGGACTGGAATTGGAGGTGTCAATATGAATTCAGTTTTTAATATTTGTACAGATGGACAGCTATAAAAATATATTTAAACGTGTGTGTGTGCATGGGTTAATATACATACATGTATTTCCTAGCGCTATCCTCTGAGAGGGCCTAGAAGCAATGAGCACACCTCGCTCCAAGATCTTGGTTTCCAAATACCATTCTCCAATAAATGGAACCAAAGCTCCTTGGAGAAATGGTAGGTTCCAAGCCTGGGACAGGAAAAACAGAAGATGCACCTGGCATCTTCTGGTGCCAGAAAATAAGCAAGTGCTCAAAAACTGATAGGGGCATGCTGAAAGGACACAGGAGCCAAGTGGAAGGAGCTAAGGCAGGAACAACACACATTTTGATATCTGAGCAACAATATATATAATGATAGTGATGGGTTATACCCATGAGTACAAAACTGATAAAATAAATCAGCATTCCAATTAATAAATGTGGAAGGAATGATGGAAATAGAAAATCAGGGTTAGGCAAACACCATACCTAATAACTGTTGCATAGAAGAACCATCCATGGATGGTAAAATTAGCAGGCAAAAGTATTATGAGAAAAGTATTATGATGGTAAAATTAGCAGGCAAAAGTATTATAAGAAACAGGATTTTTGCATAGTCTCAAAGTATCTCCCTACAAGACACTTAATGATTACAAAGGGAAAAAATAGTCACCTTACAGAGAAACCTGGCATACAGCAACCTAATCAACTGATCAAAGTGAACATCACCAGTAATAAGACATGGTAACATCACGTACCCCTGATGGGATGCACTGAGAAGGGCACAGCATAACTTCTCCAGTATTCTTACCAAAAAATGCATCATCTCAGTCTAATCATGAGAAATCATCAGACAAACCCAAACAAGGGATATTCTACAAAATAACTGATCAGTACTCCCCAAAAGTGTCAAGGTCATGAAAGACAAAGAATATTAGAGAGATAACAGAGACATGACAACTAAATGCAATACGTGATCCTGGATTAAATCTGGGACAAGAAGGATTTCTTCAACGTTAGTGGGAACACTGTTGAATGTGAATAAGGTTTATAGATTGGTTGATAGTAGAGTGTCAATGTTAATTTCCTGATTTTTCTGTTGAATAAGTATACACGTGGGAGAAAGCTGATGAAGGGCATATGGGAACTCTCTGTATTATTTTTGCACGTCTTTTCTGTAAGTCTACACTTATTTCAAATTAGAAAGCTTTTTAAAGGATTAAGAAGTGTTTCTGTGAAGTGAAAACATGTCAATGTGACACATTTCTGAGGGTTTTAAATGTGTAATACCTTTTTATAATTACTGAGCTTAAATCCCTCTGCAGTTATTGGTGTGTAAATTCTGTAGGAAGAATGTTGGACACTAGAGAAAACATCAGCAGAACCATACTTTGTTTAAAACATCATAAAATAAAATAGAGCCTATTTGCCATTTAGCAGATTTGGGGAAATAAGAATAATAATGAGCTATGTGTGCTATTTCCATATTTTTAGAACTATAACCAAGTAGTCACTAGACGCATACCGTGTGCTCAGAACTGAGCTGGGGCCTATTAGTTTCGTGAAATTTTAACAGACACCTCTTAGGCACCGATGTACATCCTTTGGGCCCACCTTTTGGAGTTTACACTTGCATGGCCAGCCTTAGTCAACAGGAGGCAGAAACCAATGGATAAATGCTCTCTCCTTTTGTTCCCCAGGCAAACAGTTCTGAGACACATTTAAAAGAATATCCCATCAATACTGAGCACCAGTCACCCACAGGAACGGACAACTTAATAATGTATCACTGTATTAGTTTTCCCTCCCTCCCTGTTCAATTCCCCTGATTCCTTACCCTTGCTCAATGGGATCACATCCAAACAAATTACTTGCTCACCAGTCTTTGTCCTAGGCTCTGCTTTTGCGGGGCAGGGAGAGCAGGGTGGGAAGGGAGTGTGAAGGAAGGGATGGCGGAGACACAAGCTAAGAAAAAGATATAGGCTTGCCTTTAAGTGTAAGTTGCAGACACAAATATGAAATAGATATCCATCAGTGGGAGTATATTACCAAGTACATAAAAGAGCCATAAAGATGTCTGCAAATGAGAATTCTACGCAATGAACAACCTGTTCCAGATGGAGGTAGATTGTGAAGTAATCCCTGAAGGAGTAATAACTCTTTGAGAGAGTGACAGAATAAGCAGAGGGCATTCCTCATCCATGGAGAGACAACTGAGGAACCAGCTCAAGATGGGTTTTCTTCTTGCCACATGGAAAACAAGACTGTCAAAAGACTTCATCAGCACGGCTCAACGACTTCTTATGTACATGAGCTCTTAAAGAAGTCCATTATTAGCCAGCGAATATGAAAAATGAGAACATTTTGACCTGGGAAGGAAAAAGATGTATTTCTGGCTTGTTTACATGAAATGTAAGAGCGACTTTTTTTTTTTTTTTTTGGCTGCGTTGGGTCTTCATTGCTGCACGCGGGCTTTCTCTAGTTGCGGCGAGCAGGGCTTACTCTTCATTGCGGTGCGCAGGCTTCTCATTGCAGTGGCTTCTCTAGTTGTGGAGCACGGGCTCTAGGTGCCCGGGCTTCAGTAGTTGTGGCACACAGGCTTCAGTAGTTGTGGCGCACGGGCTTAGTTGCTCTGTGGCATGTGGGATCTTCCCAGACCAGGGATGGAACCCGTGTCCCCTGCATTGGCAGGTGAATTCTTAACCACTGTGCCACCAGGGAAGCCCCTACATTTTTTTTTAAGGGAGAGATTTCTTTTGTGAAATACCAGATAGGAAATATTTGGTTTATTTATACAAGGAACAAAAAAGGCAGAGGAGACTAAAAGAAATGTAACTTAGCAAAATTTACATTCAGCTTTTTAATAAAAAATAAATTCAGGGCTATCGATACTTGAAACAATTTTTAACAAAACAGCTACGTATCAATTTATGGTAACCACAATCACATTATTTTATGTTTGGCATACAAAACTTTTGTTGCTCTTTTCTCCTTGTGTTTCCTTTATTAATGGTAATACATGAGTTTGTTTTCTTCAAAAGATGTATTAGCTACTTCCTTTAAGAAGAAAAAATAGGAATTGTGAACTAAGACTCTGGTTAGCCAGTACCCATGTTCCTTGCCAGTCTGAAATTTCAGCTGGAAAATAGTCAGCTACTAAATATAGTATATTTTAAACCTGGTCAAGAAATCCAGCAAGGTTTTGGAAGATTTGCAAGAGAGCTACTTCTCCTGGCATGAATGGCTTCTCCCAGGTGTGGTAAACACACACACAAACGAATAAAAAATCATGTGTATTATACGTTAGTTATACATCCTAATAAAAAAAATTAGAAGTTTACCTATTTTATATATACATTACTATATATAAAATAGGTAAACAACAAGGACCCACACTGTATAACACAGGGAAGTTTGCTGTAGACTTGAAACTAACACAACACTGTAAATTAACTATACCTTAATTTTAAAAATAAATGATAACCTTTGACTCTGAGAGTTCACTCTTGTTAGCTCCATATTTAACACACCTGATGAGGATGACTTTTAAGTTTCTAAATCCCATCCCCATGAAACAAGTTTTCCTCAGTATATCAAACATGTTGCTTTCATTCATCTTTTTCCATTTCTCAAACTATGGGATGCAAGCTTTTAGGAAATCTAACCACCCCACACAGTTATACAGCTTGCACTGCACAAATGTACCAAGGGGATGCGAGGGTCAAGGAGGGGGTTGGTTGGCCCAAAGAAAATGCATGAATATAAATGTATGTGCAAAACTACATAATTTCAGGGGATCTCAAACCTTCTGAAGCCCAGATCACAAGTTCAGAACCCCCTGCTCTATTAATTTCTATCCAAATAAATGAGATTTGCATTTTACAATAATGATTGACAATTTGTTCCTGACTCAATCCAACCTCAGGCACAAAGCTAACTACAAATGAGCTTTCTTCAAGGAAAAAGAAAATTTATCTTTACCAAGTTAATTAACTATTTTGTCCTCTGCTACAAAACACAGATTTTTATCTAAATAAGATCTTAACACAATAACTCTCAAGTATTTTCTCTACAATTTCTCTTCTGCCTCATGAAACGTCATTCTCTGGCCTTTATAAATTTAATAAAGAACTAACATAATGGAAAGTATATCCAGAAGTAAAAGTCATATTTATAACTTTGTGATATCTACTTTGTATCATTTTGAAGTTTCACTAAAATGAGTAGAATTTATCATTTGAAGCTACCAGTTAGCACAGCCTGAGTGAAATGATGCAGGAACATACCCTTAGATACATACATTCATCTGTCAAACCCAACTGATTTAATAACAATATTTGATGATAAAAGGGAGGAACAAAAGCATCACACTTAATTTCAGGACTCACCTATAAATTTAAACTCAATTCTGTGTTTGTGAAGTCACCCCTCTGCTTCAGCATAAATAAGGTCCCAAATGTAGTGGTCAAATGATCTTCCACAATAAAATATTTTTGTTAATCTTTAATTTTCTCAAAACAGTGCTAAAGTGATGGCAAGGAGATTTTTTTTTAAGTGTAAATCCACAATACAAAAAAGAATAGGAGAGTACTTCTGTCTTAGACAATTTAGTGAAGTAGAAAACTCGAGAAAAACTCCAAAGACAGACACACAAAAGGTCTAGATAAATATTTTTTTAAGTCTCTTTAAATATATGGCTGGGCATTTAAGGAGAAACTCTCCACAGGCCAAACATGAAGCAAAAACTTGAATCCAGTGAGACAGCTAAGTGCAAGACCCAACAGCTACCACTGAAGCTTCTGCCCACCATTGGTAGATTCGATTTCCAGCTTTTTGGTCTTTATAAAAACAGGGGCACCGGAGAAGAAGCCTAGGATGACAGGTCAGATGAGGTGAAATGTGCCAGTAACTCCTTCAGACATAAGATAAACACAGACATCGTAAGAAAATGTGCCTATTTTACCTTAGCTCTGGGAGAAAGGAAAAGTCTTCTCCGGGAGTCTCTATCCACAAGGTGGCCCTGCACACAAAGACAAAATCTGTACTACCCTCACGTGTGAAAAACTCCATGGTGAGAATTTACTTTAAGACACCACAAGTGACTCGCAGAAATAAATGAAAACCCTAGAGGAAAATACCTTAAAGCCAGGCCTCCAAGGATTTACAGATAAAGTAAATATGACCTTAAGATCAAAAATTCTTAGGCACAGAAGGAAACAAATTAGCATACATGACTGACACTCAACAGAATACAAACAACTACATCAGACTCACAATGACTGAAAATAACTATATTGAATATATTTAAAAGATAGTATTTAAAATAACAAGCAGATTTCATAAGTAGAGTGCCTAGGAATTTAAAATATATAATAATTGAATTTAGAAACTCAATGAAGAGATGAAATAGAAGATTAGACATGAATAAGGGAAGAATTACTATTGGAGATAGTTCTGAAAAAATTATTCAGAATGGAAGAAAGAATAATAAAGAGATAAAAAATTTAAAAGGGAATTTGATAGATATTGAGAACAGAGGGATGTTTAACATAGCTCTAATAAGACTGTCAGAAGGAGCTAACAGATAATATAGGGATGAGTCAATATTTAAAGACATAACAGCTGAAAAATTTCCAAAAATGATAAAATGCACAAATCCTCAGATTCAAGAATTCAGATAAATCCTAAAAATCTTAAATAAAGAGATACACACCTAGACACAACAGAACAACAAAAGGCAGATCATATATGCAGTCAGAGGAAAAAAGACATCACCTTTAAAAAATTATTCTAATAACTGGCTTCTAAAATTCAGAAGACCTACTCCAGCAAGAAGTAAAATGGGCCCCAAATCATGGTACGTGACACAAAACCCAATGGTGAGCAAAATAAATGGAAACTATATGGGAAAATAGAAATTAACATTGTATAAGACAGCAACAAAATAGTACTATCTAAATTGTGGGGTTAAATATGGAGAACTAAAATTTTAAATTATAGCATATATATTGAGGGATGGGCAAAAATAGTGATTACATTTTGAATTTGTTAAGTTAAACATGCTTGTTAGAACCACAAAAAAATTAAAAGAGTATCATTTTCAATGAAGGAGAAAGATGGAATTTCTTTAAAAAATTGTTAAATCTCTGTCAATCCAAAAGAAAGGAGACAATATGTATATAAAAATCAAGGCACAAAATAAGATGGTAGAAAGAACTCCAAATATATCAGTAACCACAATAAATATTAAGGGACTATATTCTTCAATAAAAGATCCATATATCACCACCTGT
Organism: Aethalodelphis obliquidens; assembly: GCF_003676395.1. Classification (NCBI taxonomy): domain Eukaryota; kingdom Metazoa; phylum Chordata; class Mammalia; order Artiodactyla; family Delphinidae; genus Aethalodelphis; species Aethalodelphis obliquidens. The sequence goes on along the minus strand of NW_020837954.1, from coordinate 25,842,519 downwards.
TTTGTAAATATTATGTTATTGGAACGTAGTTCCATTTGTTGATTTACAGAGTGTCCAAAGCTGTCTTTGTGCTACAACAGCAAAGTTGAGCTCTTCAACAAAGTCTCACTCTAGGTATTCCTAGTTACTATATATCTCTTTGCCTATTTGTATGGGAGTAATCTGTACAAGCTTTTAATGTTCTGACTTAATTTCATGGGCATCACTGGGGGCCAAAGGCTTACTACAATCTTCTTCTTGACCTAGTGGCAAAACCTACTGCCCTGGTAAGGGCAACAGCTACAGCATCTAACTTAGTGAAGGCTTCTGCAGATTTTGTTTTAGGGTCCCCTTTAAACTTGATGCATCTTATGCTGTACAATCTTTGTTGCTTGCTGAAAATACACATTTCTGAGCAAGTGGGCTTACCCCTATGAAATCGAAATCATATTATTTTCTCTTCCACATATTTCGTTCGTTGATACAAAATTTTAAATGCTGCTACTCTTCTATTACCTGGAGAACGAGAAACCCCCGACTGTTTAACCTCTATGTGTGTACGACCTATACTCCAAATTAATTCATTAGAAAATCCAGACTTAAACTTCTCTGTTGATGGATCATATCTTAAGACCTACACAGAAAAATATTAGGAGAAATACACCATAACAGGTCTCACTTCACCTCTAGAATATGACCCTTTGGAAGAGGCAAAATTTGCCTAGATGGCAGAACTCATTACACTCACCAAGGCTTGCTGGTTACTTAAAGATAAGACCATTGATATATAAACTGATAGCAGATATGCTTTGGGGGTAGACCATGATTTTAGAATGCTTTGGATACAATAAGAATTCTTAGTTTCAGCAGGAAATCCAATTAAGATCAGTTAGCAAAATAAAGAATTTTTTTAAGTGCTCTAATACTTCCTAAGGTGCTAGTTATTAAAAAGGTCAGAACTCACCCCCAAAAGGGCTAACCCTCAACAAAATATCCTGGCTGATCAGTGTGTGAGACAGGCATCTCTTGCTAAGATCCTAGCATCCATGAAATCCCCAAAGACCAAGTTTTTAAAGAGACTCAAAAAGGCTATTACAGAATGCCAGCAATTAGATCCAGAGTCAAAAAGAGGTGCTGGGAGAAATCTAGATGCAAATCATAGAAAGATCACTTCTGGCATTCTCAGCATGGAATGTTGTAAAGTTTACATGAAATTACTCACCACAGTAAGGAAAAATTGGCCACTGTACTGAATCAACATTGGTTCATGTATTAGGGTTCTCCAGGGAAACAATCAATAGAAGACGTATGGTTATAGGAGAGAGATCAAGAAGGCAGAGTAGGAGGATGCTGGGCTCACCTCCCCTCATGAACACCTCCAAACTACAACTACATATAGAGTGACTCTTGCTGAAATCAACCTGGGGACTAGCTACAGTTTCTACAACCAAGGCTGTAAAGAAAGATCCACATGGCATCTGGTAGGAAGGGAGAAGTGGTCAGGTTGGGACCTACACTCCTAGTAGGAGACACAGAAGAAGAGGGATCACAGGCTCAGGGATCCTCCCTGGGGGGTGAGAGATTCAAGCCACATATTAGGTACCCCAGCTGTGGAGTCCGACACCAGGAAGACAAGCCCCCTTATTTAGTTTGAAAATGACTGGGGCTTACTGGAGGGCTGTAAGAAACCAAGACTCCACTTTTGAAGAACACGTGCACAGACTTGCTTACTCATAGTCACACTGGATGCAACAGACTAAAAACTGCCTGGGGCTCTGGCCTGCTTCCCAGGACTGCCCTGGTGTATCCTCCAGCCCACACCAAGCTCCTGTTCCAGCCCTTCTTGCTCCAATGCTGCTTCCCACTAAGGTGGAGGCTGCTAAGGAGAGTGTGTACACTTGAATGAAATGAAGCTGCCTGGGACCCTCCTGACCAGAGGCAGCCATTGCCAGCAAGTGCATCAGTGCACACACTTGGGAGGGAGTGAAACCAGCTAAGCAGTGTAGTACCAACCTCTACAGTCCCAATCCAGCCTCTAACCAAGGCACACACACTGGGGGAAAATGTGAAACCAGCAGAGAACTATACCCCCAAGCCCTCAGGTACCAGTCACGCCCCTAACCAAGGCAGAAACTGCTATCACACCTGGGAGAAACCCAACTCCCTCAGGGTTCCGGCTCCAGACCCTCAGGCTCTGATCCACCCCCCTTCCCCCATTGGGTGGTGATGGCCATCGAGCCTAGGAGAAACCCCAGCTTGCACCTGGCTCTGGCTCTAGCCCTACCCCCTCACGAAGACTGTGGTTGCCAGCACACCCTGGGGGGAGATGCAGCCCATGTTCACTTCAGATCCAGCTCTCCCACCAAAGCTGCTGGGCACATGCCAACCACACAAGGAGGCTCCCACACAAGGACACGCTATCAAGACTGGGATATGTAACTGTTCTACCTAATTTTATAGAGACAGAGAAAGTTAGGCAAAATGAGAAGGCAGAGGAACATGTTTTAAGCAAAAGAACAAGGAAGAAAATGCTAATGAAACAGACATAATTTCCCTAATAAAGAGTTCAAAGCAATCATAATAAGAATGATAACTGAACTTGAGGAAAGAACAGATGAACACAGTGAGAATTTTAACAAAGAACTAGAAAATATAAAAAGAACCAGACAGAGCTAAAGAACACAATAACTGAAACGAAAAATACACTAGCGAGAATAAACAGCAGATTAGGTGACACAGAATGTATAAGCGATCTGGAAGATAGAATAATGGAAATCACCTAGTCAGAACAGCAAAATGAAAACCGAATTTTAAAAATGAGTACAGTTGTGCTTCCCTGGTGGCACAGTGGTTGAGAGTCCGCCTACCGATGCAGGGGACACGGGTTTGTGCCCCGGTCCGAGAAGATCCCACATGCCGTGGAGCGGCTGGGCCTGTGAGGCATGGCTGCTGAGCCTGCGCGTCCGGAGCCTGTGCTCCGCAACGGGAGAGGCCACGACAGTGAGAGGCCCGCGTACCACAAAAAAAAA